>NC_089851.1:42986969-43312219 GCF_036373705.1 Amia ocellicauda | reverse complement strand
TCTGTAATAATTGGACGCAGACACCAATTCCAAAGATATAAATTGTCAAATTTATTCAAAACAAAGACTAAATGTAGCACTACACTAATTATACAAAAGGGAAAAACGAATTAAAATTCAACTCTAGATCAACAAATCAAAGACAAATCAAAGACCATGGGAACGCATATGATAACACAAATCGTTAAACAAAAAAGGTTATAAACACATTGACTACAATACTGGTTAGTAAGACGAAGGTGAGTCTCTCATTAGTATTGTTAGTCAGACATTAAATAACTACGCAGGTTAGTATTTATGTCAGGTAACTTCTCGTTATATATATATCAGTCTCATTTACGTTTAGGTGCCGAGAAAGATTCTATCATTACTTGTCACCACAATTTCCCTTAACTGATTATTATTCAATGATTAAGGATAGGCAGGGCCACCAATAATCTAATGTTTATTAACTTGTGTCAATTTCAGACTAAACAGTTAAACAGGAATGAGAAGATATTTCTCGGCGTTTTATTTCTAAAATTATGCAACACACATTTATATTTAAGAAAACTAAATTATATTACACATTCTAGAGTTATGAATCACAGATTAACATTTCTAATTGATTTCTCAAATGTCATGAATCATGAACTCCAAACTGTTAAACTTATCTGAACTTCGTCACAGAGAGGCCTCTCTGGCTTCGGGCTCAGATAACAGCACACGGCACGAGGTCCGTGTGGTTTGGAACAAAGGCAGTCCGGTTCGGCTTTGTCCAATAACTTCCACTCAGTCGATGCACCTGGAAGTTGGGGTTTCGCGAAAGTAGAGTCGTTTCCAAACAGATTTTCCACTGGTTTGAAGGCTCCAAGGTTGTGCACAAAATCTTCTTTGTAAGCAGGGTTCCACCGTAGTTACTTGAAGACAAAGTCTTTGAGGAAAGCAGGGCCCTGTTTGTTCCAAGGGTCAAGTTTCTTAAGACTCAAATAGCTATTTAAATGACTGAACACTTTCGTATACAGTCGACTTAGTCAATTGTCCAGCTGTAAAACTCCACTGATCAGGTGGGTACAGGCGGGCAGCGCAGTCTGTAAAGTTCTTTATTTAATAAAGTCCTTTAAAAGAATTCTTCGTACGGCTCAATCTCCTTCTCCCAGTTTAACTCTTCTGTTGCCGGCAAAGACTTGGTTGGTTTCTGGTTCTGGTTCTGGCAACAGAGCTAAAGGTTGAGCTGGGGCAGCAAGTTACTGGTTCAGGTGAGAGAGAGCGAGAGAAAGACCGTCCGCTGTTCCTTATAGTCTGTCAGATCAATAGGTGGTTGGTTCCTGAGTTCTTGAGATTGGATTTCGGTTTCAGCCCCCAGTGTCCTATTGGAGGGGGGCTTGATTTATGACTGATGTCAATCCATGCCATCTTTTGGAAATGCCGGTTGGCCTGGGTTCGTAGCTCTATGTCGGGATTTCGGCTCTCATCCACTTCAAAGAGTTTTTATCACCTACAGGCCCCTTTCTCCAGATATCTCATAGCAGAATTCCAAACTATTTGGCCTCTTCTTGGTGCCATCCTCCCCAAAACTGTCACTTTGATGCAAACCAGTTCCAAGCTGATGAGCTAAGGAAATCTGATAAGACCTCTCCCCCCCCAAAGTTCTTTAGATCAGTGCTTCAGCTCAGAGCCCAACATGCTCTTCTCAAAATACACCCAACATAACGCTACAACACCAAACAAATTTGCTTCTGAGAAGTGTCCTTACTTTTATTGCAGTTTTACCCAGGCCCTGTTTCTGCCCTTGTTTAAACCATTATGACTTTTCTTTCACCTTAAAACACATTTTCAAGTTGAGCTAGTTCTATTTTTATTAGTATTTTTCAATATTTTGAAGCTTTCCTTCAGGCAGTGTGCTGGAGCCTCCCAGAGCAGTTCTGCTGAGTGTATTTAAATCAGTCTGCAGGATTTCATTGTTTTCCTCCATAAAATCCTCTATTACTTTGGCGGTATTGTGACTTACATTATGGTGTAATGGGGTGCTGTGACTTACCAGTCATTATGCCATTGAGTAGTTGTGTGACATTATAAGAAGCAAGAGAACCAATCAATATTACATTAATTTCCTCTTTGTCATTACATTTGCATTTCTTGCTTTTTTAGATAGAATATAAAGTCCACGTCACTGACAGTGAGGTCTTCCGCATTCAGCATCACATAATTACATCTAATAATGTAATTATTTGAACATTTCTTTAATTTGGTTTTTAATATATGGATATGTCTGTAGGGTTAGTGTTGCCTAGTGGTGAGGGAAAACAAATAAATATCTGTGATACTGGTTTGTGTGTGTGGAGAGCTTGTTATTAATCCCAGTGGGATGAAAATGATTGTAAACAAATACAAAATGTTATTCCAATAAACCATTCATTATTTTACCATCTAATGTACTGAGAGTTACTTTTATGCAGTGGCATTCATTTAAAATCCAAGCATATTGTGATGATGAGTCTGAGCACATAACTTAATACTTAAGATTAAATTAAGGGGCACTGCCTGTATCACATCCTGTCAGAATGGAGTTTCTTTCATAATGCACTGAAGGGGCATGTTCCAGTTAAACCAAATGAGTTTTAATGGTGGATTACTTTGCAGAATAAAAACAATTTATTTTCCACATGTATACCATGTCAATTGCATGCTCTTATCATTTCATTAAAACATATAGATCTATTTGGTTGATTTTAAGTATGATTCTAAAAACTGTATGGCTTCAGTTAAAAAAGCTCCAACAGAATAATGGTCTTAGATATCCCTCGTTGACAGAGAATATTTAATCACAATTCCATTTTTTAAGTGTTTCATTATCACTCTCTTTCACTGGAATGATTTGACTAGTGTAAGAGTGAAAAGCATGCTAGTCAGGCATTCACATATTGCCAGTTTTGTATCCTGACAACCTTGCATTTCCTCTTGTTGGTTATATAAATTATATGCCAGTTTTGACAGAATCACCATACATCATGTAAAAAAACCTACCTATTTAGATTACACCTGTAGGTCTTACATTCTCCATCTGTGACGTCTAGCCTATCAGCTTCTATCAGCATAATCACATACCTCAATTGCTGTAGTTTTCTGTATCATATTCTGCCTGTATTTTTACTTTAAACTGCTTTATTCCTATATGACTTTTGTTCCACAGACTCCATTTGTTATTGGATATGGGTTGCCAAGTATAAAGGCATTAGTCAAATACAATTAATAAATAAATAAACACAGATGAGTTTAATAATAATTGTTGATTAGCAAATATTTTATTGAAACAACTTGCTTGCTGTAACAGTTGAGGTTTTAGAAGCAATGTTTCCGACAGTGTAATTATAACAAAGAAAAGAGATTTGTAATGTAGCTTTTCAAAGTTATTCAGCTATTCTGGAGGAATCCTTAAAGACTCCAGCCACGAAGCTGCGTGACATTAATAAAAGTGTTATGCATGTGGTATAAGTTTCTTATTTATGCAGAGACATTAATTTTAAATTGAAGTTAGCTTTTATAACTTTAGTTTGAAATTAAGCATCTCCCAAAGAGCCCATATTTTATCCCTTAGAAAAGCCGGTTCCTAATAAAGTTCTCTGCCACACATTGTGAATACAGAGTCTCATTTAGTCCCGGTGCTTGATCTGCGATCAACTGAAATGAATTGAGATGGTCTATGTGTCTCTCAATTGCATGCAATTATGCAAAAATTCCAGCTCCAAACAACCCAGTCAGCTTGATGATAATTTCTGTTGATGCAGATAAACAGTCATCTGCATGTGGCTGTTTGATTACCGAGTGATGGACCCATTTAACTGTCTTCTTGACATTGTTCAGCCTTATTAAATGTGATACTTACAGGGAACTGTCTCCTTCAGGGATGGGGATTTCACAAAGTCTTTTTATAGAAGTAGTCTTCAGAAGGTAGCTTTCCCTTCAAGAAGACTCTGGCTGTACAGCTCTGTGAGGCTCACTATGAACACAGACGAGAGAGGATAGCATCTGCATTATTGCTGTTTTGTCAGAAGTGTTTAATCTTACAGGGCATGAGTATCTGTCTAAATGGAAAACAAAGGCTGTTTTCCCAGACAAGTTAAGTTTGTTCAGAACATCTTATAGAATTATACTTTTGCAAGACCAGTTAGTAGCTAATATGAAAAAACAACACATAGCAGAAACTGATATACAGTGCCTTGCGAAAGTATTCACCCCCCTTGGCATTTTTCCTATTTTGTTGCCTTACAACCTGGAATTAAATTGATTTTTTGAAGTGTTTGTATCATTTGATTTAAACAACATGCCTACCACTGAAGATGCAAAATAGTTTTTATTGTGAAACAAACAAGAAAAAAAAAAAAACAGAAAACTTGAGCGTGCATAACTATTCACCCCCCCAATGTCAATACTTTGTAGAGCCACCTTTTGCACCAATTACAGCTGCAAGTCTCTTGGGGTATGTCTCTATAAGCTTGGCACATCTAGCCACTGGGATTTTTGCCCATTGTTCAAGGCAAAACTGCTCCAGCTCCTTCAAGTAGGATGGGTTCCGCTGGTGTACAGCAATCTTTAAGTCATACAACAGATTCTCAATTGGATTGAGGTCTGGGCTTTGACTAGGCCATTCCGAGACATTTAAATGTTTCCCCTTAAACCACTCGAGTGTTGCTTTAGCAGTATGCTTAGGGTCATTGTCCTGCTGGAAGGTGAACCTCTGTAAGACTGAAACAGGTTTCCCTCAAGAATTTCCCAGTACTTAGTGCCATCCATCATTCCTTCAATTCTGACCAGTTTCCTAGTCCCTGCCGATGAAAAACATCCCCACAGCATGATGCTGCCACCAGGGGATGGGGGGATGGTGTTCTCGGGGTGATGAGAGGTGTTGGGTTTGCACCAGACATAGCATTTTCCTTGATGGCTAAAAAGCTCAGTTCTCATCCGAGTACCTTCTTCCATATGTTTGGGGAGTCTCCCACATGTCTTTTGGTGAACAGCAAACGTGTTTGCTTATTTTTTTCTTTAAGCAATGGCTTTCTTCTGACCACTCTTCTGTAAAGCCCAGCTTTGTGGAGTGTACAGCTTAAAGTGGTCCTATGGACAGATACTCCAGTCTCCGCTGTTGAGTTCTGCAGCTCCTTCATGGTTATCTTTGGTTTCTTTATTGCTATTCTGATTAATGCCCTCCTTGCCTGGTCCATGAGTTTTGGTGGGCAGCCCTCTCTTGGCAGGTTTGTTGTGGTGCCATATTCTTTCCATTTTTTTAATAATGGATTTAATGGTGCTCCATGGGATGTTCAAAGTTTTTAATATTTTTGTATAACCCAACCCTGATCTGTACTTCTCCACAACTTTGTCCCTGACCTGTCTGGAGAGCTCCTTGGTCTTCATGGTGCCCCTTGCACAGTGGTGTTGCAGACTCTGGGGCCTTTCAGAACAGGTGTATATATACTGAGATCATGTGACAGATCATGTGACACTTAGATTGCACACAGGTTGACTTTATTTCACTAATTATGTGACTTTGTGACTCAAAGGTAATTGGTTGTACCAGATCTTATTTAGGGGCTTCATAGCAAAGGGGGTGAATACATATGCACGCACCACTTTTCTGTTTAATTTTTTTTTTTTTCATTTAATTTCTCCAATTTCATCCCAAAGACAGGTTCCTTATGTTAATTAACTACTCTAAATTGCCCTCTGGTCATCTGTGTGTGTGCTGCCCTGTGATGGTCTGGTGTCCCTTCTATGGTGTACCCTGCCTTGTTCCCTGTGTTCGCCAGGTTACGCTCCTTAACAAGGGCATCTGCTAAGAAATAAATAGTAATAATAATAATAATAATAATAATAATAATAATAATAATAATAATAATAATAGTCACCCTGTAACCCTGTACTGGATGATGTGGTTACTGAATAATGTAATGTAATGTAAATTATGTTACAACCATTGGTCAGAACAGTGATTTTCTTTACTGTTAGTTTCCATATAAGTGTGAAGCATAGAAGACATCATCAGCCATCGTTGTCTTGTGTAAACATTCAGAGGTTTCTCTATCTTCCTTTGATCAGAGGCTAATACATTGTGAAACGTAACTAGCCAGTATTCCTCTTTGCAAGTACAAATAAATGAAGTAAAATTGTTGAGCATCTGTCAGTCACAACAATGTACCAGTGGCACAGAATTCTAAAGTCAGTTTCTGCTGTTTTGTCATTTTTAAATAGCACAATATTATCCTGTGATGATTTAAATATTTTTGAAAGCGAAACTCCCTGCGACATTTAATCCCACAGACTCAATATATAGCTGTACGTCTGACACAGCAACAGATTTGAAGGCCAGTGCTCATTAGATTGAATGTTTTCAAACAGCTCATCTAAAACAACAGTGGAACAAACGTGTACCTGGGTACCATAAATGAATGGGTTTACTTGCAGTAAATGAATACCTGTCCTGACGCATTGCAGACAAGCACCTGCTCATCAAAGGTGACTTATCCTGAATCCGTACCATGTTCAATGGCCTTTCGAGTCACTTCAGTAGACCCAGAATATTGATTTCCTATCTTTAAATGTTTCACATCACTTTTGCAAAAAAAAAAAAAAAAGTCTAATTAATTAAACATTTCAAATATATTTGATTCGTTGTCAGCTTCATTATGAAATATTCAAGAAACTGGATATCTGATGATGTATTTTAATTATTTAGACGCATGTCACATCAATTATTTGCAATATTTAAACAGCCCAAAAATCAATGCATTTTCTCAGGTCTGCACAGCGTTGTATCATCAATTCAAACAGGGCTTGAGTCAGTGCCTGCGCCCCAAGGCCCCCCTTGATGCTCACACACCAGGGGAAGCCTAGAGACTCTGTGGTGGCAGAAAGTTAACATGACCTCCAAAAACCTCCAAAGGTGTCCTGTCAATGTGCAAAGGTGTTTGGTCAATGGTATGTCAACTGGCTAGACATGGGAGCACTGAGAGCTTCTGATGCCGAATCTTGTACAAACATGTGCTGGCAGTGTCACATTCTATTAAGTTCATGCGCCTACATGCAGCCCGATATTCAACATGCTGATATCTTTTCCCAGTCTTATAGGTAACAGTATTGGTCTGGTCTCAGAATTAGACAAGCTTTTCAATTAGCATCTTTGCTACAGAGTCACTGACAACATTTCATTTTTGTTTTTTTGTTGTTCCTTTGCATTCCAATGTCTTTGATATTCCAATATATTTGATGTGCAGCGGCAACTACAGCCCCCCTTCACATCAGCTCCTTCTAAGTTTGTCTTCCTCTCACTCAATGCTTCCAAAATATTTAAATTGGCCTTTTTGTTAAGGACGACTGTGTAAAATGTTTAAATGCTACCGAAGGGTAATTTAGAAGGGAGAGCAATTAGGCAAAGTGCCAGCATTTGCTGTACATATTAATTCTCTCTAATTAAGTGCACATTCAAAATTTGTCCTGTCTTAAAGTCTTAAAGTGTCTGAAGGCAGGTGGCAGCCTTATTGACACCCTCTGAGTGTTTTACAAATCAGCAAAGAAACCGCTTCTTGTTTGGCAGCCCTGAATGCCCTCACATTCATGCAACATGTGGGCAATGCAGACATGTGATCAGAAAAAAAAAATCTAAGATAAAACAAAATGTCCAAATTAAATTTACTTGAATGGCAAGGACCATTCATTTTTTGTTCATTATAAAGGTGTGACATCAGCCTTTGTTAATTTACATTATCATCCTTTAGCAGACACCCTTATCTAGAGTAACTTCCATTTGTACCCATTTATACAGCTGGGTATTTTACTGGAGCAATCTAAGCGAAGTACCTTGCTCAAGGGTACAACAGCATTGCTCACCCAGGATTTGAACCCACAAGTCCAGAGCCCTAACCACTATTCCACAGTGCTGCCATGTCAGCTGTGTTACTGAATTTGAGTACTGTAATTTAGGTCATTTTGATGATGATGATTAATTTATCGTGGCCTGGATTAAAACAAAACTTCGTCCCACACACCCACAGCAAAAACCTAGTACAGAACTTGATTCTTGGATTTATTTTCTGGAATTATAATTTTCAGTTGGTGGATGGGTCAGTATTCTGATTTACAGCTGATGATTTCAAGCAAGTTGGGTGTGTGGTCAGACCTCTCCGGCCCACCTCAGGGTACCTGATCTACCCATCTCAGAGAGGGATGTCACCACAAAAAACTCATAAGCTATGACCCTGTTACAAGGGCACCACTGTTCTGGCATCACAGGATTGTCCACTGCTCCATTTACGATGGTTCGAATACAAGTAGGGTCTGACTGCACAGACTACAGATGCTTCGACACTATGATCTACATGCTGAAGGCACACCCAATATAAAATGTGAAGTGGAATCAATCCAACTGAAACAGAGAAAGTGCAACTGATGATTCTAGGGTTGCCTATGAAACTTGCTCCAGTGCGATTTGCCAATGTCATTCAAACTCCAGATCTCCGGCAACAAATATGTGCTCACTTTGTATAACTCTTCCTAACCAGATGCCAGATGCATCTTGTGCCCACGGCGTCCTGGGCAAGGTTATCGATTTTGTTCAGTGTGAAGCTTTTCTCCTTTAACCTTTAAAAAAAAAAAAAAAAACTTTGCCCAAGCAGTAAAAGGAAGACACCAGGACACTGACTTCTGCACCATTCATTAGTTTGCCCCCACATCTGAAGGTAAAGGGCGTTTTGGAATCAAACCTCCTTATCCATATTCATGTTCACGTTATCCCTTATGTCCTCGCCCACTACATTCTAACTGATAGCTCTGCAATTCATCTCATTGATCAGTTCAGGCCTGAGGACACACCTGCTGGTCAGTTGCTCCTCTCTGCATTTTTATAAGTAGAGGCTGCCTAAAATAAACACTTCTCATAATCTGCCATCATATCACAGCCTCCTTTCACAAATCTTAATGATCCCTTAACTTGGTACTTTTGCCTTTTGCCATTTCATATAAAACACATCAAGGAAATACAGAATACAAAACTTAGTAAGTGTAGTATACACAGCATCTGATCTAAAGTACATTTGGTCTGAAGATCTTCAATTTAAATGAATCCATCTGAAGTTGTCTATGTTTCATATGCTACAGACACATAGGAAATGTGGGAAATACATATTGTGACTGTGATGTCTTAATTAATCTAAGAATTCTGCTATGGGTGCAATTTCAAAGTAATGTATCTTCTCAATACAAATAGATAGAATAGTTTAACATAAAGCCACCACTGATTTTGTCAATACCCAGCTGTTCACAGGAAACAATCAAAATGTGTCCAGCAGGATCATCCTGCCTTGCCATGCTTTGGTGTGGGAATATTTGTACATTTCAGCTCTAAATGTTTCTTCCCTGTATTGTTAACACAGGTTTGCTTTCAAGCACTTGATTCTATCAGGGTTTGGGTTTTTAATATAGAGTAAGTGACTCTATATTATATGACACTCTATAGTCAAATACAAAATACAAGCTGCCTATCTGCCTGTCTTTACTGTGCAACAGAGTTTTTTCAGTCTGCCATATTGCGTGATAATAATTCAATTTTAATAACTCCAATAACTGATTTTTATACAATGGATTCTCACATATATATAGTACTGTGCAAAAGTTTTAGGCAGGTGTGAAAAAATGTAAGTAAGAATGATTTCAAAAATAGATATATTAATTATCAATTAACTAAATGCAAAGTGAGTGCACTGTACTCTGTTTGCTGAGTATTCTACTGTGGTTAGTCAGCTCTGGGGATCAGCTGAACCAATACTGCAGTCTATTGGTCATTGGGCCGACCCTCCAGCATTTACAATACAATAGGAGTCAATTGCTTAAGTGCAGGATCCACCCCCTTTCCAGAGAATTTTCTAGCCAATTACTGTGTGAAAACTACAGCAAGAAAAAATATAACACCTGAAAAAATAAATAAATAATAATAATAATAATATACACTCACCTAAAGGATTATTAGGAACACCATACTAATACTGTGTTTGACCCCCTTTCGCCTTCAGAACTGCGTTAATTCTACGTGGCATTGATTCAACAAGGTGCTGAAAGCATTCTTTAGAAATGTTGGCCCATATTGATAGGATAGCATCTTGCAGTTGATGGAGATTTGTGGGATGCACATCCAGGGCACGAAGCTCCCGTTCCACCACATCCCAAAGATGCTCTATTAGGTTGAGATCTGGTGACTGTGGGGGCCAGTTTAGTACAGTGAACTCATTGTCATGTTCAAGAAACCAATTTGAAATGATTCCACCTTTGTGACATGGTGCATTATCCTGCTGGAAGTAGCCATCACAGGATGGGTACATGGTGGTCATAAAGGGATGGACATGGTCAGAAACAATGCTCAGGTAGGCCGTGGCATTTAAACGATGCCCAATTGGCACTAAGGGGCCTAAAGTGTGACAAGAAAACATCCCCCACACCATTACACCACCACCACCAGCCTGCACAGTGGTAACAAGGCATGATGGATCCATGTTCTCATTCTGTTTACGCCAAATTCTGACTCTACCATCTGAATGTCTCAACAGAAATCGAGACTCATCAGACCAGGCAACATTTTTCCAGTCTTCAACTGTCCAATTTTGGTGAGCTTGTGCAAATTGTAGCCTCTTTTTCCTATTTGTAGTGGAGATGAGTGGTACCCGGTGGGGTCTTCTGCTGTTGTAGCCCATCCGCCTCAAGGTTGTACGTGTTGTGGCTTCACAAATGCTTTGCTGCATACCTCGGTTGTAACGAGTGGTTATTTCAGTCAAAGTTGCTCTTCTATCAGCTTGAATCAGTCGGCCCATTCTCCTCTGACCTCTAGCATCAACAAGGCATTTTCGCCCACAGGACTGCCGCATACTGGATGTTTTTCCCTTTTCACACCATTCTTTGTAAACCCTAGAAATGGTTGTGCGTGAAAATCCCAGTAACTGAGCAGATTGTGAAATACTCAGACCGGCCCGTCTGGCACCAACAACCATGCCACGCTCAAAATTGCTTAAATCACCTTTCTTTCCCATTCAGACATTCAGTTTGGAGTTCAGGAGATTGTCTTGACCCGGACCACACCCCTAAATGCATTGAAGCAACTGCCATGTGATTGGTTGGTTAGATCATTGCATTAATGAGAAATTGAACAGATGTTCCTAATAATCCTTTAGGTGAGTGTATATATACACACACAAATCTCAATTAAAATAAATAATTTGAAATCTCTTAATCATAGTAATAGTTATAATTACATTTTTAAATTTATATTACAATTAATATTAAGTGCATTTCTCAGAAAAACAAGATTTATTAAATAACATTTTCAAGTCAAGAACATACAAATGATCTGCAAAATGCAATGTAGATAACCCACCTTTATTTACTTGTAATATAGAACAGCTCTCTCCTAGTAACTGTCATGCTAGTCCTCCATCATTATAACAAGGGAAGCTTAATATGCCATCGGATACTGAGAGGCTTTAAATGTCAAAGCAGAAGTCCCAGCAAAGCAAACGTATTTACGTGATTGATATTCAGTCAAAGTAAAAGCGAGCCTTGAAATGTACAAACTTGTGGATAAAGAGACTGAACAAACATGTTTTCAGAGATCTTCTACACACTCCTCCCAAAAAGGTGAACACAGACATAAACAGAGGTGCATGTATGTCACTGTGTACCATCGGCATCTCTTAGTAATAGCCCCGGGTCTTTTGATCCAATTCTGATTATTTCCCATAACAGCATTTCAGCGCGATTATATTTATATACTGACGTGCGAAAACTTAATACGAAAACACCGCCAGCCCGCCGTCAGCACTTCCACGACCCGGCTCAAGCGGTTAAAACCTGAAGTGTAGCGACACCCCTGTTGTGTACTGTTCAGATTTTAAAAATGCCATGTTTTTGTTCCTGTTGATGGATGTACTTGGAAAAGGTGTGGTTGACTATTTAATATCATTGCCAATATGACTTTCAATTATGTTTTTTTTTTTATTATTATTTGTATTTTTATCATGCAGCTATTTTAAGTAGTGTTTAATTTTCCCTAAGCAGACATTCTGCTTTGGGATGTAAATGTACCCTGTACAGTTTTTGGCTTCCCTAACTTTCAATATATCTTAAATATAAAATCAAAATTAAAAATAAAAGAGGTGCTAAATAAATCAGTATGTATTTGTTATAAGCAGAACATTTGTAAAACATTTGGGTTACTTTAAAGGTGACATTTTTTATTTACTTTGGAGGGTAGGTTCCAATTAATCCCCCTATGACTTTTGAGTATCAAAGATCGCTGGGTAAATAAATGTGTTGCACTAAAACATGCAGCACCTCTTTGTGTTCTCTGTATGAAAGTCACTAATGACTACGAAAGCCATTACACATGAGAATGATGTCAAACATGGGCCTTAAACATGCATACTTATATTATGAGTTATATTGAATATTATTGAATGACATACGATTTCAAAACAGATGTTTATACAATCCTACAGTTATGGCAGTTGTAGTCTGTTTTTCAACTCTTTAATTTCACCCACCCCTTTTATCGATTAATGCATCACTTGTTTACACAAGTGCGTTCAAATTGTGCAGACTTTCTGCAGTCAGCGTGAAGGAACCTGTTTGCATGATCTAATATTCCAGTAATACACATTGGGAGGAATACTTACATATGCACCAGCATGTTATTGATTTGTTTAAAGGTCTATAAATCACTAGTGCTTATATAAACTGTACTCTACAATGTGTTAATGCAAGAGTTCAGTAATTTTATGCAAGGGAAAAATTACGTAGGCTTTGCTGAAATAAAGCCTAAAATCTTAAAAAAAAAAAGAAAAATCTGTTATCTGTCATGAGAGATAAGGCTACCTATCTACTCTGATTTTATTTAAGGTTAGATCCGGAGAGTATCTAATTCACTATTTTTTGTGTGTGTCATGGACACAAACATGCTGAACAAACTTCCCATGAGCCTCTGAAAGATAAGCATTGTTCCTCACAACTCTGATTACAGTATTTGTTTTACTGACTTTGTTTAACTCAAGAACTTGTGTTTGGGCCTTGAGTCAGAGTGTTTTAGCTTACCCTTTGTGAAAGTGACGAGTTTGTTAAAAGCGTCTTTGACTTTGAAAGTTGCAATACAAATATTATGTCACAATTTATAAGATTGGTAATTGGATCATTTGTGTTTTGATGTCAGCAACTGTAATCCACCTTCTTTTTTTTTTTAAACCTGGTCATGCAGTTATATTTTATTATATAAATGGTAATCCACACCTTCCTCTGAAAAGGGTAAGGTAAAAGAGAGTATCACAATGGTCTACAGGTGGAATCTAAACAGATTCATACTCACAGGCATCTCTCTCCACCACTGTGGGGTGAGAGAGAAGAGGGAGCGGGCCTGGCAATCGGGGACCTGAGGGGAAGCATGACAAATCAGACTGTTATTTTGTTACATTTGTGCTTTCTAATGAGGTTTGCACAGTATTCAAAAAGTGGCTGCATATTCTGGGGCTTTGCGTGTGATGCATGCCCTCAGTAGTTTTCAATAGTTTTGCTTGTGTCATTTTTCTCCTAAAGCACCAGCCACTTGCATACAAATATTGTCCCCAAAATAATGGATTGTAGCTTTCAAAAACACCTTTGCTTTGTTTTCTTTATTATGTGGGAATAACATAGACATGGAATAACATAGACAAGTACAATTATGCTATCTTATTAATGCTATAATCCTCAGCCTTCCTCAAAGGTCTGTCTCAAAGGGGAGGAAACTATGCCCTTGTGTAATGCCACAAAGGTAACATTGACATCTTGGTGAGGTAGAGGCTTTACAGACAAAGGAGGTCCACAACATAGCTCAAACACAAACACACACACACACACACACACACACACACAGACACACACACCGCAACAAGCAGGCAGACTGGAGACATGGAGTAAATGGGAGAAATAACCATCACTCAAGTATTTACAGTAATAATTCAACAGTAATGCAGTCAGTCCACAGTCCCAGTGTCCCTTTGTGCATACCTAAATGTCATTAGCAATTCCAAGTGCAGAACTCAGGCTAGGAATCCTGGGGGCGAATACCTCTCCTGGGGGTCCACCCACACACAGCGAGAGCCAGCCGGCCAGCCTTCATTGTTTGATGGGGGACCAATTCAATTCTGTATGTAGAGATAAAAATAATGAAGATTCAGAATTTAAGCCCAGAAGCTTGTTTTACTGATTTTGAGAGAGTGAAACTGAAAAATGCTATTTAGATTCCTCCCTGCCCCCACCCCGCATCTGCAGTTATTAATTGCTATGGCTGACGACCCCGACTGATATATGAAACCCTGACAGATAGAGACAAGATAAACACATCTTCTGAAATGTTCCCTTTCAGTCCATCTGCCTCTTTCTTGCTTTCAAGTCAGTTCATCCCATTACTGAAACTGTCCTTGTGTATTGTGGCTAATATTTCTCACAAATTAAAGTTACCGAACATTTACTAAACTGTCTGACCGTTCATGTGACTTTTTGTCCAGGTGTATGACTGGCAGTTTTGGTAATCATCCTGTGTTTGCTTTGTTGTTCTTCACATATCATAACCTTTCATAACTTCATGAATTTGACCTCATGTGGGATGAAAATATTAGCTTCCCACCATGTATTTGATTATATTAAACCAGGATTTCAAAGAGTTCTCCCACAAAGTCTGCTTGATTCCTTTCAATATACATACATGCATACATATATACATACATAATTTTGACACATCAATTTTATGTGACTCCATTTGTTCCCTCAAAGTAACAACACAGTCTAAAATGTGAGCATGATTACTCTTACATTATGACCTATTATTGCTTTTATTACAATATGATTTGTTTGACAAGCAAAATTGCATTTGTCATCATCTTTTTGGCACTGTATAATGTATTCTGGGTGGATTTAGCATGTTAAATCATTTCTAAGATAGTCCTATTTCTGTAAGAATCAACAAAAATATGTTGGCTACATAATTCTTGGATGTTTAATATACAATAAGAGGCTGATTTTTACCAGAGTTTTGGCTGCATGGTATACAAACTACATTTACAACACATCTGAATATCACAGCAGCCCACACTGTAAGACTATACATCTGATTTAAACCTGTACCAGCCATTCATGCTTTATTAATTTGTAAATCCCCAAGTGTAAATTGTTCTCAGATTGATGAAATACTTAAATGTACTATTAATATCGCCTTTAACATCTTGATCTTCAAAGATGTTTGCTGAAATGTGAGTTGCTCCTAATTTTCTGAGTTTTTGTAACATTTATAAAGCTGAACATGTATGGAAAAGGGACAGTCAATTATTTATTTTGAGTTTCAGAAAATGACATATGGCTTATCTTTTGTTGTAGAAACTAGAACAAACTTTGAACTGTGGAAAACAGCTTTGAAGGTTGTCCTGCAAAGAGAAATACCATGACGTGATGCGTTCATAACAAATCGTTGCTACAATCAAACACTTGAACATGAAATCTCCAGGAACACTATACTATCTGAAATGAATGCTGCAGTAGCGCACTAATGGGGCAGTAGCACCAGCCCCACAAAGAGATTTATGATGACTCCTACTGAAACAGGATAATAGAATCTATCTACACTGTGTATTAAAATGATTTATACATTTTACATATCTTCCAAAAAAGCACAGGCTCTGGGAAGTATGACAACAATTATCTTTAAGGGTAATAATTCCCTTACCAAAGTTGTAAACATGCACCTCTGTCACAGATCTCTTTATGTGTGTCCTTCGGCATTTCCCTTCAGAAACAGAAGAAAAGCCATGGCTGTAGGTCACAGTCAAAACTCATCTTCTTCATGTAACATTAGAAGCTGCTGTAAATTGATCGTTTGTCCCTTCTGACATAAATCAAAACAGAAATTGGGCCTCTTTTGCCTGCAAAATACTTTTTGCTAAAGATGGATTGCCTTCTCGCCACGCCAGCTAGATTTTAATAAGTACTTTATTGTTCTTGAGAAAAAAATAAACCATTTGTACTTCCATGCCTTGACTGTCTGCATTATAATGAAGGCCATGAATGTCCAACCGGGACTCTGGTGTGCTGCTGGACAAAAGTGCTTGTGTTTGTTCTTCCTTTGCTAGGAGTTCCACAAAAAGAACAAAAAAAAGAAAAGGAAATAAAGAAAAGGAAGCTTGCAGTGTTGAAGAATACAGTCACTTTTCTCAAAGCACATTTCTACTTTCATTGCCTAGCACTGGATGGATATGTACTGGACAGAAGTTTTATGAGAGCTATTCTTCTGAAAAAAGTCTGTCTCGACATTTTTACACCTCTCTGTACAAAAACGGGCAATCAAGCACAAAACAATATGTGGAAATGAAGGTAAGATGCTGATTTTGGTAAAGCAGTAAAAATAGAATTTCTCCTGCTTATTAAGTCAACTTGACACTTGTATTTGCTAATGAACATCACATTTAAATAGAATATATATAAGTCTTATTAATGAGAGATTAATATTGTAAGACACTTTTAATGTATTTTTGATAATGCAGAATTTGCTTTGTGCAGTATGTTTACATAGTTGTATTATATTGAACTCTTTATCTTTTAATATCAGTTTTAAATAAGGCCTACTCAAACAGTTTTTTTTTTTCTGTCAAAACTTGTAATGTGAGCTCTTGTTTTAGGATTTATAATAATCAAAATAGTCAATGGATTAGCTTTTTTTTTAATATATATATATATATATATATATATATATATATATATATATATATACATATTTCTAAAAACCTTAAAGCTGAATATCATTTTGGCTCACAGCTCTGAATCAGTGGAATGAGAAACTTAATTATCAATAACAACACAAAGAAACTACTTTCTGTTCCACAAGCCCTTATTTGATTCCTGTTTACTATTTCTGGACAAACTGCTTAAATCCACACAACACTGTTACAGCCTGACACTGACCACACACACAAAGCATGGTGAAGAAATATAAAAAAAGTATTGTTTCTGCAAAGGAGGGAATCTGCAGGGCAGTATGTGTAAAATTCATATAATACAATCAGGTGATGGTCAATGGTAAATCAGCATTCTTTTGAGAAGCTGCTGGGTTATAAAATACTTAAATATTACGAATAAGCCAATAGAAATTAAAAATGTATTATTTTGTCTTGCTGTTTCTCCAGTTTAATTTTAAAGTAGGCTTGACTTACTCAAGGCTACGAAAAAATGAAAATGATAAAAGTTAAAACATAGTGCTTTTTCAAGTAGTGAAGGAGTGAAGAGAGAAAAACCAAAAGACAGGAGAAAGACTGCAAGGGAAATTAGATTCCTTTTGAATTTGATGCACAGTTTAAGGTAACTTACAGGATTTTATTGAAGGTTAACCCAATCAGTCAACAGTAATAACTGATAACAAACTGTCTCAGGGGACAAAATATATGGGCTTTCTAGCAGAGATTATGCAGACTTGTCACTGAACTCCAGTCAAATGGCAATTTACTGAAAGCCACAAGACCCTGATGAACTGATGGAAGCTAACTTTAGAGATGGTCAGTCAGTCACTTAGGCCTTCTCAGGCACACACCTGTAAAGAGCAAGAGAGCTCTGAATCCAGTACGGTGAGGTCGGGATGCATCGAAACACAAAGGCAGAGACACGTGTTGAATCTTTAAAATAAGATAACAAAATTATTGCAGTAAGAACTTAGCAGTCCACAATATATCAACCTTAACTAGGTTGTTCTAAAGGTCACTTAGGCCTTTTTTAAACCACATTTGTCAACACAATCCTGATTCCTCAAGGTTGTATGAGGGAAAGGTGTTGCTGTAATTGAAATGTTTGATGTCTTGTACCGAACTGTATTGCACTTTGTATTGCATTTATGTTTTGTAAGTCGCCCTGGATAAGGGTGTCTGCCAAGAAATAAATAATAATAATAATAATAATAATAATAATAATAATAATAATAATAATAATAATAATATTAATAATAATACAAATCTTCCTATACATTTTTACTTAATTACTGTTATATGTTAAAAAAGGAACAGGCAATTGAATGTTTTGTGTTTGCAATTTTGTAACTGCAATGAAAAAGGCCAGTTACACATCAACAGAGCAAAATCAGTTCATCACAGTTCATCACAGAGCAAAATCAAAATTGTGATTATTTATGTCTACTCGCACATTTCATTTTGGTCCCACTGGAGGATATGGAGGATAACACAATATGAAGCACATCATAGCATGGTTGACATCTATTTGTTAAGAGACTTGCACCCCACGCTGAGCATGTTATGCCACACTTATCCTATCCAGGGTTGTCGGGCCGAACCTTGAAAGTGCTGAAAGGCTCTTTAAATGCACTGTACAACTGCAGGATCCAAGAGTGCTGTAACTGAATAGGGGTAGCTGGAACACCAGTACAAATAAAATAAGTGAAACATTGTAATTTTATGCTCTTACTCGGACAACCTTTAAGAGAATAAGCATGTGTATCCATTGCTTTAAATTAACACGGTACCTTGGAATTCAGGTTGATTGTACAGTTGTCAGAATCAAGGAGACAATGGCATAAGACAAACTAAATACCAAAGTTCAAACTGTCTCCCTATACATACAGAGAGGATTTTTGTAAAGGTTATTGATGTTTACTCATGTATAGTACCATTTTTTTTCCCTTCCACAACAATTGACTGCAACCTTCACTGTGCTTAGCTTTGTGGAAAGTGGATGGAGTAACTACAATGATGCAGCACAATCTATTACATGAATACACCCTTTATCCTACAATTAGTGTTAGTTATAATCTGTACAATACGACATTTTATAAGACCCGGTTGAAGTGCATGTTGAGTTATGTACCCGTGGTTGACTTTTATTTTTGCTATCACCTAATCATAATCTTAACTTCCTAATTTAGACAGGCAGTCATATTTTAATTATTGTGCACATACTTTTGTAATATTGTGCTTCAAATGATAAAACAAATAGGTTTCTATAACACTAGTTAAGGGAGTGATTTAAAAATAATGACAATGACTGTAAAAATGCAGAAAAGTCCACTGTTATAATACCATTATTTCGGTAACACTTTATAATAAAGTGATGTGATTCCTCATTAATTAATATATGCATATTACAGGATTAAAACATCAATACCTCATGGACATCATCTGAGTTCTGATGATTAGCACATGAACCCTAACCCTAACCCTGTTATACATGTGATTAACATCAGAACTCAGAAGTGCATTATAATCCTGTGGTATTCATATATTAATTCATGAGGAATCATACCACCTTATTATTAAGTGTGACCGAAATGTGCAAATTCTGATAAAAGTAACCTATTCATAATTGCTCTCTGTGAATTGCCCTTCAGTGACAAATTACACATATATTTCCAGTGTTTGTGTATATTTATATTAAGATAAAAAGTTATGCTATTTTTCAAATATCTGTAACTATTATTTTGTATTCAAACCTCTACTATGAAAACATACACAGTATCACCAAATTAAAATACACAAAAAAAGCAAACTGGAGCCTGCTTAATACAAAATAATTCATTATGAACTAAAAAATCTAATACAAACTTTGACAAGGATTCAAACTTTTGTTTTGCTTGACGATCAAAATCTGTTGTGACACAAAGACAGGTGTTGTTGTTTTCGTAAGGAGGCGGACACTGTTCTGTCTCAGAAAAGAGGATCGTTCATGGTGCGGAACTGTGAAACTCAATACCTATACAGGTCCCCCAATGACCAATTAACTCTCATTAGTCTTGAAATAATATCAAATAATTATTTTTAAAAAGTAAAATTATTTGATGAGATTTCATGACTGGTGTGCCTTTAGCTGCTACTACAACTGTAATAGAGAAGGAAAATAATTACACCTCCAAATGTTTGTTTGTAGTTATTGCAATCCTTCTGAAATATTTTAAGGTAATATACAGCTATCTGTTTAGTGCTGATCAATAGAAAACACAGAAAGGTAAGGTTAGGTGGTCGGCAGATATTATTATTATGTATTTACTTATTTATTTTGAATACTGGACTCATATTCATACAACTTTAATGACATGCTACATTTAAAACACCTTTTTAAAAAGATAAATACCCAATCATACAAAACATTAAACAAATCAGGCTGAAATTAGCATTCTGAAAGTGACCCTTCCCATCTTCCCATTGTTTTCCTTTTCTCATTAGAACATTGAAGAAGTTGGTGGTAAAAGTAATCATTGAGGTCCCTCAATAAAGCCTAGACCCTCTGTGCTCGGTGCTCCGTACATCCACATGCAGCCTCTAACCCTGTCAGGATGATCTCTATGGGAACATTAAGTCCTATAGACTGCTAAAGCAATGCCAAGCTCCTGGACTCAGTAACAACATCTTACAAACTTGAATGCGCTAACTGACTCATCACAACCAAGTAAGACCTGACCTTTCCCCTTGCAGGGTTATTTTGGAGGCTCAGTGGTAGATATGCTGGAGGTTTCCCAAAGATTAGGTCACAAGCATTTCCATGTGCCTTAGCTTCCCCAATACAAAAGATTCTACTATACTCCACTATTGAATACAGCAACACAGGACACTGCATAAACCTATTATGTAAAGATGCTGTAATGTTTTATTATAGAATAGCGCAGTAAGGCGATTGACCGTAGCCTGCAATGTCCTACTGTGTTTTGTTGTTGAATACTCACAACTAAATGCAGGAAATGGAATATATTTGTGGGAAATTTGACATAAACAACAATACAATGCCATGCCTTGTGAATTATTTGTGTTACTTTTAATACTCTATTAAGACTACAAGTAAACATAATAAGCACTTCACAGATCATTTTGCTTGTATGTCCTAGTAAGCTGCATTTTATAAAGCAAACACTTAGTAATGGATTCTTAACATAATACAGACTTCACCCCTGATTAGCAGAAAAAAAACAGAACTGTATTATTAAATAATATCAAATAAAATGTAATAACATTATATTATTTGGCCTGTATAGACTTCACACAGAAGACTCTTCCAAGTTTACGGCAGTAAAGTGACTGGAACTGGCTCACATGCTCAACAAGCTCGTTTAAAGCATCCACGTCTAGATACCGAACAAGGAGGTCCTTGACACAAGATGGCTCTGTTACAGATGTGTCCCAAAACAGGATGCTCACAACGTAAAGGCACCAAACCATTAGAGAGGTGCGTGGCAGAAATCCCCTCTCTCCAATTCATCACCCTCTGTGTCCCTTCACACACTACAGCCCAATTACCTCCCTGCACTAACAATGCAGCAGTCTTTAACCACCTGAGCACGGTGCCCACGCCACCACTCGCCCTTTCAGGTCGTTTTCTGACAGGGATCCTGACACAGATTCTTCACAGATTCACCCAGTGCCATTATAGTACAAATCAACAATCCTTAACAGGATTTCACCCAGGACAGTTGCACAGGATATGCACACATCTTTACATTGAAAACTCAACAACAAAATGACAAAACATATGTATCTTGAACTGCCAGCTACTTAAAATACACCACCCAGCCAACTGTTTCTGGCGCAATACAGGCTTAAACAGTGATATCATTGCCTCTCCAAATCGCCTGTGGCATTTTTCCGTTATTCTGCTGCACTTCTGGACACAACCATGATCGTAACTAACTGGTGCTTTAAGTGGATTATTTTTGTAGTCACTATTCACCCAGTGGCACAGTGGCATATAAACTGATTATATGTTCGCCTTCATGACAAAAAGATCAAAAGTGCAGTTATATAGTTATGCGTTCCATTAAAAGAGTAATATAAATAAACCTGCTTTCCCCAGATGTAGACAGATCTAAAATGTGGTCCTCAAATACATTTCTCAATTATGCCAGTATTTAATCAGTCCTGTACATATTTCAAGAAGAAACCATATTATAATGTATAATGGATTAAAAAAAGGGGGGGAAATCAGGGTTTGGGTTGGTATTGGTATATAAATATTCAGCAGCAGTGCTTAGATTTTTTTAAATGATAAGCAAAATACATAAAGATTGTATATGTATTTGTCAAGTAAAGTTACATTTCATAGGAAAGAAAGCAATGGATGAATATATCTTTAGCTGTTGACTCTAACAGATCATGCTTGATTAAAACGTGCTTTCTGAAAAAATGACTTGTTTTTCAAAAACAAAAATCATTTTCAAGAATAGAGAGTGCATTCAAGATTCAATATATTAATTTGCCAGAAATCAATTATCACAGCTGACAGGTCGGATAAGAGAAATCATACTCACAGAAGTGTTAATCTGGACCAAAACAGAGAAAAAGAGACTTCCCCTTACAACAACACAGTCTGAGACTTGTTTCATGAGTTTTGGGGCCCTATTATTAGTTTTCAGTTGATGCAGTTGACAGTTGAAAAGACGGGGCTTCATTTGCACACGATTCATTGAGCACTAATTGAAATGTCAATCCCCAAGGCAGACAAATATGAATATGTCCAGTTCACACAGACACACACAAGCATACACACAATCTGAAATAAACCAACCTAAAGAAACAAAGAGGGATTCCTTATTCTCAAACTTAGATGCAGAACATTATAATTTGCATACTCCTACCCTGGGGAAATTAAAGACACTTTTGTCTTTCAAAATGTGTTCATCAGACACATTATTACAGGGCATACATTTTAGTTGAGAAATCCAAGTGGGCAGTGCAGGACTGAACTACAATGCAGTGGAAGACATTCTTATGTGAAAGATACCTTCTTCAATGAGTCTTCATCCTAAATTAGCTCTGCTTCACTTCACCTTCAAATCATGTTAAACTTCTTTACGCAGTTTTTTTTTTTTTTGTTTGGATGCACCTCAATCACTGTTTCTTTCAGTGTGTTTATGACTTTCATCTTAGTGTGCTTAACTGTAGATTACATTGTTCTTTTTTAAAGACTCATACTAAAGCTATGCATGCTTCTGAATGCAAGGATTTTATATTGTGCATTACCTTACAATCCAAGCAACTGCTTCTGAGCATCATTTGTTGGGTATTAATTACTCCCACAGTGTGTTGGGGGACAAAACGAGCTCTCTCAGTGTATAATGTGTGTTGTAAGTCTGACTACAAAGTGCTTTCATATTGCTTTGGGGTTTATGGAAATGAAAGAGGGCAACTTTGAACCACCTTCATCTTGTTCCCAATGCCTGATGGAAACAAAGCATAAGAAGGTCTTCAAGGAACAATACAAAGATTTTTCTAAAAGGGGGTGGTGGGGGGGGATGTGAGAGGGAGATTTAGACAAAGAAAGGAGAGAGAGTCAAGGTGAAATAAGGGCTGAAAAAAATGGTAAAAAAAACTTAATGAACAGAAAACAGAAAGTTTCAGATTTTCCATTGCAAAACCACCACGCTGCAAATACCATTTCACTTTTATTAAGCTTGGAGGATTCTGATTTAAAACCAACATATTCCACCCACAAGACAAGAGCATTCTCATTGTGTGATTTTGGATATTTCTTCATAGTGACTTCAAGAGCCTTGCAAAAGTATTCAGACCCCTCACCAATTCTCTCATATTACTGAATTACAAATGATACACTGAAATTTTGTTCTGTTTGGTATTTATTTTAAACCACTGAAACTCAAAATCAATTATTGTACGGTGACATTGGTTTTATGTTGGAAAATATTTGTATTCAACCCCTGTGCTTTGGAAGCTCCCAGTTTACACAGCTAAAAGAAATGTATGGGCTCAAATTAGCGCCATAAGTAACAAATTCAAAAAAATATATATTGTAAACAAAACAAAAAAGTTGAGCAAAAAATGATGTTGAGATCAAAAATAAAACAATCAATAGCAAAAGACGCTGACACTGTCTTTGCTTGAGATGCTACAATCTTTGCTTTCACTGCCAGTTTCTTTGCTCTCGTTTCTTTTTTTTTTTTTTCGTTTTACGAGTTTTGGCTCTGTTTTGCCGTGAGGGCGGGATTTACAGGGAGGCATGGATCATGGGTCTCTATTGGTCCAGTAGGTTTGAGTGACGGTTCTTCCTAACTCAATCAGTGAGCAAAACTCAAAACACTATGTGTGGTGCAAACCTAACACTTTGGCAGGGACTTGGCATCTTGTTAAAGTTGAAGGAAGAATGGATGGAGCAAAATACAGGGAAATACTGTAAGAGAACGTGTTTCAGTCCGCTAGAAAAATTAAGCTTGAGAGGAAATTCACCTTACAGTCAAACAATCATCCCAAGCACAAGGCCAAAGCAACACTGGAATCATTCAAAAAACAAAAGGTGAATGTCCTACAGTGGCCCAGTCACAGTCCTGATCTCATTGAGCATATGTGTCACTGTTTGAAAATTGCATCATCCAAACAACCTGAACAACCTGGAGCAAATCTGCCAAGAAGAATGTGTCAAAATCACTTGGACACTGTGTATAGCTGGTACATACCTACCCTAAAATACTTAAAGCTGTTATTGCAGCGAAAGGTGGCTCTACCAAATAATAATGTGTTGGGGTTGAATACTTATGCAAGCAACATATTTCCCTTTTTGGTAACACTTTACAACAATGGGCATTAATTCCTCATGAATTCTGATAGTACAACACAGGTAAAACACAATTGCTTTTAAAAAAAGTATTAATTAATTATGATTAATTTATTAAGGGTATTTCTTTCTCCAGTATGTTCCTCATGAATTCATGCCTACTTGGTTTTCATAACAAATAGTGTTAATCACATGTACAAATCAGGACTGGCTATATGAATAAAAGTGCCCTTTCAAGCAAACAAAATATAGGGATTCATCACAATTTTGAATTTTAAAATTGATTTTTTCTTGCAAATATCACCAAGTTTGTTTTCTTGTAAAGAAAACTGCTTATGTGAATTCATTTTTTATTTTTTTTTACTTTTGATTAAAAAAATATATAACTGGTATATACACTCACCTAAAGGATTATTAGGAACACCATACTAATACTGTGTTTGACCCCCTTTCGCCTTCAGAACTGCCTTAATTCTACGTGGCATTGATTCAACATGGTGCTGAAAGCATTCTTTAAAAATGTTGGCCCATATTGATAGGATAGCATCTTGCAGTTGATGGAGATTTGTGGGATGCACATCCAGGGCACGAAGCTCCCGTTCCACCACATCCCAAAGATGCTCTATTGGGTTGAGATCTGGTGACTGTGGGGGCCAGTTTTGTACAGTGAACTCATTGTCATGTTCAAGAAACCAATTTGAAATGATTCGACCTTTGTGACATGGTGCATTATCCTGCTGGAAGTAGCCATCAGAGGATGGGTACATGGTGGTCATAAAGGGATGGACATGGTCAGAAACAATGCTCAGGTAGGCCGTGGCATTTAAACGATGCCCAATTGGCACTAAGGGGCCTAAAGTGTGCCAAGAAAACATCCCCCACACCATTACACCACCACCACCAGCCTGCACAGTGGTAACAAGGCATGATGGATCCATGTTCTCATTCTGTTTACGCCAAATTCTGACTCTACCATCTGAATGTCTCAACAGAAATCGAGACTCATCAGACCAGGCAACATTTTTCCAGTCTTCAACTGTCCAATTTTGGTGAGCTTGTGCAAATTGTAGCCTCTTTTTCCTATTTGTAGTGGAGATGAGTGGTACCCGGTGGGGTCTTCTGCTGTTGTAGCCCATCCGCCTCAAGGTTGTACGTGTTGTGGCTTCACAAATGCTTTGCTGCATACCTCGGTTGTAACGAGTGGTTATTTCAGTCAAAGTTGCTCTTCTATCAGCTTGAATCAGTCGGCCCATTCTCCTCTGACCTCTAGCATCAACAAGGCATTTTCGCCCACAGGACTGCCGCATACTGGATGTTTTTCCCTTTTCACACCATTCTTTGTAAACCCTAGAAATGGTTGTGCGCGAAAATCCCAGTAACTGAGCAGATTGTGAAATACTCAGACCGGCCCGTCTGGCACCAATAACCATGCCACGCTCAAAATTGCTTAAATCACCTTTCTTTCCCATTTTGACATTCAGTTTGGAGTTCAGGAGATTGTCTTGACCAGGACCACACCCCTAAATGCATTTAAGCAACTGCCATGTGATTGGTTGGTTAGATAATTGCATTAATGAGAAATTGAACAGGTGTTCCTAATAATCCTTTAGGTGAGTGTATACAGTATATAATATATAGTGTGAGCAGGCAATGGGCTCTACGATCTTCATGGTAAAATATCAGTAAAATATACCGTTTAATATATTGTTTAATAATATTGTAATCATAGTGAGTTCCGGATTCATGGGTCAGCCCCGTGTGGAAACAAGGGTGGCTCCGTGATTGTGGGAGCCTGTCATGCGGGGCGAGTGGATATATACGGGTGCCCGGTTCCTGCCAGCAGAAGTAGGAAAGAAGTGATAAAGAGAAGTGATGCTGCATAGAAGTTGTTGCTCTGTATAATAAAGCCTGTTGCGGGACCCCAATTCCTCTATCGTTACAATATTTACATGTATGTATATATGTATGTGTATATATATATATATATATATATATATATGCGCTAACATTTTTAAAATCCTTTTATACCCTTAAAGCATAGCATGAAACACCTGTACGCACATATTTCAACATAAATTACTGCCCATAGACTAAGGACTTTACTATAGTTATTTGATCATGCAGTGTTCTTTAAGAAATAACATGAATAATTCACGACTTTAAAATAATTGGCTGTGATTGTTTTTTAAATAAGCATTATTCTTTACAAGAAAACATAACTTGGCATAATGCTGATTTTTGCAAGAAAAAATATATTTTAAACTTAAAAATTGTGATGAATCCATACATTTTGTTTTCTTTTATTCATATAGTCAGTCCTGATTTTTACATGTAATTAACACCATTTGTTATGAAAACCAATTAGGCATGAATTCATGAGGAACATACTGGAGAAAGAAATACCCTTAATAACCTTGAATCATAATTAATGAATACCTTAATTTATGAAAAGGAATTCAATATGAATAAAAGCCTTTAAATCATTATTGAATTCACATACTTGAATTAAAAAATAATTTCATCTGAGTTCACAAGAATCCCATAATGTATTCATGTGTTTTTCCTGCGTTGTACTGTCAGAGTGTTACCCTTTTGGAGTAATTGAGTTTTTTTTTCAATTATTTCTCAACATAAAACCAATGTACCTAACAATAATTGATTTTGAGTTCCAGTGGTTTTAAATAAAATATCATACAGAATGAAATTACAATGTATCATTTGTAATTCAGTAATATGAGAGAACTGGTCAGGGGTCTGAATACTTTTGCAAGGTACTGTAAATACATGCAAAACGTAACACTGTGAAAAGTTGGCCTTCCCTGCTATGAACTTATTACCAAACACATAAAACAGTATTGTACACTGCTGTCTGGTAGTCTTTCCTACTGAAGAAAACCAATGTGAGTCCAGCCTTCCAGTTAAACTTAGGTGATCAAGGCAATTGATTATTACCTTGACATACATCAGTGAAACTCTGTGGTAGGCTGGGACCTGTACAGTGTAAAAGTGAAAGAAAAAAAAAGTGAATCGCCAAACTTACATGTGTATCTTTGGCTCCCAGAGACCAACAAAGTATATTATTATTATTATTATTATTATTATTATTATTATTATTATTATTATTATTATTATTATTATTATTATTTCTTGGCAGACACCCTTATCCAGGGCAACTTACAACATAAGTGCAAAACAAAGTGCAAAAATACAGTGAAGTAAAGGCATCAAACATTACAAATTCAATTTACATAAAACATAGCAATTCAAAATATAATACATTTTACAACTTCTAATTTACAATTTACACAGTCAAGTACAGTAAGTGAGGTCATACATCCTGGACAGTAAAAGCTAAGTGCTGTCAAGATGTAGGGTCACAGTCAAGGGCTACGGGAAAGGGAGCAAGGAGGAAACAAATTAAAAAGGCAAGAAGCATAGTAACAATCTGTGAAGTGCTATCTAACGGGGATTAAAAGGACTAATATTACAAGTACTGTCTGAAAAGATGTGTCTTGAGTAAGCGCCGGAAGGAGGTCAAGGACTCTGCTGTTTTGACTTCGGTAGGAAGGTCGTTCCACCATTTAGGGGCCAGGGATGATAAGGAGCGGCTCTGGAGGAAGGAGAATTGAGAGGAGGTAGAGTTAGTCTTCTGGCGCTGGAGGAGTGCAGTGGTCTGGAAAGAATGTATGGAGAGACAAGGGTCTGAAGGTAGCTTGGTGCAGTGTGGTCGAGACAGCGGTAGGTGAGGGTCAATGTCTTGAACTAAATGTGTGCCGGTATCAGGAGCCAGTGGAGGGAGCGGAGCAGTGGAGTAGCGTGTGCGAATCGGGGCAGAGAGAATATCAGACGAGCCGCAGAGTTCTGGATGAGCTGAAAGTATAGTTATGAGGCAGGTTTTATATATATATATATGTCTATCTATCTATCTTAATTAGAAGTAAATAGTGAGATAAAAGCATTATGTAATACAAATAAGGACATTGGTTTACTTAAGATTAACATTGTGAGGCAATATTTGATAAAACACTGTTTGGGTGCCAGAGTATCAGGCCTTTATTCTAATTTGAGCACTAAGGCCTTGTAGCAAATTAATGAAGTGGTTTGTTTCGATAGTTATAGTTACTGAACCAGTTTGTAATACTACTAATAATAATAGGAAGATGAAGAATAATTAAATTGAGCTGTAGTCTGATTTTACAATATTGAATGCTTGAATAAGTACCATCATTCATAAAACATGAATACATGTTGCCATTCACAAAAGATGAACGGCTTCCATACTAAGGGCTCATCAATGAAAAAAAAAGCATAACTTTCTTCACATCTTTCTGAGAGAAGAGAAATCCTGTGGGGAATGGTAAGGATGAAATATATGATGCCGTGTACTATGGTTTTGATAGCAATTTAAATTGATGGGCACTTTACAGTTGTTTGAGCCCATGTTGTATTAAGTGAGCTAGTTAAAGGATACATCAATATCACACTTAACAAATATAGTCCTTATGCATGCTCCCACAGCCAGGCAAATGTCAGTCAGTCCATGTTCTCACCCCACATTGTGATACATTTCTTTTGGTCTATGTAATGTTTCTGTTTGTTTTGTGGCTTTTATTGTAGTTCCACTATAGACAGGAAATAACCAATCTGACATACATGACTTCAGGAAGATTAAGGTCCTACTAGCTCTCCACAAGAAGCAGATATTTTATATATCTAATTCACACATCCATTTCAAATGCAGTTTACTATCATGGATGTGCTTGTGGGAGTTTCATGAGGTTGGCCTGGTTTCTTGAAGAGGGTAGAATTGCTCTGCAGGTCAAATGCTGACAACTAGGGAGTTATGGGAAGGAGATGTTACTAAGAGGCTGTGAGCCTGTTACCTAGACACACTAAAGCAGCTGTGATGTTAATGTTGAACAGTGATGGAATATATACCTGAAGATTGAAGTGGTATATGGCTTCATGGTCATTGGCATTGATCTGAACATAAATGGTAAGTCCTAGTCTATGTTACACTGGTGTTGTAATTTAGCCTAGTAAACTGCAATTCATCACTTAAAACTCAGCATTGGGCATGGCTGAAACTCACATGTAAATCCAGCCATTGATCCCTGTTTTCAAGTACTTTGGTACCATCTCTTAGTCACTCTTCAATGTTTTTAGGTCATCTTGCTCAAATTAGTATAGACACAATGGAAAAATAGAATATATTATAGCTAAATTACATGATTTTGAGTTGTTGAGAGAATTGATTTACAAGTTGAATATTTCCAGTATTTTATTTGCCATAAGAAACATGAGACTGGCCTTCAAAATCTATGATCTTTGCTTGGGAAATGTTTGCGGTGGTGATTCTCTAATTATTCAATATATATTTTTTGGGGGGGCAGGGTTTAAAGCAGTGACAACATGCATATCTACAAGATTCACGTACATTTCTGACAAGGAAGATACCGTAGAATAACAAAGTCAACAAAATAAATCAAAGGCAAAGCATTTTTTTGTTTCTCCGGGAAGAAAACATATGGTTATCATGAGAAGATACTCCATTCCTATTAAAAATCCATTATTGTGTTTCCCATTTTTTCATGTGCAATGTAAAGGAAATGTTAAAGAACAGTGACAATTATGAAAGAAAAAGAAATCTGGCAAAAGAGAAGAGAGAGAAATGTATAAAGAACAAAGAGCAGCTGCTTTCATTACATGAACATTGGTATCCAAGCTCTTTTTTTTTTTTTTACTGGTATTTCAGGAATTGGAATTTAGTTTGTAAGAAGAACCCAATTCCAGCTCATGACAATCTTAGCTGTTTTCTGTCTCCTAATGTCTTGTTTCCATCTGTCACCAACCCTCTGTTGCACAATATGAGTTCAGCTTGGTTTTGCCTTCAGTCCTGTATCAAATATAGCCATCTGCTTCTGTATTTGCTAGTGCACAGAGGGTTCTGTGTTTTACCTGTAGTATGAAATGGGTCACACTCAGTACGGTCAGAGCCCTGATAGAAGGTTGTCTCATGGACAGTTGGGATTTTTAAGCACCCTTCAGCATACACATACACACACAAGCCTGTGCCTTGAGCAAACACGTAAATGGCTGCTTCCAGATTAAACGTGCTTTAAAGTATATCAAAACTGATTAATAACCTAAAATGGTTTAGCAGTCTTTAAAGCCACTAATTCTCTTTCCCTGCCCTTGCTGCTAAGATAAATAGCTGCTGTTTCAATTTTATAACAAACAATGAATACCCACTATGTCATAATGGAAATCTTGGAAGCTTGTGTCTTTTTTAACATTTCCAGAGAGACCACAATTCAATAAATACCATATTAGTCAGCCTGGTTCTTAGTGTAATGCCTGTGGAATGTTTTGCTGCGACACATGTCTTGAATGCTACAATGGAATTTTTTGTTTTTATTATTGCTGTATTTATGGGTGGTTTATATTCAACTGGACACTGACTTTTAGAAAAAATAAAAAAATAAAATAAGAATCTGCCATTGGCTGGTCTTCTTTGCATTGCAGTGTTCAGACTGTTCCAGTACTTTTAAGAAATATGATCATGTAAACAGACTAGTCATGGCATCTTTTTTTCCTTGAGCTTGTCCCACCTTTGTGATATGGCATTATTACAATATATAGATAATACAAGCATTAACCATACTACTCATTCAGTAAGTACACAGATGTCCAACATGTCAATATACGTGATGGTAGAGGGAACTGCTGATGGCGTGTGATAGTAAAGTATATAAATGCACACTTGTGTTCAGAATCACATGGTCAATCATAGCTAAATAAAACTAAGAAAGACAGAATCCAGATTGTGAAAATAAACTCCTCCAAACTGTGTTACTGAGGACACATTTCTGGTTAAAGTGATATAACCCTTCAGTACAGACTTAAGCCTCCCGTGTTGGGAAACCCAGTCTTTTGGCGTAGCGGGCTTTACACTTTACTGGAAATGCGTTCTAGACCATTTAAAAAAAGCCTGTACCCGAAAGAGCGAGAGTGTGTGACATCACAGCAGGACATTCACCGATGTAAGCAATTGGCGTAAAATGGCAGATGAAGTGAAAGCGATGTTACTGGTTTGAATGTTTCATGTGAAAATTTTGATTCATTATCATGCACAGCAATGATATAATTGGAATAATAATAATGGATACAATATACTTATACTTTTCATGTATTTCATCATTATTAATGATAATAATACTTAATTTGTTCATACAGACAGTCATATGTTAACGTTGTTTACTTTCTGTTTGTTAATATTAATGTCTTGTTTTTTGTCATTCAGCGACCAGATTAATTTTATCAAAGGTGTACGGATAACTTACATGTTCATTTATTTAAATTTTTCAGCTAATTTTAAATCCCATTCTATCTCAAAATGTCCTGGGATTGTGGGGCCAGGTGGCAACCCTACAGAGAAGCACATCACAGAAAAAGGTGCATTCTTCCAGCTCTGGAATTCTGTACGAAATAGCTAGTCTCTTGTTTCTTTAAATGTAGGGCCTTAATAACGCAGAGATGCAGTAGTTACGTTCCTGGATGCAACCATATATTACATACCTATTTACCAGGGTATCTCTCCCATGGGTGCGTTATTATTATATTTTGTTAACGAGTTTTCGTTAGCGCTAATGCGAGAGGCAGTGAGCTTGTCCTCATTTGACATCATGCATAAATTAGCAACAGCTTCAAGTGAGCTGGACTTTTCACAGAGGTGGCAACTATGTACTTGTTTTTTATACACTTAGCATGAAAACCTACACATAACCTACACAGATAGTTGTTTTGACCTACCAACAGTACTATAAAAGTGAATTCTGAAAAAAGTGAAAAATGATGACACCCCACCTTTAACAGTGGTGTATGGTGTGTAGATAACTGGAAAAAACCTAATTTAAATGCATGAAACTCTGAGGCACTGACAAAAAATGTGAAAGAAGTTCAAGGGGGTGTAGAATTTCTCTATATATTTATATTTACAATAATTTGTTTATATTATAGTTATACATATGTATATACATCTCTCTCTCTCTCTATATATATATATATATATATATATATATATATATATATATATATATATATGTGTGTGTGAAAATGTATAACCATAATATACACAAATAATTGTAAATGTAAATATAATTATATTTGTACAGTTGTTGTTATAATATTTGAACAAAGTACATGTTCAAAACCAACACATGATTTATTTTAATGTTTAATTGATACATTAACACATATTTGTGAATGAATGTATTACACAATTTTTTTAGCACATTAACATAGACTATAATTGATTACCTAGTAGGCTACTGTATGAGTTTGTGAAAGGGAATCTTGTTAATTTCTCAGTTAAAAAATATAAAAAGAGAGATGTAAAGGGCATGCTTTGAAGTAACACATTATTTGATTATAGAAAAAATTTATTTTACAATCCATGTACAGATATATATTTCCCAGCATTTTAAGATTTAAGGTTTTATCAAGTACCCTTCCTGCACCATTCACCTTTAGTAGCTTTAATACTTATAAAGCCAAAAAAAAGCAATAATGGGATCTGCTGTGCTGTCTGCTTTTTAACACATACTACTTCTACCGTTATTAGAGCAACTAATCATAACAATAATAAGAATAACATCATACATTATATTATTAATTATTCTTACTATCTTCTGCTTCATGGCAGTATGAATAGTTTTGAGTGCATCTTATACAGATGGGTTTAGCTTACACTTTCATCGTCTCTGTCCAGAGTAACACCTCATGTAAACTCCTGTTCATTAGCTGAACGATATCCTTTATAGCGCAACATCTCTCAGCGTGTTCCATAATATTTAAATAAACACTCAAATTATTTTATTATTAATGAGGTTGTTTGCATTTGAAAGACACAATTATTTTTAAAAAAAGGAGGCAAAACTGTTGTGACCACAAATGCGCAAGAAATGTCTCTAAGGTTTTTGCCAAAAAAACATTTTGCCTGTGTTTTGTGTCACCCTGGACAAGGGCATCTGCTAATAAATAAATAATAATAATAAGTCATGAATGTTAATCACAGGGGACCTTGCGTTTAACTGAAATAACTCAATGTAGTAGTCATGGCAAGACAAATAATGTATCTGTTCCTTAGCTGCGAAAGTGATGTCAGCATTAGGACTCCAAAGCACATGCAAAAACACAAAAACAAATCATTAAATGTATTGATGGATTATTAACAAAAGCTGCAATATTCTTCATAAGCCAGTCTGAAATGTGCAATTGTAATAGTGTAGCAATCTAGTCATATTGCACTGGAATGAGAGAAAGCAAAGCATGTTGATTATTTGAGCTTTTGTGACAAACAAAGTAACTTGAATAGGAACTATTCATTGATGCTTAATTTTGTCCTTAATGTTAACCATTTGTAAGGCTATGCTGTACCATAGAAAGGCAGACAATATTTTGTTGTTGTTGTTTATTTTTGTTGTAAACAAGGTAATCACCTTCCTTGCAAACCCCCTTCAAATTATTAGCAGTTTTTATTAGTTTGTCACAATCTCCATTTCAATATCATTTAAAAGTTTAAACAAAACTTTATGCATTAAATATTCCAATCACTTACGTGGCACAATAAATGCCTTCAATAAAATGTGCCTTTACGATTCTTTAAAATGAATAAAGACATCAAAATGAGAAGAGAAAAGGGAAGAAAAAATAGAAGAAAAAACAGTTTGATAATTGCCTGTATCTGGGAGCCAGCGTGTCCAGATGCACTTATCTCACAGATTTGCTCACAATGGAGTCTTCAGCAAACAATTACCGCCTTGCTTTAATGTTTTGTATGCCTTGAAGGAGCTGTCAAAATAAATGGACAAGATTGTCTCTGTCATGAAAATAATAAAGCAAACATTAGACAGAATTTAAAGTATGCTGAAGTCACACACACATTATATATATATATATATATATATATATATATATATATAATATGTGAACACAGGCAAACACAAGCATGCACATACACATCAGTGTACCCTGGCAGAGACTGACCCCGGTATACACTGTCAGACTGACAGTGTGCTAATGTTAATAACACAGAAGACATTCACAACAAAAAAGATAAGAGCATGTGAGTCTTCTGAAAGGCGAAGCTCACAAAAGGATAATTGTGCCATCAGTTAAATTGACAGTCGAAATCTGGGCCTTTCAGCCCATATTTCCCCGTGTCTTTTTCGATAAAATGTCAAATTGCTAAGGACACAGTATCAGATGGGTCTGTTAAATTCTATTGACTGGGAAGCAGCATACTATGACTATTGTAAAGGTTTATTTCCTTCACTGGTTTGTACTTGGCTTTTTAAGCCAGTTATTACCCTGCTGGGAGAGGAGAGGGACAGGGGGAAGAAAATGCATTAACTATTCATTCTTAAAATCATTCACTGGGACCACCAGTACTTCTACCCTTCAGGCATTCTTTGAGTTCTTCCAGGAATAAATGGAACCAAAGACAAACTTAAGGCTTTAATGTATTCAATAAGATTCATACTGTATCGTCCCTTGGGCAAATGTGAGGATTCATTAATTTTTTTTTTTCACCCTAGGATAGAAACAAGGGCACAACAAAAAAATGATTTGTTATTTTACTTTTAATTTGTTTTTGTTGAAAATATCTTTCAGATGGATGTAGACAAGTACTTTCCCACCTTGCTGACTGGGTATAACTAATTTCACATTTTGAATACCTTTCATGGAATAATTAAGTAATTTCACTTTAAAAACATTTTGTATGACTAAAGAAAAGAAAACAATTTTTCAGATATATATTTGTTTACATTGCAGCATTCATTGCCTGACACATGAATTACAAATTCCCTAAAACCTTTTTTCTAGCCTTGCCAAAGTTTCCTCAGACGTGGTTATTTTACAATTTGTTAATTTATCTATTATTCTAAACATTTAAATGAGAGAAACCCCAAGGCTAAAATGCCCAGCTTCAACAGCAATATAATGAATTGCAATTTGTTCAAAACGGCAGACGAAATCACTAGTTTTTAGCAAGCATGCATAAAATGATATGAGATAGGGACAATATTGCTACATTGAATTCATTAACTGTTTAGCACCACAGCAATGGGCTTTCAAAGTATCCACAAGACTGCCTTTGTTTAAGAGACGCTGAGAAAGGGAATGTCATACTATCAAAGGTATGACAACAATGTCCAATGTCCAAAGCTATTCAGAAAGGCCTACATTTCTTGTGGTCTTATTTTATGTCAGTGTTGCAAAGAGAAAACTTTACTTATTTGTATTTTATATATATATAATATACACTGGGGGAAAAAAGTATTTGATCCCCTGCTGATTTTGTATGTTTGCCCACTGACAAAGAAATGATCAGTCTATCATTTTAATGTTAGGTGTATTTTAACAGTGAGAGACAGAAAAACAAAACAAAAATCCAGAAAAACGCATTTCAAGAAAGTTATAAATTGATTTGCATGTTAAATAAGTATTTGATCCCCTATCAATCAGCAAGATTTCTGGCTCCCAGGTGCCTTCTATACAGGTAACGAGCTGAGATTAGGAGCACTCTCTTAAAGGGCTACAAGACCATCGCCAAGCAGCTTGGTGAGAAGATGACAACAGTTGGTGCGATTATTCGCAAATGGAAGAAACACAAAATAACTGTCAGTCTCCCTCGGTCTGGGGCTCCATGCAAGATCTCACCTCGTGGAGTTTCAATGATCATGAGAACGGTGAGGAATCAGCCCAGAACTACACGGGAGGATCTTGTTAATGATCTCAAGGCAGCTGGGACCATTGTCACCAAGAAAACAATTGGTAACACACTATGCCGTGAAGGACTGAAATCCTGCAGCACCTGCAAGGTCCCCCTGCTCAAGAAAGCGCATGTACAGGCCCGTCTGAAGTTTGCCAATGAACATCTGAATGATTCAGAGGAGAACTGGGTGAAAGTGCTGTGGTCAGATGAGAACAAAATCAAGCTCTTTGGCATCAACTCAACTTGCCGTGTTTGGAGGAGGAGGAATGACCCCAAGAACACCATCCCCACCGTCAAACATGGAGGTGGAAACATTATGCTTTGGGGGTGTTTTTCTGCTAAGGGGACAGGACAACTGCACTGCATCAAAGGGATGATGGACAGGGCCATGTACCGTCAAATCTTGGGTGAGAACCTCCTTCCCTCAGCCAGGGCATTGAAAATGGGTCGTGGATGGGTATTCCAGCATGACAATGACCCAAAACACACAGCCAAGGCAACAAAGGAGTGGCTCAAGAAGAAGCACATTAAGGTCCTGGAGTGGCCTAGCCAGTCTCCAGACCTTAATCCCATAGAAAATCTGTGGAGGGAGCTGAAGGTTCGAGTTGCCAAACGTCAGCCTCGAAACCTTAATAACTTGGAGAGGATCTGCAAAGAGGAGTGGGACAAAATCCCTCCTGAGATGTGTGCAAACCTGGTGGCCAACTACAAGAAACGTCTGACCTCTGTGATTGCCAACAAGGGTTTTGCCACCAAGTACTAAGTTGAAGGGGTCAAATACTTATTTCCCTCATTAACATGCAAATCAATTTATAACTTTCTTGAAATGCGTTTTTCTGGATTTTTGTTTTGTTTTTCTGTCTCTCACTGTTAAAATACACCTACCATTAACATTATAGACTGATCATTTCTTTGTCAGTGGGCAAACATAAAAAATCAGCAGGGGATCAAATATTTTTTTCCCCCACTGTATATTATATATATATAAATATTCTGGTAACTTTTCCAATAAATAAATACATTTTACCAGAATTTGTATCTAATACAAATCGATAGATTTTCTTACATGTTTCTTAAATGGGGTTATATCTGAGATCTCTTCCAACACTTACCTACTTAGACATTAATGTGACTGCATCACGCACTGTGCAAGTGCTAGCTGAAAAACATGATGTGTAACTGACAATACAAGCAATAAGGGGAGAGTGACTGATTGTCTAGTTTGGTTGCTAGGTGGGAGCCCTTTATCATCACAGTGAAAAAGAAAAGACAGATTAACTTTTGCCAAAAAAAAGAAAAAACTCCAGCAGCTTTTTTCTTCAAAATGTAACTGAGTAATGCAATTGTAAGAGTAAAGATTGGGAATAAGGCATCTGAAGAGATCAAACAGGAGAATCTGTAGTCCACTTTGTTGTAGTGTAGGAAACAGCATTTAATTGTACCACAAACATATTGAAGCACTTATATAGGCTGATGGGAACATAAAGAAAACTAGATTCTACAGTCACCAGTTGCCTTTGCCGAAGAAAAGCATGGAACGAGGTGTTTTTCCAAGGAGATGGTTGTGTAAGATAAATTGATTTCAAGTTGTTATCAAGGCATATGATCCCCAAAATAAAATTAACAAACAAAATAGTAACAAAAACACAATCATGTTTTGCTTGTTTGTTCCTGACATACTGCTTTAACATATCCTGGATGATGATGATATGAGCAAATCCAGTATAGTTGTGTGAGCTTATACTGTTGCCTTCAGATTCCTTCACATCCCTCTTGAATTGAAACTAAATGTTTATCACTCTTGATCACTCTTGTGCCAGAAAAGTCAATTTGCATCAGCAGGTGGTGACTGGTTTAATGGCTTAAATGTAACCTGGTGTATTTTGGAATCTATACATCCTTGATTTCGGAAAAAAAGAGCATATGCACAGATTTGCACTATTCAATTTCAGGGCCAGATTAAATCAAAACTTTGACCCACCCGCTAATAGAAAACTACAGAATTGTACTGAGTTGCGGCTTCATTTTTAGTAAGATGACACTTTCTTCTGATCATAAATGTAACCGCTATGATGAACAGGTTTGTAGTTTCTATTAGCGGGTGGGTCAAAGTTTTGATTTAATCCGGCCCTCAGTCTGAAATAGTGCATCACATAAGACATATGCTACAGTCTGAGAAAATGGTGGAAGACATTGGTCAGCTATGGCAGGGACCTGTTTGTTGACCTCCCATCCCAGCCACTTTGCCTATTGACCTGGGAACTTGTGGGGCTTCTCACTGACACTGATTTGAGGTACGAGGTGGGCTGAGGTTGAAAATGTCAGTCTGAAACTTTATAAACCATATTCAACGCTGGCTGCCAGCATGTCTGAGGGTGTTTGAATGTCATTAATTATGAGATGGACTGCTGCCTTCTGATAGTTTTCTGTTCTTTCGCATTGTCTAAGCTCTGAAACAATTAATTAAACATCAATCACAGTCACAGCAACGTTGACACTGAAATCCTCTTATCTTAACAACAACAACATCAAAATAGAATCAGAAATCACTCTCTAGACTCTCACTCTTTTTTGTTTTTGCAACTTTGAATCTGAAGCAGCAAAACTCAGGCCGTAGATGATGGCCAGAGGACAGACAGCTCCCACAGGAGTTCCTCTGACTCTAACTGGATGTCAAGAACATTCACTCTGATCCATCGCCATTCGTACTTGGAGGGAGAGGGGCAGCCTGGATTGGAACTTGCAATCCCAAGGCTGTAGCTCAAGTTAGAGATGTTTACCTGACCGATCACCCTTTACATCTTAACCACTTTTGTACTTAATTAAGATATTTTATATTTATATTATTTTTGACATACATTAATGCATTATACAGAATAGATTATCTCATACTTATAACACTGTGATGAATGAAGCAACATCAAAAGGCCAACCTGTTAGAATTGAGTATTTTAAGTAACTGGAAACGTTCTTGTACACATTTTAAACCATAGATTTTTGTTCTAGTTTTTAAGTCTGTTGTACGATATTCAGATACTATTCCTAATAATACAAACACTACTGCTACTATGAATAATTATAGTTTTATCTAGAATATGGCTGTATTCATTTGAGCCACAAAAAAAGTGTATTGCAAGTTACAATGAAATTGATCTATATTTTCAATACCTCTTCCCTGAGAGCTTGTAAGAGAATTTAAATTAAGGCTTCATTTAATAATGTGTGGACAGTTTTGTAGATTTGTATTGAAAAAAAGCTTCCTCTTTCAAACAACCATCACTGCCACAACAACCATGAAATATCATGTTCAAATGCTGCCATGCAGGCAGAAGCAATCCTGGGCAATCAGCCAGTTATCCAGTTAGACAGACATTTAAGGTGAACTGATTTACAAGCCATTTGAACACTTGTGAAATGAGTTGGGTCTCCTCTTCCAGAGATAATGGCTATGAGTTTCAGATCCATTTTATTAACAGCTGATCAGCCTCCTGAAAAGGTACAGTTGAAGGTTTGGATTATAAATTTGGTTGTAAAAGAGGACAAGAGTGACCTACAGGGATATTGTTGAAGATTTTTGCTCAGGAGAAATACTTGCTTTGGCTTTGAATAAATACATACATACATATATTAAACATTTCTAAAAGTTTTCAGGTATAAATCGAAGTTCATCACTCAACCACAAATTAAATAAATCACTAAATCATTCAAATTAAATTGCCACAGAAATAAAGTTGCAACAAAGAAGACGGGGAAAAAATATCTGGTTCCAAGTTTTTGCTAAGAATGCAACCATGTATAATTTTGTTTGTCTAATATTACATATTTACAACTTATATTTAATAACTTTATCATATATGTTCATGTATATGTATATGTGTGTGTGTGTTTCTGTGCCTTTTTACATAATTTTTGGGGTGCTTTTGAATTATTTTAATTTATATTTGATCTGCTTTCCCAGGGGGATGGACAGCTCCTGGCATGGGAACACATGACCGAAAATGTTCAGCAGCTCTTGAGAGATTAACACATTATCAACGTGTTGCTTTCATACAGACAAATGTTTTAATAGAGCAGTGGCATTTGTGCTGTTTGTACTTTTTATCGACTGGAAGGAGATACCGCCCACAAAAGTGAACAATGCACTGTTCTGCTTGGTTGCCCGCGCTAATTGCTTTCTCCATGATGGGCTTCTGTAAAGCACATGAAACGAAAGCTAGGCAATGTCTGAAAATCCCAAACCCAAATAAAGATCAATATGTTTCCCATCGTCGCCTCAGACGTGGTTGGATTTGGAAACAATTCTTTGTCCCTGAGGAAGACCCAACTCCGCGGAATATTGGGCAGGTACAGAAACATTTAGTTAATATTCAGACACTCGAGGTGTACTGAGCAGCATTTCAAGATAAATAAATATACATATCTCTAAGCACTCGTTTTCTCATCTTTCTGTTGTTACATTAGGTGTTTTTTGTTTGCTTATTTTCTCACCTTAGGGAGCTCAAATTTAAATTAGTAAGAAATATGCAAATATCTTAGGGTTGAAGTGGTTATGTTCCGTTGCTTCCAGTAGTCTATATGATGTCACTCTCAGGGGACAGCCCACTCCGTTTTTAACCCTGACTATGACTACATAGTGTGTAGAAGGAGAGAGACAGTTGTTTTTTTCGGGGGAGGGGAGTGAAAAACTTGGTGTGAGTGATGTCATACGGACTACTAGAACACACTAAATGAGAGACATCTTCAGACATTTGACAATCCTTCATTGTGAAAAGTTGAGTTTCAGAACATGGTATAGCAACTAAATCATACACAGGGCTAGACCAAATCAAAATGTTGACACACCTGCCATTCAGAAAGAAATTAGAATGGGGATTAAATCAAAAATGTAACCCGCCTGCTAATTGTAAATTATAACCCAGAAGTTGACAACAGGTTTTATGTGCAGAAGAAAGAAGCCTCTGACAAAGATAAAAGCCACCACTGAATTCAGGCCTGTAATTTGCGATTAGCTGGTGGGTCAAGCTTTTGAATTAATTCCAACCTAGGCCTCATCCAGAAGCTTGGTAGGGTAGGTTAGGCTTTTAATTATATATTTTACTTAATTAGTGCAGTATACTTAGAATTACAGATATGCAGGAAATGATATTTTCTGTCTCAAATTTGAATGATATGTAATATATTAAGTATTTGCATGGTCTGTTCTAAAACTAGAGAAATTACCAAAGCTAAACACAATAATTCCATTGAACATGAATATGAATATCTTTTCTATGCCTCACATCAGTACAGATTATCAGATCATTACATTGCAAAAGACTTAACCAGAACATTTATACCTTTGTACATCTGATTTGTATAACAAGGAGACATTGCATGATATGCTATGATAGAAAAAGCCATACACATTTTAATATTGCATTTCTTTGCTTGTCTTTTCCTTCTAAATCTTTTTTTGTTGCAGCTCAAATCTGATTTTGACAAAGGAAACTTTTCTATAATGTACATTTTATCTGGAGAAGGTGCAGGAGACGTCTTTAGAATTGACGAAGACTCGGGTGAAATTTACACAATGAAGAAGTTAGACCGAGAGAAGAAAGCTTTCTACATTTTGCGAGCACAAGCCATTGACAGACGCTCCATGCAGCCTGTAGAACCTGAGTCAGAGTTTATTATCAAAGTTCAAGACATCAATGATAATGTTCCAGAGTTCCAAAACAAACCCTACGTGGCTTCTGTACCAGAAATGTGTCCGACTGGTAAGTTTTTTCACACCTACAGTTTATAAGAATGTCAGTTTTCCTCACTAACTGAAATTCGGGAGGACGACAACCCCAATCGTCACACCTGATTTCAGACTTCCCAAGCATAAGTATCCAGCAACAAACACACTTTCCCAGCATTCGTTACTTTATATCCCTCCTCTCTTCCAGCTCATTGGCCCATTCCACCCAGTGGGGGCAGGGTTCCAATGGCCTCATGACCAGGCCATATGGCTAGCCAAATTATCATTTAGAGATATCTTAAATTAATTTAAAGATATCTTCAAATATTTCAAGATATCTCTAAATCATTTAAAGATATCTGCAAATCAAATATAGATATCTGCAAATAATTTAAAAGTACATTTAGAGATATCTATGATTTAGAGATATCTTGAAATCATTTAGAGATATCTGCAAATGACTTCCTGTTAACTTCATTCATTTCTATGTAACTGAATGAGGAAACAGAAAGTGATAATATCAGCCAAAATACAGTAAGTCATTTGCAGATATCTCTAAATGATTTGCAGATATCTCTAAACATCTATTGGGGTTGTCCAAACTCCTATTATTTCCAATAGCATTTTATTTTTTGTACATGTGCTGTACATATTCTGTAAAATGTATTTATTTTAGTTTATTAGTAGAAAACTGAAAATAAATCATAAATCTATTGGAGTAGTGATTTGAAAATATTGCTAATTTAAAATGAGTGGCTATAACAGATATATCGCAGCAGGTTTCCACAAATTGTGATTGTGTTTTTAAGTTGTATTCCTTTCTGGGAGTGCCTAGAAGATTAATTTAATAAAAGTAAATAAATAAAATAAATAATTCCACCAAATACCTTTGTTTCAGGCAATTTAATCTGTTAAATCGGCATGTCTGTGTTGTCTGGTATTTACTGAAATGTAATAGATGCACATTTAAGTTAAAACAATAAATGCATACATTAATACAAATGTGTTTTTACAACACTAGGGCAAGACACAACAAATAAGACTGTCATAAAAGTCAGTACCTCCAGTAGTGTATTGGAAGACAAAACGTTATCAGATGTATTAAAAAAGCAGAATACTTGAAAAGTAATGTCAGCTTTCTCTGCCCTTTCCTTCAGTTGATGTGCTTTGCAGTTACATACAGCCTCCTGTGTCGTAACTGTTACTTACTCTTCTAGGAAGAAAACAGATACCATGAAATGAGTGGTCTTAGCATGTAATTAATGTGTTTAGCTGTATTAATGTTTCTACATTTACCAACATTGTTATTAATATATGCAATACCATCTTTTCCAACTGACAGATCTAGCCAATTGTTTGTGTGTGTGTGAGATTCTTTTGTTAGTTTTATTTGGTTGTGTTCTAAATGAGACATTTCCATTAGCACTGCGATTTGCAAGACATCCAGTGAGAGGATGATCTCAGCAGGAGAGCAATAGCTGTCACGCACACCTGGACCTTCCCTATTGGATGGAACAGCACAGTGAAAGCTCACAACGGCTGCAACCAGCCGTTAGACAACACGCCTATAGAATAATTATTTATTTTGTAAATGGTAATGCCTGATTAAGCTGATGCCTCTTCGGCGTCCCTCTTTTCTGTTTGACACAGGGACCACAGTCATGCAAGTGACAGCCACAGATGCTGACGATCCCTCTTATGGGAACAGTGCCAGACTGATCTATAGCATCCTGCAGGGTCAGCCATACTTCTCTGTGGAGCCCAAGACAGGTATCCTAATCATTTTGATTAACATAACATTTCTGTATTTATAATTAGTGTATAACCACCATTTTAAGAATTAAAGTTTTGATGAGAAGTGGATCATGTACATTTTGTTAAAGGATTGCTAAGGTGCATCTGTAATGGGGCTCATCGTGTACATAAGCTCCTTATGGTGACGTAACCCCTCTGTGAAATCAGTAGTGTATAAACATCCCGTGTTGCATGCTGGAATACCTCATTGTGCTCAAATTCATACAATTCCTAAAGCCTCAAATAACCAATCAGGAAAGACTATGGTTACATCTGATTTTGCAGGGGTGAGGTTTTTGATCTGAGGTATTTCAGGACATTATGAAATATATCTTTATATTTTTAGTTTTATCAAATATGTTTTACCCATTTTCTTCTCGTATTTGTGTACACTTTTACATTATATTAGAATTGTACAATGTGATCCCATCCCAAGTCTCTTGCCTGTTTGATTCAGTACAATTATATAACAGATATTTCATTCCGAACAAATATGGGACTAACTTTATCTCATGAGAACGTGGACGAATATTTGAAACACACAACTGGATTCATTACTTTTGATGTGACTTTTTATTTTAGTACTCACTGGGATGCAGAGACTTTTCTGTTTCTCTTGTATTTAACTCCACCGTACCATATTGCAAGTTATAGGTAGTTAGGATATGACAGTGGCGAGGTTTTTGAACACGGTATTTTTGGAAACAAATATATAATTTGTAATTCATCCCCCCCAAAAAATTTGAGCAAAATAATGTTTTGAGAGCTGCCAAAACATTATTTTGTTTCAAATCTTTATTATAAATGATGCATACTATCTTATAAAGGTTTATTGACCTATCTATTTATTGAACTATTAAATGTATTAATAGTTGCTAACTATTTTATAAACCATTTACCAATAATTTATTAATGACACTATACTATAAAGTGTTACCCTTGAACTTATATTTAACTTCACATAATAGCTGTGTATGCTTTATGTGGAGCAACATATGTTGACATGTTTTGTTTTTCAACATAATTCTGTCATAATATAGTTTTTTTAATACATTCAACTTAGGTTCATTTTTAAGTGTGTTTCTTTAATCAGTCAAATTCAATACACAAATATTGAGTAACAATAATCAAATAGTTTAATTAAACATTTAAATCAATATTAGGCCTAAGTCTTTTTATATATTTTAATGTCCTCATTAATAGATTTAGTGATGTTAGTAGTGTGGAGTAGTGGTTAGGGCGCTTTGGAGTCTGGAGTAGAGAGTCGTGGGTTCAATCCCAGCTGGGGGATGCTGCTGTTGTACCCTTGAGCAAGGTACTTTAACAAAATTGCTCCAGTAAATGCCCAGATGGAAGAAGAAAAAAAAATTGATGTATTGTAACAATTGTAAGTCACCCTGGATAAGGGTGTCTCCTACCATATTGAGTAGTATTATTTTAAAATGCTTTTTTTCAGTGTTCAGATACTTGGGGGAAAAAAAGTGGATTTGAGTGTTATGATAAAAAAAAAATTATTCTGTAAAATATTTAATTAGCAATGAAAGAAAGAAAAAAAATGAAAAGAATAAATCAAGAAGGCCTGTGCTGTTTTTGTCTCTTTACAGGCATAAACTTATTCCCTCCTCTTAGGCCGTGTCTACACCAGAGTTAATTTTGGCACCTACTTTAGAATTAGTTTTAGTCTTACGCTTTTGACTAAAATGCTTATCAGTTTTTGTCACATTTTATTCAATGTATTTTTTTTTTTTTTTCATTATCACCATTATGCATTATGTTTGATTCCAGATGTTTACGTTAATTAGTGGTTGGATGCAAAACATATTGATTTAATGGTCACAAATGACTGTAATTCAATTTTTTTTTAAGTTTGAAGTCTGTCTTGAAAGTGTGTGTAATAAGAATAGAGTTACAAGAATAGTATGGAAGGATATAGTGGACTTTCTTCAAATGCAAATGTAATCCCACAATTGCATTTTAATTTTCCATGTATGCATGTGTTATTTAGGTCAAAATGCAAATACAATCATCCCATTTTTATTCTTATATTCCAATATGCACATTCGCTGACAATATTAACATTTCAAATGTCTTTTTAATTAACATTTCATTTCCAAAGACTTGCCCCGCTGATTCACAAAATATTGCATGTTTAAAGTGATATTGAAAGCATAAGCATATTGTTAAGCAGTACTGTAGCCAAGCGTGAATTGCTTACAGGCTTCCTGTACTTTAACCAATTAGATCTTAACTTTACTAATTACAAGACCTGCACTTACCAGTCCTATATACAAAAGAACAGGCATTTAACTTCACACAATCTGTATCAACTGCACGTTAAGCCCAATACAGTAAACCACATCAAACGCATTCAACATTTAGCAAAACACACACTTGGGTACAAACGGGTCACATTGTGTTGTGCAGATTTCCACAGTTTTTCGTTTAGTCATATTTTAATCAACTAAAATTAGAAAACTTTTTTTTTGTTATCATCATAGTTATTGTCACTAAAAATAGGTTGTTGACGAATATTTTTATTCAAAGTTTAAGTTGACGAAATTAACACTGGTCTAAACCACACAACTGATCTTGAGAACCATACATGTTTATGATTTTACATTTAGTTGGGATTGCTGCATCCACATGTAGTCCGGTTACAGTTCCTCACAGCGTAATGCTTCATTGTATAGAATCCCACCATGCACGTTTATTTACAGATATTAATAAATGGCTTAATTTTCGGTATCAGAACACATTGCTCTCCTGTCCACAAAGTAATACTGCTACAACAATTTGTTTATAATTTAATGTAGGCCAGTTTGCTACTGTGTTGTATGCATATTATGCACCAAATATAATTTATCATTTTGGACACGATCCAAAATTAGATTGGTATTACGTGATGCGATGACCAATTAAGACCCTTACTTTAGTGGTCCCTTAAACATACGGTCTTAATTTTGAATTTTAGACACAGGGTTACAGCAGCCTAAAAGGGAAGCTTGCACGATAAACATATATTATGGTTTTATGTGTTTTTACATGTTTTTACAGTGTTTTAGTAAGATACATACCATTCTTCCAAATCGAGTTTATCATATATGCAATTTTTAAAAATGTAAAATGTAACATTAACCAAATAATGGCTTATGTAAAATACCAGCATGTGTGCTATCTCAGTTCGTTATCTTTAAAATTGGAAGCACTGCCCATGGGGGAGGGGATTTTTAGCTTGAACAGGTCCCTTCCTGCTTTTTGTTCGTATATAAGGTGATGCACACACAGGTACGTTTGCCTCTTTGCCTTGCATAATCCAGGCATAAACTAGATCATGAGGGGCTCCTCCCCCGTCTTGCACCTGCACTACATCCCGTGGCTGTTGGAGATCTTGCTCTGACTGCTTGCTGGGTTTGAGTTCTGGTGCACTTCCTCATCCGTGGCAGCAGTCCCTGTGTGTCAGTCCCCACTTCAGCTGGTGGCCTTTCTACCCTCGGGCCCTCCAAACTCTAAACAGCACAGGGCCCGGTGTCCCCCATACCCCTGGCACACACGGTGCGACTAGGCCTGCGCGGCCAATGCAGCACTTGCCTGCCAGCACGGTGTTTGGTGTGCAGCACTTTTGTTCAGCGCACTTCAGCTGTGCTCAGCGTTGCTCCTTGGTACCTCCCTTGATGTTGCTGCGGCACGACCCGGTTGCTGTGTTCCCTGGTCCAACCCAGAACCCCGGTGCAGTAACGGTGCGGTATATCGGTGTGCAGTTTCCGCCCTTGTTGGGTTAGTGTACTGTTGCTGGGTAGAGATGCACTTACAGCGTCCAGTCCCGTTAGGCGCTCCACCTGTCTTGAGGGTGCCCCGGCTGCTGGTGTGCACTCCATTTAGGAGCACCCGGCGACGGCCCCCGCCAGAACCCAGGTGTGAGAGTGGCGGGCCTGGTGGACTTTCTGCGAGTTCATTGCGGCACTGTTCTCCTTGCCCCCCTCTCTTCGCGGTGGCACGGGACCTGTCCTGCCCTAACAGGCAGTACCAGGTCACCAAGGCGATGCTCTGCAGGGCTTATGAAGTTGTCTCCTTCTTGTACGCGTTCCCACCATTCCCCCTTCTCCCGTTGGTCCTTCAGAAGACTGGGCGAGAACGAGTGTACATTCTGCTGATAGCGCCCAGGTGGCCTTGCAGACTAAGGTTTGCGGACCTGTTTTTTCTTGGACAGAGAGCCCTGGCAGCTTCCCCTACAAGCTGACTTGTTGTCCCAGGTACAGGGCACACTTTGGCACCCCAACCCAGGCCTGCTCCAGCTCTGGGCCTTGTCTGTCAGAAGTGGAATTGGCCACTATTCAGTCGGCGAGACCCCATCCATGAGGTCGCAGTATTCCTACCACTGGTGGATGTTTCAAACTTGGTGTCAAGAGGGAGGTCAACTGCCTACTATCAGAGTTGTTTTACAATTTCTGCAAGAGCTGTTGTACCAGGGCAAGTCCTCGTCCATGCTCAAAGTGTATCTGGCAGCCATTTCCACATGTCACGTATGGATCGATGCCGAGCCCCCCGGGTCTCATTTTCTGGCTGCGCAGTTCCTGAAGGGGACACGGCTATAGCCTACTCATGTCCCTTCACTGCCCGCATGGTGCCTTGATGTAGTGCTGGACGCACTTGCCAAGGCCCCATTTGAACCATTGCAATAAGCTGACTTCAAGCTTGTGTCGCTAAACACTGTGTTTTTGCTAGCAATCAAGTCTGCTAAATGTATGAGCGTATTGCACACCTTGTCTGTACACCCTTCATGTGTCCGTTTTCTAGGGTTAAACTCAGTGCTGTCTACATTCCATGTAAACAGGCCTGCTGAGTTGATGGCTTTCCATCTTCCTCCCTTTGTGCTTTGTGATCCACTGCTTTGTTTGTTATGGTTAGTACAGTTGTTTCTGTGGCCCCGCTCCTAGCGGTGCTGGTGGAGCAAGAGGCCACTGTTACTGTGTTGCGCAGAGGGTACAAGAATTGTTCTGTTGCACTGTGCTGTATTATTCTGTACAAGTAGATGGGGGGCCCTTCTCCTAGCTGCGCTAGAGGAGCAGGAGGCCATTGCTACTATGTTTAAGTGGAGGGCACTGGAGCTAACCCTGTTGCCCTGCTTTGTACATGCTTGTTTGCATTACTGTTCCCAGTATAGCTTGACTGCAGTTTTTGCTCTGGGCAGTCCAGATGTGGCCCTAAGGGGTCCCTGTGGCTTCTATCTAGAGTTGGTCAAGGCTCTAGCAGGTATGCCTTGGGGCAGGCTCTCATCACCTTGCTGCCTCCTCCCTTGGCTATAAAGTAACCCCTCCCCCTTGGTCAGTGCTTCTGATTCGAAAGATAATGACAAGTTGCAAATGCAACACCGGTTATCTGATAAAGGAAGCACTGCCCAAGGGTTTGCAAGGTTCCAAGGGAATTCAAGTCTCCCGGCAAAAGAGGAAGTTCCTGTGCGTGCATCACCTTATATACAAACAGGAAGCAGGAAAGGACGCGTTTGAGTGACTAACACAGGGGCCAAAAGGCAGCTTTGATAGAAAGATGTCTTCAATGACGTTCCAATGGAAACAAGCTAAAACCACTCCCCGTTGGGGATAACCAGGATTGCATTCACAACCTATCAATCTAATGTGTCATGTCATAACTTCCCGGATAGCATGGAATCACCAGAATTGTCTTCCCCAGGGCAAATATTATCAAACTAATAACTAATAGCATTTCATGGGCTTACTCCTAGTAATTATAGTTTCCATAGACAACATGAAGTGTCACTATTGCCCCGTTTCCACTGATGGACGTGTGTTTTGTGGCCGGTTAACTTGCTGGTGCTGGACGTGTCCATAAGCGTCCGTCCCCACTGAAACACGATTCGCTTTCAGAATTGGAGGAGTGTGTTTGACTTGAGACACAGGGAGGAGATCAGAGACATTGTATCGGAAGATATAATCTCAAGTACCATGTGCGATCACAAAGAAATTTCAGTTTTATTAACAGCATGGAGTGAAATCCACGTACAGAAACAATGACTGCTTACAGTTAATATCCGAGTGCATTAAACACTTGGATTTCACAGGACCGGTGCAGTGCCCTGACTAGTTAAAATAAACTGAAGGATAATAATCGGAGCGGTAGCAGCCGATATTCTTAATATTGTATGATAACTGGCCGGTGTTTCAGGCTGTTGTGTGAATGGTGTGCAGGACAATCCAGAGACAGTCAGTGTGAAGGCGATCACGATTTAATTAACGTGTTCATTTACAAGTTAAATTAATGAATACATTAATACAGCAGATGTGGGGTTCCCTCTAAAACATTAAGGACTGGTAAAACAAATGCATCCATAAACGCCATGACTGAAACGTGCACACTTTAGTTCAATTATAACCGGCTGTATTGTAGCTGGATGATTAATCGTGAAACGTGTGTATTTTGTTCCAACTGTAACTTGCCCGGGTTAAGGACGTCTGATAAGTAAATTATAAATAATACAGCAAAAAATATTGTTTGCAGCTACAAATCTGTAGTAAGTAATAAATTAAGGGAGTCACGCTGTGCCGTTTAAAATACATATATACTAGCACAAATGATGACAATAATAATAACAATACATATTCGCTATAGTATTATTGTTGCACATGGAACCGTATTCTTATGTGAACATGCTTGTCTGAATATAATGTTGTCTCTACACGTTTAGCTCTTCCTAACATCTCTGAACAGAAACGTGTATTTATTACGCTGTTTACAATCATGTAAAGCACAAATAATAAAACAGACACAAAAGTCCTCTCCACGTCAGGCTGTGTCGCGCGTAGTGTTGTTCTCTATCTGAAACACAAACCAAACCCACAGTTGCTGCTCCTCCATCAGAGGGACGGACTTCACAGCGGCCTGGTTTTGCAAAAAAAGCTCTGGGACGCGTCTGAGGACGGCATGGCACGACATAACACTTAAGCCAGTGGAACCAAGGCATATGTCCACAGCTACAGTAAAAAATCTCAAGACTGCGTTATTCTTTTTGTTTTTACTTTCCAACAAAATAAGAGATTAATCAGCAGGGGCAACTGCAAGTAAGCAATCCAACATTCCACATGGAAATAAAGAATGGCAATCTGCAGCAATCACTTTGATCAACTATGCTGGTTTGTTTGAATTAACTAATAAACTAATCTATATATAAAGAAAATTACATTTTGTAGCCGCACTCTCACTTATTAGTTATTTAGACCAGACTTTTATATTATTACAGTTTCATTTTATTGAATAACTCACACTCACAACGTGTTTCGACACTGCTGTGTCTTCATCAGGTAGCCTTTATTATATTTAAATACATATTTATTATTAGTATTAATTATTTCTTAGCAGTCACCCTTATCCAGGGCGACTTACAAAACATAAGAACATTTTAAAAGTGCAATAGTCTAGAATTACAGAACAAAGCATAGTAAAATTTACATGTTCAAAATTACATGAGTGCATTAGAAAATATACACGTCCTAGATTTGTGAGCTAATAATTGCAGACAAGATGTAAAGTCATAGTTAATAGCTCAAGGGAGGGCGACATAGGGGCAAACAATATAAATAACATGAGTACTAGCAATGTAAAAGCAAAGTAATATATATGTGTTTGCAAGGTAAATAGTAACTTTCCCGTTCCAGTACAATATGCATAAACTAATTTATTTTGTCTTTTGCAATAACAAGGGTAATTTAAAATAAACACTGTCCTAATACTGAAACCTAAGGTGACTGCCCCACCTACAAAAAATATATAAAACAAATTATCATAATTATTTAGTCATCATAATTAATCATACTTATTGCTTGTAGATATTAATGCTTCTTGTTCAAACTGAAATGAAAAAAATATCTTCTGTAGGTACACAAACATTATAATATGAATTAATATTATTATTTTCTAACATATATATATATATATATATATATATATATATATCCACATAAACATGGTGTATGTGAAAACACCCACATACACTATAAAACTGAAAGCAAGCAAATCAAAAAAGTATGCAATAACCATTTTATAGTATTCTTTAAGTATGTATATTTTTTGAAGACCCCAATCAGCACCAAGGAGCTTTCTCTAATGCTGTTGTGACACACAGATGATTTTTTTTTTAGACTTTTGGAGTCTCTCAAAAGTATTTACACTCAGTGTACTATAAAATGGTTACTGCATTTTTGTATTGTTTCGCTTGCTCACTTTAAGGTTTTTACTATATAACCACACTTACATTTGTTATTATTTATAATGCGGAAATTGAGTGTACTATAAATATACAAAAAAAATGTACCTAGATATTATTTTGTTGTCTGCTTTTGTTCTGTTTGTGTATCTACAGGAGTGAAGGTTTAAATAAAATAAAAAAATGTTACTTTTATGATCTCAATCTGGAAGAGTGGTATGTATCTTAAATATAAACTATAGTAACACATAACAACATATAAAACTGATTTTAGAAATGGTGGGACATCACCTTCAAGTTTAAAATGTTTTGACAGAGCGATATGACTGAAATATTTATTTTCTTAAATTAACAGAGTGTTTATAATTTAAAATTGTACTGCAGGACACTGATGTATGTGTCAGCTTCTTAAAAAAAATATTAAAAAATCTGCAGTTCTGGTACCATTTTCAAGACTCAATTTACAGTAATGGCACTTCCTGGGGACTGCAGGAGTTCACAACATGTCAAATTTCCAAATACCACTGAGGAGCACTCTTGGTTTTGACAAATTACTGTCTGGCACACTAGTCTTTTATAATAAGGCAACTTACCTCAAATAAAGAAGGAAAACATCCAGAAAGAGACAAATAATACACACTGGTTGAACAGAGGCATTTGACTTTGTGGTTTGCCTGCATTCTACAAGTAACACTGGGACAGAAAATAAATAAATAAGTCTGAATACAAAATGTGACATAAATGCTGGGTTAGAGGGTGCAAAGTTACATTAGAATCCAATTTACAGCAAATATTATACTTGACACATTCTTTCAAATAATGATGTGTATTGTATTGTCCTTATCCTGAGAGACTTGTATAAGAAAACAAAATAATTTGGTAGCAAAACACAGTTTGATGACTCACATTATTACATTTAAATTAATTTATATCGTGGGATGATCCCTGTTGCAATATATACAGGTTCTGTTATGATGTAGAAACCCCAAAGGCATTTTTTTATCATCTCCGGTGAAATTCACCTACAGCATTCAATTGAACATTGGGGATTATGATTATTACTGGCAAAAAAAAAACACAGTGGAATCACCTCACATTTTTGTAATGAAATCTTGTACTTTATTCCCCTTTTATTTAATCTAATTTTATATATATATTGATGGGAACTGAAGATGTCAACTCATGGTAACTATTTAGTACTCTTACCTTATTGCATAGCAAACATAATAGAAATACGAGGGGTCTTTTAATGAAAAAGTAACAGAAAAAATTAAATCATATACCAAAGTGCATATATCATATAGCAGAACAAATAATGAATATCTCAAAGGTGATATATCATATAGCAGAAATGTTTTTTTCTGATTTCAATATGTCTGTTTCAGTTAACCTTAGTTGCCAATGACATACAGAGGATTTTGTACTATAACTGGTGATTTAGGAAACATTTATTAAAGCACAGCTATTAGACAATACTTTATGTAACATCTGGTGGTGGTATAGCTAAACGAACTAGGTAAACATCTATCAGACTATTTTTTTCCATGCTCAGGTCGATAATGTTTCTTTCTCAATATGTTGTGAACATTTGCAGGTGTGTTATGTCAGGTTTACATGACTTGGAATTGAACAATTAATCATTTGAGGAAACAGTGGTTGTTGCATTTGTTTTTAATGTCCCAAAACTCATTATTTCAATACAGGGTTTGTCCCTATGAATTGAGGTCAAAACAAATTTGGCTTTTGAGTTTACCTCCTTAAAAATGTAAGCCATTTATCCACTTGCTTATATGTTCTGAATGTTTCCTCTCACAATGGAAGCTGAATGACAAACAGAACCTAATTTTGATTTTGTATTTTCATCTGGAGGCCTGCAGGGTTTCTTAATTACTGTGTCAGGTTGTATGTTGGAGTGGGCAAAATGAGAAGCCTCTTACAAAGAAACAACACACTGCCAAACCCAGAACGAGACAGAAGCAACATTATATGGTATCTGGGCCATGTCTGCCACACCAGAGTGGATGTATACCATTGATTAGAAAGTGTGGGAGGAAAAGAAGATTTCCACAGCACTGCCAAAGTAGTTCATGATCCTGGGGCCGTGTCAGCCAAAAGGAGCAGCTTACGAAAGTACGCTGATGTTTTGGATGCGGCAGATCCTGTATCCACACACAGATTCCGCTTTGAAGTGAAGGATCTCTTTGACACTGCAGAGATTGACATATAATGAATCAATCTGTAACATGTCAATGAGACTACCAGCAGTGATTCACCCTTACTCACCTATGCTAAGGTCTGCAAATTCTGATGTAATTGCATTTGGCACCTTGCACGGCACGTCTACATCTACTTAACGTCATTTGCTAGTCCATCTTTAGACAGCTACATTGCACTCAACAGATTTGTTTCATTACTTTGTGGAGCGCAGCATTCCTTGAAGAAATCTGGTGCTACTGTTAATGCTCTAACATTCCCCAGACAATATATAATAATAATAATAATAAGAAGAAAATATAATTATGGTATCAACTTTGACATTCCTTTTAAAGACTGTTAAATGAACATCTGTCTTTGAAGAGATGCAAGGCCTTTATTATTATTATTATTATTATTATTATTATTATTATTATTATTATTATTATTATTATTATTATTGTCACAATGGCTATAGTAAGGCAGTATAATAAAGGCAAGGGAAAACTGGAGAGATCCTTTGATTAAGACTTCTGGGGTGAGATCCCTGTAGCTGTAAAGGAATCCATGAGGAATGATCAAGGAGCATCCTGAGTCGTGTCCAAGGAGGTTGCCAACCGTAAACATTAAAATGTATATCTGTTAATTGATGGGTGTGCTTATTTAGCCCCTGTCCAGCAGGTGTGCGCTTCTTAGATAATTGTGCAATGCCCGTGTCACTTAGGCATCATCGTGACGTCTTGGCCGGACTTGGACAGAGAAGCCAAGGAGCAACACCTTGTCATTGTCCAGGTGAAAGATATGGTGGGCCAGATGGGTGGATTCTCTTCAACAGCCACAGTCACCATCAACCTGTCTGATGTCAATGACAACGGCCCCAAATTTCAGCACAGTAAGTACCAGTAGCCGACTGACTGTATACATAAACTTTCACTATGTAGCTTCAAATTCTGAGTTGCAAAATCCTGCTCTAAGCATACATTAATTTCTGGACTCCTGTTGTGTCTAGCCGTAACATTAACTTGTTGCTTTGGGATAGATGTGTGTGAAGGGAATACATGAATAAGTAAATACCATCATTAAATATTACCCAGAATCTTGGAGGGGTTTACATTTCCATAATATATATATATATATATATATATATATATATATATATATATATATATATATTAGAGAGAGAGAGAGAGAGAGAGAGAGAGAGAGAGAGAGAGAGAGAGATAGAGTTGCTAAGCTATTGCATTGTAAAGCAACTGGAAAATACAAAATTCATACATGAGAGGACATTAATCAATGACCTTTAGAAAAACTAAACTTTAAAGAGATAAGCTTATTGTAATAAATGGTAAGTAAGGAATCAATCCCAGGAAAATTAAAGCACTTTATATTCTGTGTACTAATGCCATCCATGCTGAGAACTGAGATTCAAAATATATGTTTCTTTGTCCCAATTATCACATATTATATGAAGGAAAACATAAATAATTAACTTTGCATTATTGTCCTCTGTTAGTACAGCTTGAGATGGCAATGACACTCATCTACCACTTCTATGCAAATTGTGTTTGTATTTGCCCAGACACCACAAGTGCTTCTGCAGTGGTCTGTGTATAAATAAATACAAAAAAAAGCAGGGGGTGTCACATAGCATTCACCATAGCATTCACCGTAGCTTTACATAGCTTTTTGTGTAAACAGAAAACAAATGCTAATCAGTAAGCTTTCCTAAAACACATTCAACATGTTGCATATCCCTGTAGTTATGCATAAACTATTTTGCAAGCTGGTTACTGTAAACTGAGAAAACGTGTAATGATACCGGTCTAACTGCAATCGACTGTTATTTCTTACCCTGCTTTTCACTTTAACCAAACCTCTCTCTCAGCATTAATGAGCAAGCCAAGTTGGATCTAGTAAACACTTTCCTACATGTGAGACACTTTTGTCTTCTAATGCTTTTGCAGGTACTGACCTCCGTAATCAGGAACAAACATGAAAAAAAAAAAAAAAAAAAAAGTCAAGCCTATGCCATAGCTGGGCTGGGAATGGGTTTAGGCCAGCCGAGGAAAAACTCGGTTTGCCAAACACATCGACTCCCGTGTCTGCTCAGCACCTGCCAGGTCAGGGTGTTAGTTGTTCCATCAGCATCAAACTTTCAGACTGCTGTGATACAGGTGGGCTGTAAACAGGGGTGGTGCAGCCATTAAACAAGCTAGAGAGTTGCCTAGGGCGCTCAGAAATTGCAGGGTGCCAACAAATGAGTAAACTCTAAAACAGAACTGTCACAGAAAGCTAGCATTACTTTATCAGCTGCCTCATGCATATCATAAAGCTCCACAGCAATAGTCACAGACTTGTTTAACAATTGAAAACTTGTAGTGACTGCGCAGAGGCTGGGGTTGCTGAATCTGACAAATATTACAGTCATGACCAGTTGCCTGGGGGGGTGGTGGGGTGCCTGGGGAGCCAATTACCCATGTGCTGGCCCTGATTGTAAGCATCCTGGGCTTGCAATGTGAAAAGCAGGGTATGGCTCTGACAACGTATTGGAGGACCCACCCCTTCTGACGCAGAACGAGAATGAGTCGACGATGCTAATTGAGCTTTCGCCGAACATTTCCGTAGAGCTTTTCTCCTTTTCCATTCCTGAGTCTGCGTCAGTGGGCACCACCGTGGGCCGGATTATGGCCGATGACAGTGATGTGGGTCTGAACGCAAAGATGAATTACACCATAGAGGAAGTGGAGAGCACGGGTGTGTTTGCGATCATCACTGATGCCAGCACTCAGGAAGGAGTGATTATTCTTCAACAGGTGAGACTCATCACTACTGAGGTTTCCAGCTATTGTCGAGAGGTGTATTGTGTGTCTATAAAGTGTGGCTGATTCCACAAAGAGATCCCCAAAGAGCAGAAAAAAATATATTTGTTAGCAAACAAAAGCAGCCAAGGATCTTGTCCAATTGTTTTTCTTTTATTTTTTTATAATCCCCAATTTCCTTACCCTATCCCCTCAATGCACCTACAGTTTTAAAGGCAGGCTTTAAAACATTTATAAAATGTGCTACAGTGGGAGGCTACTTCAGTAACGCCTCAAGATAGAGCCCTATTTTCAACAATTCAATCATTTGTCTGTCTTATTTATCTTATTTATGTACTCTGTTCTTTTCACTGAAGACAGTTGAAGTTTGGTTTACTACAGTTCAATACATTCATCTCAAAATAGCTGAATGTCATGGTGTCTGTCTGGCACAACATTAAGCACGAAACTGACAGAAAACAAATAATGATTCTCCTAGATATTGCTTTATTTCTATAGTACTTTAGAACAATGTTTCAGATTAGTTACTTACATTTTTCAGGTAAATAGCAATTATTAACTGTATACTATCTGATATTAAAAACGAATCATGCCACATATAGTAATAGTAATAATGAAAATAACAATAATCTAATACAAATAAATGTCATTGCCCTTTTCAGTCTTATTCAAATACGCAACATTGACCACTGAAGATTTGGTTATGTGCCTTGTAAAGACATATCACTTTTCAATAGATACAGTAACTAATAATAAATATATGAAGAGCTGAAGGTAAATTACTCAGTGCTTTTGATCACATCCATTTGAAATTGATGCCTTGTTAAAAAAGAGAGAACTCTGCTTCACATCTTACTGACTTTGTGATGCTACTGAATCTGCTCACACAATGTTCAGCTCTTATGTATAAGACAACGGTACTGCATCTTATGCTTGTCATTGGCTTTAACACATGGCACAAAGCACATCTTCCAAATTGCATTAGAGAGAGGGCAATATGGAGTCAGTGGCAACTTTCTGCTCCATAAGAGGGCACTAATAACCTTTTCTATACTCTTTCAGCTTCAAAGCAGAGCCTTAGGCACTTCTTGAAATCAGGGCTACCAGAGTCCTGTCTGCACCTGTCTGAGTAAAAAACGGAATAACTGTATTCAATTTAGTCAAATACCAAAATAGCTTTAGCAGTTCTCCTACAGTGGTCTAGTGGGAATAGATAACCTGTGTCAGTTGTGTAGTAAGAGGTTTTTTATAACCAAAATGGTCTATTTCTGGGTCTGCTGATGAGTGGAAGTGGAAATCACCCCTAATTTGATTTTATTCTTGATGCATGTCTGACTTAAGGTATGCAGCTTTTTTAAAATTAAAATAGCAGAATTATTGAAATTACCCTGCGTGAGGTAGTTTGTGAATGCACATAGTACACTGGACAGCCGTGGTAAGCAGGGCTACAAGGTGTTCTGTGACCCTATTGAAGTAATCACAGTACAGAAGCAGTTATGACAGTCTGGGCACGAACATCTATTTGTATAGGTATACATAAATTGACTCCGAGAGAAGAGTTTTCCATCAGATCTTTAGTCATAACCTCTGGCAGTATTTTCTGTAAAGTTTTCTAACTGGTTCTTATTATTTATGTTTGACTATCCATGCAGCTGAATGTGAAAAAGTGGTTTGAGTATTGTATTTTTTGGTAACACTCATGAATTAATATATGAATACCATAGGATTTAAACATCAACAGATCATGAACATCATCTGAGTTCTGATGTTGAGCACATGAAAACCTCATTTACCCTAACCCTGTTATACATGTGAACTCAGATGAAGTGCATGACATATTCATGTGTTTATCCTGTGGTATTCATATATCACTGTACCTTATTGTTCTTTTTTTGCACTCTGATCATATTTCATTAATATGTTCCAAATTGTGAAGCTTTTACTTTTAATTAGCTGACCCTGATCTACTGTGTCATTGCTCGATTCATTGAGAAGAAAAGGAGGCCAGATGCGTCATTGTCACTGAAATGATCACAGTACATATTCCATAAAGAATAATTTAGCAAGTAACCCGTATGCATTAGGAAAGTTATAATGGCAGAGTCTTCTTCTTAGCAGCACTCTGGTTGAAAATAATGTTTCTTGTGCAGATACTTAACTGTATACTGCACGCATCATACCTACTGCTAAATATTTCAGTAATAACATTTTATTATCAGGTGCTATGGCTACATCTTGTTCTGGGCGTCTATATTTTATAGGAGCCAGTATGGGTCAGTGGATTTATTGAGAAATACTAATGAACAAGTGTAGTGAGGAGGCCTGCAGTTGCGAAAGGGTATTTCAAAACTGCAAAATTCTTAATCAGACTTTCAAAGTTGTCACAGTCTCTTCAGAGAGCAAAAGGGGTTATTAGAAGACATGGTTAGCACAATGACATTTCATAAGACTAATAGAACAAAGTCTGTCTTAAGGCAAAGCTCACGATAGAAATAGGGAAGTATTTTACTCCCTTATTATGAAATAAATACATTCCAGAAAACATGTGAAACTGTAACAGAAAGTTGAGGGGACATGTTTGCATGTTTAAAATAACATTTAATTAGATGTTTTACAATGTTTTTATGAGAACAAGATTAGAAAAACATAAACAAGTAGGATAAAAATTAACATTACATATCTGGTAAATAATTTGTGGGAGAAATAGGGAGAGAATATTTAAGGATTAAATGTGGGGTCAGAAGAGTTAGTGCTAGTGTGCTGCATTAACTACAGGGACAGAACACTTGATGGACAGTAGGCTTCACTACTTTGAGAATTTGTATGAATGTGTACTTGGTCAAGTTATTAAATATATTAAAATATATTACTCTCAAATAATAAAAAGTAAATTGTTTGATAGTTGGGGTAGCGCTGATTAGAGAACTATCAGTTATAATTCTGGTGTTCTGATGATTTCTGTAAAGTGCCAAATAAATTATAAAAAATTATAATAATATTTTTGTTATTGTGGTTGTTGTTGTTCACTTTTAGCCTTTGGACTATGAAAGTAAAAGGAGGTTTGTCATATCGGTTGAAGCGATAAACAGCTACATAGACACACGGTTTCTCAGCTTCAACCAGTTCAGAGACAAAACCATTGTGAAAGTAATGGTGGTGGATGTAGATGAGCCGCCCATATTTAATCCCCATGAGTATGTGTGGGATGTCCTGGAAAATGCAGCCGTTGGAGCGGAAGTTGGCAGGGTGTCTGCAGCGGACAGAGATGCAGCCAGTAATCCCATTAGGTAAGGCTAACTTTTACTCTACTTCCAATAAACACAGACTCCTACCCTGGCAACGTGTTCAGAAGTGTGTTTTCTCTATAAACACCTCAAATCAGCACGAGATGTGCTTCAGTATACAGTAATTGAGGTTGCTTTATGAAATGTTAGCCTCGGGGGAGTGAAAATGATTTATTTTAAACTGTGTCAGCAGCTTTGTGCATCCAGTTACCTTTTAACTTTGCCAGGTGCCCCAGTGCTTCGTTATATTTATCCCATATTACTTTAGCGTGAAATGAAACCCACTGAATAAAACATGCCCGCTGTATATATTGGCTTTTTCCATCTGCCGTGTGAGCTTTATCATAAAACAGCGACCTGGGGGGTTAAAACTGCATTAATGGTATTAAATAACAAATGAAGATTAAAAAATAAGATATATATATATATATGGCATGCTTCCCTCCATCCTACATATCGTTGTTAGCCATAAGTAATTCACAAAGCCATGAACCATTTAACTGCTTAGTTGAATTATGACTGATATAAATCCCTCTTTTCACATGGTAACTACAACATAAATGACCCAGCTTCACGAGAATCATTGAACTGATACATTTGCATTGAAATGCCCTGGCAACATTGCAGGTCGTCTGAAATGGTATGATTACTCTGACAGTATTACAGAATCACATGGGCAGGAAATGCCTGCATATTACTATAAAATACAACTAGATTTTTAATTTCATCCCCATTAGTTTCCTTTGACCTTCAAACTAAAAACAAATGCTTTTAGTGCTAGATTTCTTTAATATTCTGCATACATTTTAAGATTAAACTAATCTAGATTTATTTTATGAATTTAATACATTTTTAATGCAAAATATTTGTCCTTATGTGGGACACTACTTTAAAATATTTTGTCTAAATCCAACACAACACAAGCATATTGTGTCAAAATAAAGTGACTTCTACTTTTACTACCCTCTGGATTTGGCATTCAGTAACTTTACCAGGTCCCAGGGAAAGAGAGTATAAACTGCAGGTGTGTGGTAGCAAGCAGTTTCTGCACATTGTAGAAAACTGATTTTAAAGGTGTACATAAATTAAATCAAATGTTTGTAATATAATACACCCCATTGAGCAAAACAATAAATATTCTTGCATGAACTGTTACATATGTTCAGACCATATGGGACAGACGTATTTTTAATATATTAGAGTCTGTAATCTGTATGTTTGTTTTATAGGTTGAAAATATATGGTGAGGTTAACTTCTACAATAGACTGACCCACAATAAATTGATTGTTTTCCAACTCGATGATCAACACCACCTTCTGTGAGGGAGCTCTGCAATGTGTTACGCTTTTAATATTCATAAGACATAATCTGATAATTTCCCTATAAGAAAAAACACTTCTGTGCACTTTAGTATTAATATAAAACTACCACAGGAATGTAAGGGAACGTGCTTGCCACAGGCATATTTTGTTAAGAAAATAATTTATCTGCACTTTTACACTGTATAATTTTACCACAGTCTACTACAGTAAACTTTTTATAAGAGGTTGGCATATTTCAAACTGATTCTTAGCTATTTTGCCACAAACAAATTAACATAGGGCCATTGGTGAGGAATGGGACCCAATCTTTATATCAACTACTTGGTGTATTCTTCAAGCCACAGAAGACCATTTGCTGCCAGCTACGGAAGAAATATAGAGCATGATTAGACCCTGGGAAGCATGTTTAATAATGGTGTGAAATCCATGCGCTAGCCTTTGAAATATCATTGTATGCTACTGAATGGTTCCTGAAATATTGCATTGTCTCTCGCCGTCGTTTCTTTCAGGTATTACATTAATAGAGGCAGTGATATGAAGAAAATGTTCAAAATAGATCTGCACAATGGAACAATTACTATTGCAAAATCCTTGGACTGGGAGACAGCGCGGTGGCACATTTTAACTGTTTCAGCCAGAGAAACAAGTAGGTGAAATCAATAAAATGACAAGATCCTTGCTCTGTTTTTATTTTTGCTCTGAAAAATAATAATCCTAAAATAATTATATGTCACTGATCTACCTCTCTATAAATTGGTTACCTGTTAATTACCTGCTCTGCTACTTTGTAAATAAGATAAACATTGAGTGCAAAATCTCTCCAATAAGTTATGTTTTTGATGTCAACAAACATAATCTGATCAGTGACACTGAAATGTATGCTAATATTGTTCAGAGGTATTAAATCTGTTATGTCTTAGCTACAAAAATGCTCTTTATTTTGGTTAGTTATATTTATTTATTTATTTCACTAGATTCTGTATTCTCTACAGACTTTCACCTACCTGCCAATTGCAAATTACAAACTTGCGCCTAGTCGTGGCTTAATCTGTTGTCAGTAATCACTTTCTACTCCTTGTGAATGAAAATGCACTGAAAATGGATTGAGTTGGTACCCCCGCTGCATGCTTTTGGTAGCATGTGTATGTGGTACTTGGCGAGATGGAGAGACCCCACTCCTCCTCTCCTGCTTAGGGGTGTTGGACCTGTGCCTCTCCGGGCTTAGAGCTTGAGGCGGATCTCATGGAGGAGGAGCAGGTTTCAGCCACCCCTCCCCCTGCATTGAGTGATGACACTCCCCCTGCTCCTGCAGGACAGGACTGGCAGTGCTGGGCTGTGATCCAAAGTGCCGTGGATTGTCTCCAGATCCCCTGGCCCTGTGATCCCGCTCTGCCATGCTCCTGGTTCGAGAGAGGTCACCGCTCGCAGCAGCCCACACGGGCTCTCCCACTGCTTCCGGACCTCCTTGAAGAGCTGAGAGCGACCTGGGACCACCCAGCAATGGCTCCCGCCCAGGAACAGGCAGGGGAGGCTTATGCCAGGAACCAGAGTGTGGCCTGGTCGACTTCCTCCGGGTTAACTCCACTATCGCTGCGCTGGTCTCCTTACCTTCGTGGAACCTCACGACCTGGCTTGCCACAACAGGCAGTGACGTGAAACGGAGACCCTGCTTCAAAGGGCTTACGAGGCAGGAGCCCAGGCGGCTCGCCTCCATAACAAGGAAAGCCTGCTGGCCCTTTGAAGGAGCTGACACATCACCAGCCCCTCCCCCTATTGTAGAGATAGCGGCCGCGGTTGACCTGCTGGTCGGGGCAAGGGACAATTGTTTGTGTTTTATGGAGACACAGGGCCAGGCGCTTTCAAAGCAGTGCCTCTCGCATTGAATTGTGGACACTATTACCATGGCCTATGAGTCCACTGGGATCCCGGTGCCTGATCACCTGGTGGCCTATTCAACTCGAGGCATTGCCACATCATGAGCCCTATTCCAGGGCACCCCCTTGGCAGTCATTTGTGTGGCTGCAGCTTGGGATTTGCCACTTACATTTGTCAGGTTCTACAGGTTGGACATGACAGGACAGGTCCCTTCCATTGGGAGCCCACTGTTGGCTTTAGCCCAGGTGTGGTCCCAAGGGGCCCCTGTGGCTCCTGTCTGAAGTTGTGTTGGGTCAGTCAGGCCAGGCTCCCTTATCAGCTCATTGGCTCCTCCCTTGCGACAGTTTTGTTATACAGTAACCCCTCCCCCTTGGGCAGTGCTTCCGACTTGAAAGATAACGATAGGTTGCGTATGCAACCCTGGTTATCTGAAAAAGGAAGCACTGCCCAAGGGTTGCAAGGTCACACGGGAGTCCTAGCTACCAGCAAATGAGGAAGTTCCTGTGCAGGCATCATCTTTTATAAAAAACAGGAAGTGGTTAAGGACCTGTTTGAGTGACGGGCACATGGGCCAGTGGAAGCTTTGATACAGTGACATTTCAAGTGTGCAGAAACCCCTCCCCCTTGGGCAGTGCTTTCATTTTCAGATAACCGGGGTTGCATACGCAACCTGTCATTTTGATTTGATACTGCTTCATTGGTGATATCTGGACAAGACTGATATACTAAAAATTAATCTTGTACATTTCACTTAACATTCAATTAAAAAAACTATAATATGCAGCACTTCACAGTACTTAGATATTTTTTTGGTGCTGTCATTTTTTTTTCAAAGAGCAAAAATGTGACAGCTTAGTTGACAGACACCTATTTCTAACTAGGTCAAGCAAAGAAACATGATATTGGCAATTTAAATGTATAACTGTGTATCCAATGATTAATTTGCCATTTTTCTTTTTGCAGGTCAAAATTATCTGTCTTCTGAAGCACTTGTCACCATTAAAGTTACTGATGTAAATGATAATGCACCCCAATTGTCCAGATCTTATTCACCACATATATGTGAAGGTGTGCAATCCGGAGAGGTACGTATTTCATAATCCTTAAAAACATGATAGAAATGAGAGGGAGTCAAAATTAGGTTTTCTATCAGTCCAGAGATACTGCATTATGATTTTGAAATTTGCAATTTACATTATTTGTTACTACCATAGTTAAGTAATATTTCTATTAAAACAAATAGTTCCTTCTTAAAAGCATTGTTCAGATGTTTCCCAATGATCCTGAGAAGTTCACATAATAATTCCATTTCATTTCATTTTTCACCTTTTTCAAACTAAGTGCGGAATGAAGTAACCTGTTGACAATAGAGCAATATACACTGAATCAAGTCGCTCAGCAGAACTAGACTGATCTGCATCACAATTCAATAAGTACATTACAGGGGCCCTGAAGCAGTCCTGTTCAGGCGTGCCAACCACATGCACATAAGCTGAACAATCATCACGCAGAGGCAAGAGCACCGTGTCAAGTTGTCAAAATTAAATACTAACAAAATCTTTGTCAAACGACTGCTATTACTGTCACCATGGGCGGTAGGCAGCCAGTCATCACCAGTATCATGGTGGTACTCAGGATACGTGTCAGTCTTGACAGCCACGGCCACCACTGTCCAGAATTGCATATTTATTAATGAGAGCTGCTCACAGTGAAAAGTTTGCTGCACAACTCACACTTAACAAATCGTTTCTCTAAGGGCACTGCACCCTTTAGTGCTGTGTTAAAGTAATGATTTGACTATTTGAAAAGTGGTTGCAGAAGGGGGTGCGGGCAGAGGGTGTATATACTGATTGGGGTTGGATTGACACTTTATCATTGAATCCAACCACTGCATTGGGGCCACATTGATTTATCAACCCTGTGGGGTGTAATTAGGGAAAGGATGATAACAAGGCATCTGCCCACTTCCATACACCCACGTCTCTTAAGGTCTCCCACATGCCCTGTAAACAGCTTGCTACACTTAACCAAACCGCTCTCTGTCTATAATTGTTCCAGCTCATAGAAGTGTTAAGCGCCACAGATGCAGATGAGGCAATAGATGGCCATCATCTCTATTTCTCTCTGGTTCCCGAAAAACGCATCAACCCCAATTTCACATTGAGGGATAATCAAGGTACAGGAAAAATATATATTTTTTATAATAATAAATCTATCCATCTATCCATCCATTTTCATTAACCACGTCATCCAGTACAGGGTCAGAGTGAGCCGGAACCTTGGATTGGTTGCTCAATGTGTTTATAAAATAAAATAAAATAAATGTAAAATATATCCCGTGAATATACTAGTTGTGGTATATGAAAAATATTAGGGCCATCATCTACCACATGTCAGAATTGTCTTTGTAAGTGCCATGTAGTGAACCTATTTGCAACACAGTGGCAGAAGAAAGTTATAAAGTTATGTCTGTTTCTCACAACTTTGCCAACTTTGCTTCTTTCATAAACATTTGAGACTGTTATCTTGTGTAGCTCATTCAACTGGCATCACCCATTTGTGCAGCTGCACCTTTTCCATTTTCTTTTGTGTGTTTATTTGTTTTACTCATCAGACAATATAACGCCTCTATCTTCCCATGACCAATCATGCGATTATTGTTCTCTTAACAGCCACTTGCCTGTATGCATGTGTGAGGATACGGGCGATTACTTACTCACTTATGCTTTTCAATATTTCAGATAACACTGCGGGCGTGCTCACAAGAAGGAGCAGTTTTAGCAGGAAGGATCGCTCTTTTTATTACCTGCCCATTGTTGTTGCTGACAGTGGCACTCCAGCCCTCACTAGCACCACGACTCTCACCATCAAAGTCTGCAGTTGCTACCCAGATGGAAATTGTAGATCTGGCGGTGTGGAGGCTTTCGCCCTGTCTGTTGGTCTTAGTGTCAAGACCCTGATTGCAATTGCATCCTGCCTGCTAATAATAATAGGTAAGTACTCCAGAACACTGTATGGATACCTCAGTTTGTTTTCTGAAATTGTGTGGTCCCTGCATTTTCTGCTCTGTGGTGTATAGTTGATCTTTTCCAGCATGCATTTTATGTAATTTAAGAGGCCTTATTTTATTTAATTCACTAATCAGTTAAACAAACAAAATGAGTCAACATGAGCTCATAGACCAGCCAGATGTATTTGTTTATTTTGACTAAACATGATAATAATTGCAGAACAAAATTATGAACAAAATAAAATCATAGTGTGCATATATAATATATATATATATATATATATATATATATATATATATATGTACAGACTGGTGACAAATTAAAGAAAAAACCTGACAAAAACTGTGGAGGAACATAATGAATGCAGATGCCTCCAAAGAGGTGTACTGCATGATACAATTAAGCAATTAAGGTGCTATCATGCTCTGTGGCATGTATGCAAATGCTGAGCAGGCCCAGTTGACCTCGATTTTGGATCAAGATGGCAAGAGGAAAGGATCTAAGTGACTTTGAAAGAGGGGTCATTATTGGGGCACGAATGGCAGGAGCTTCAGTCACAAAGATGCTCAAATGGCTAGTGTTCTGGACAAGTGGGCGAGGGCATGTATGGTGACACCAAGAGAACGGTACAGGCCTGACTGCTTGACCCCTACAGTGAGGGGGTCCAGAGGCTCTGTTATGCTGTGGGGGACATTTTCCTGTAATGGTTTGGGTCCACTTGTTTCCTTAGAGGGAAGGGTCACTGCAAATCATTACAGAGTTATTCTGAGTGATCACCTTTATCCAATGGCGACACATTTCTATCCTGATGGGAATGGTCTCTTACAGGATGACAATGCCCCCATCCACAGGGCATGAGGGCTCTCTGAATGGTCTGATGAGTATGAAAATGATGTGAATCATATGCTATGGCCTTCACAGTCACCAGATCTCAACTTAATTGGACACATTGGGAGATTTTGGAGCGACGTGTTATACAGCGCTCTACACCACCATCATCAAAACACCAAATGAGGGAATATCTTTTGGAAGAATGGTGTTCATCCCTCCAGTAGAGTCCAGAGACTCGTAGAATCTGTGCCAAGAGCATTGAAGCTGTTCTGGTGGCTCGTGGTGCCCAATACCTTACTGACACACTTTATGTTGTTTTTTCCTTTAATTTGTCACCCATCTATATATTAAATACATATGTAATTAACTACCACAGTTACCTTATGTTAAAATGACTGAGTTACATAGCACTCAAATGCTATGTTCTTCTGTTCTAAAACTATGTACAAATCTTTGTAGCAGTCCTTCATAAACACACTGTAAGAACAGTATTTATTGTCAGGTATTCACAAGACATATTGCAAAAGCTTATTGAATGTCCAATTAATATATTTAGTAAAGCTATACATTCATATTAACACAATTTTCTGATAAAATACAAACTTTTTTTGTCCAGATGTGCCCAAATGATTATTCACGCAGAAATATATGTGTGTTTAGGATAGTTAGAATTGTAACATTTATTATCCCATCTGATTTCAGATTACTCAATACATCTTTTCATATTTGGGCCCACTTACCTTTCATTCACCTCCAAACATTATAGTTTCATGTATCATGATGGAAGCAAATCCTCTTTATTTCTCCCTGGCGCAAACTAATGATACATTGGTACACATTTGACTATGACATCTCTTGTACAAGGAGGTGTTTTTTTAGTTTAAATTGTTATCTCCAGTTTTATTTATTTTTTATCTTTAATACCCTTCCAGTTTAGAGATCACTTAGCTGTTGGTCCACTGTATGCATAACTATGACTCTTGTGCTTAATGCAGAGGGGACTGTAGGCTTCCTGTCTATATATGGTTGAATATTGTCAAAACTGCATCTGGTTTAAACGATTATGCTGGAAGATGCACATGATTAAATTTTGCCTGAGTGGACATTAAATTGCTTTTGCTTAATAGGATTAAATGACAATAGTAAAAGTCCTAACCAAATAATAGACTGCCTGAATAACAGTTGTAGACCAATCTATTCATGTGTATGTTTCTGAAGCCATTCTTACCACTAAATGCAGTGCATTCCTTTTACATAACATGCAAAAGATTAACCTGTACTGCTCTGCTTTTATAAATTTTAAGATCATTGTTACGGGAGACCATTAAGTAATGTTTGCTGCTTGGAGGATGGTGTGGTAAGCACAGTTCAAACATTATTTAGTCTCCTGGCTCACTCAGAAAGAGGTTTAAGCATTGTGTGTGTGTTTTTTAATCAAACGCAGTTGAAGCCCCTAACAATTTTGTGTTGCAGTCCTTCCATTACTAATACTGGCAGTGAGGAGGCACAAGAAGAAGCAGCCAAGGGGAGAGAGATGGGAGGAGGTGGCAGAAAACGTTATGTGTTACACCGACAAGGGCAATTGGGAGGAGGAGTCGAAAGCTTTTGACCCCGTCACTCTGAGAACCAACACAAAGAGGCAGGATCGGAAAACCCGAAAAGAGCAGCTGGTCGCCAGCATCCGTATGTCCCTGAGGCGTTCATTTTGGATCGGTCCCGAGGACGATGTTTTCAGGCAGTTTATTTTGGAGAGGCTGTTTGAAGCTGACACTGATCCTTGCGGTCCTCCTTTTGATTGTTTACAGACGTTTGCCTTTGAAGGGACAGGTTCATTGGCTGGGTCACTTAGTTCTCTGGAATCGTGTGCCTCCGAACAGAACTATGATTACCTTAGTGAATTGGGGCCGTTGTTCAAAAGACTGGCACACATGTATGTAAGTGGTGAGGAGGAAACAGATTTTTAGATTGCAGGATCTTGACAGAAAACAAATACCAGTAATGGGGTCCTTCTCTGGCAAACCCAGAGATCAAATGGGAATTATGTACACATTTCACATTATCATCTCTGATTGAGGGTGTCTTTCTGGTGAAAGTTCAGATTTCAGATTTCAGCTTGGGTGCCCAGTTGTAACCATCTCTGACGTTCTTGGCATGCTACATTACTTTTTTCCCTTTGTGTCTGCTAAGCTTCTATTGTGAATCTAAATTTTACAGGGTAAATTCATTTTCAAGCCCCAATTGTGATACAAAAGCTCTTTTGGACCGCAAGCTTTGGCTCAATTACAAGACAAGAAACAAGGATGATACTGTAAAATGTGGGGATTCCATCTCCAGAACAGGCATTGTGAAATCTGTAATGTTGCAATAGTTGTTATGCCCATTTTGAATGTTCTTTTGGCAGTGCTAAGACATGATCCATTGGAGGGAGAATGAGGTCAGAAATCGGTCACTATACTATAATTTCCATTCTCATCTTCAGAGCTCTGTTTCTTCAACACAAAATTAAAGATTTCTCCAATACAGTCCATAGCACAAATATGATTTAGTTTCCTAAACATCTGCTACCAAAGGCAAGATTGTGGCATAATGTACCTTTTGAATTAAAGGTCCCAGCCACTAACCTTGGGGAAAAAAAAAGTATTGGAATAACTAGCACAGATAAATACAGGGGGTAGATATTACAGTGAGGAGTACAGTGAATGTTTGTGAACTGACCCAAAGCATGTCAGACACAATTGTTTAAACACCTAAAACATCTAAGACCAGTGCAATTTAATCATTTTCAAATTGATAAAGACAAATTATGTTTCTGACCAGTCTTCAGGTTTGCTTTCGAGTGAAATTAAAGGTCATTATTTTTTAATGTGATCAGAATTATTTTTAATGGGAAATAAAAGGCAATAAAATGGGTGTGCAGAACATCTGAAACTTTGACCTTCCATAACTTCTGAACCACTGGAACAATCAAGTTGTAATGTATGGTTTCCCTTTAAAAGATCACCTAGTATTTGGGGTTTCATTCAAATCATAGATGGTGCTTTGTTTGGTGTGCTGGTTTGTAATGGAATAACTGATTATCAAAGACGGGTCCTTCACATCTTCTTTGGTGATATTTAAATGGGTTTGTAGAGTTTTCCAAGTAAAGGTATCTACCTCCTCCTATGTGAATTGTAACAACGCAGAGTCATTTTTGCTTTCTTAACAGATTTAACATTTCACCTATTCTGTTATTACAGCACATAATGGTGTTATGTAAATGCTATATTAATGGGGCTTTATCAAATGTCGGTTGTGTTTCATTCATGTCAGTTTTGAACTGCAAATTTCCAAAATCCTAGAAAAAGCAATGTAAAATCATTCCTTTGAGATTGCTGGTCAATGAAGCAAAGAAATTAAGAGACCTTTAGGCAAAAAAAAAAAAAAATCCATGCTTTATCTAAACTTTGGCAAACCTTATGGCAATGTTTAGCATGGTCACAGAAAAACCTCACTGTTGTAAGCAAAGGAAGATAACTGTTATAGTAAGGCAACTATGAGGCAGAACCGCTTTAATTTTGCATTGACCTATTGCATGTATTTGGTTCCCCTCTAAAAACCCATGAGGTCTTATTTGAAACTTTAAAGGAAAAGATTGGGAAAGCTTCTGAAAGTGAATTTCTGATGACAATAATAATATGCACTTAATTTGCATATCTACAAGGAAACAAGTTACGTTTTTATTTACTTGGTAGCCCAGATGGATTTGATATGGATATATAAAATTTGAGCCTATTGTATAAATGCTACATTAATTGAATTTATTTCTATACTTAAATATAATAATAATATTAATAACTTTAATATATTCCTACAATATTGTCATAGGGACATACTCACATCTGCAATGGTGTCCTAATGCTTTCAAAATCTTACATTGGCAGCCAAATTGTATCAGTGGAACTAAAACTGCATTGAACTGCATTGACTTGAAGGAATCAGCCGTGTTTCTTGAATGTGTATCAAAAGGCTTTTCTCTAACCACACTGTGTAATGCTTTTGCAAGTTTGCTATTCCAGCTTTTGCTGTTTCTAACATGTGAAGAGTATGCATTATTTAGCCAAAATCAAGTGATTTGTTCCTTTTATACTTCATTAAAATGTATGGCACTGCTGGACTTCATTGGAAATCAGAGTTTCAGGTAATGGTGACATCGAAACATTTTTTATGTAACTAAAAGCTGCTGATATAAACAAGCCATAAAAGTGTGAAAAAGGGTAAATAACTGAACCCAATCAAGCATGAATATGAATATGTAACCGGGCTGACAGCATTTCATGAGGACGTCACTGTGATATCATAGTGTTGTCATGTTCCTAGGCTTAGAAGAGTATTAAGAGCCAGAACTTTTTTTTGGCCTAGTGGGTTGCTTGTATCTATGTGCGTTGGGTGGTTTCAGGTCTCCCTACCCATACAGAACAAATATAAATGTTTAATATGTGGTAGAAATGTTTGACCCTTGTAACTGCCATGTTACAAAATTGGTCCCTTTTTTAGTACATTTCAAATAAATGGGACCTGTTCTAAATACATTTCAGTCTATAATCCATATATTCAGTTGAAAATATATCATAAAAATTAACTGAATTTATCAAAAAATATATATATATGGATCATAGACTAAACTTTAAAATACAACTCGTATATATAAAATATATAAAGAAAAATAAACATCACACATCCCTATCATATTTTACAATATCATATATTATTATATATTTATTCTGTATGGGTGAGACAGGAGTTTGGCTCCACGTGAGGTCTGATCCACACACACGGGACTGGCCTTGATTAGCCATCTAAGGATTGTCTACTATGTGTAGCTATACAGCTTAGACATGTTAGAGGAGCACCCCAGAGGCTGAACACACTGCAAATGCAAATGAAAGACATATATAAATTACATATTTGTTCTGCAGTGTATTTATGTATGTTATATCTGGCCTTGAAATGTATTTGTGTTTTATTATTCACTCTGCCCCTTATCGCAGGACCACTTTGATGTTAGGAGATGATGGGTTAAGTTTTACATTGATTCCTCACACCTTCCTGTGCTATGATTTCCTCAAGGACACTTGCACAATGATCTAGCGAGGTCAGATTTAGTCTGCTCTCTTGGATCTGGTTGTGCCCCAGTGCATTGTTGGCAGCCTAGAGGGAATGTAGACAACCAATTCCTTGACTAGTGATGCAGTTGCACACATCTGACATGTAAAAGCAGAGGGGATGTCATCACTTTGCCCATGACTATACAGTGAATCTGCAAGACTCTGCCAGCTATGCTTCAGACTGAAGGCTTATGTAATGCTAATATGGCCTTTAAATTAGAATTAATATTAGCATTGGAATGAACAAAAAGAACAAAAACAAATTGAAAATAGCATGACAAACACCCCACCTTGTAAGTCCCCACTGTGTGTGTGCGTTTGTGTTTTTTCTTGCCTTAGGCATTCTGTGTGTTTAAGTGTGTACCTATCACAAAGAACTAATCTTGCTTTCAACGCAAAAACTCACAGCGTGCTAATCCAATACTCCACTGCCTAATTAAACAATTTTCAAACGGATCAATCATCGTTACTACTAATTATAGCAAATGTAAAATCAAAAAAGAAAAACACAGCCTTTGGGCTACAAAAAGAACGTGGGTGTTATTATCATAAAAAAATTAAAACTTAACACATGAAATGACACACTGCCAAGTTTGTGCGCTACAACTGTTGACACAGAGTCAAGGGGGAAGGAAATCTTTGGAACCCCTATGTTGCTCAAAGTTTGCATTTTTTCTTCCTTTCTTTTGATAACAGGTGTTTACGTCACATGGTTGATTTTCAAAGAAAAATACATTCTCCTCTGCCTTTTTTGAAATTTCAGTGTAATCATTTAGAGGCACAAATCTAGGGAAAATGTATGTGTGAATCATTTTATCTAAATTAAGGGAGGAGTAATTTTAGTAATCTTTATTTGGGATTAGAAAAAATAAAGCATAGCTTCCGCTTGAAAAGAAAGTTTAAAAAGTCAGTTCGAATTGTGCTTTTTACTCCTTCTGCTTAATAAATTAAATAAATAAATCAAAATAAAAGTTAACGTGTGTTTGAAATAAGGTCTTTGAGATTTGTGTCTTCTATAAATTGATATAGCCTATTGTTCAAAAATGTATTCAGTACAATTTTCCAAAACAATACAATGAATAATAAACTTCACAGTAGAAGAGATGGGCAAAAATAAAGAAAATTAGAAGATCCAATTTAACAACCTCAGGACTTAAAACTTTAAGGTCTGTGCTAATAAAGTTGCATTTCTTTTCTTTTCAAAGTGGTGTCTAGACATTTTTCGGAGCCACCTCTGTTCCTCTATGAAATATGTCCAGTCCCTCTTGGTCCATCTGTGATCAAGGATGCAAGCTAAGAGACATTGCCTATTGTAAAGATGTTTAATACAAAGCATTTTTATTTACAGTTACAGTTGGCTTCTCCTTGTACAAGCTGACATTGTAAAGATTGTTTAATAAGGTGTGGGGCCTTGCAAATAGTCCACAAGGGAACACATTTGTTGTTTATGACATTTCAGGTTATTGAAGCAGGAATTCCCACTATGATATCCCAGACAGGAGATTTTCTGTTTCTTTTTGTGTGGTTCTTTTTATATATTTATGTACACAAACAATGGTATGTTTACCACAAGAATATCTCCATTGCGAAGTGAATATATGTCTTGTTTCACAAGCGCAGTTTGGAATGTGAGGAGAAGTGTAAATAAGGCAGAACTACATCGGTACCAAAAAACATTCGTACTACTAGTGTTGGTTATTTTGTTAATTTGTTTTAAGTAAAAACATCAGATGTTATCAGTACTCCAACAAACAAATATATGTATATACAGTGTATATATACAGCTCTAGAAAAAATTAAGAGACCACTCCAGTTCAGAAATCAATGTTAAGCGGCCTCCTCATTTTTTCCAGAGCTGTATATACATATATATATATATATATATATATATATATATGCCTATAGCTGTTTATGTTTCATATCCTATCAGAGTATAATGCTGTTAGTATTCTGTTAATATTAAATCATATGCATCATCTTTTTGGTAGTGAATATATATATATATATTATAGATATGGACAATTTTAATTGATGTTCTACTTGTAAAGATCAGGGATGTCTCAATTAGAAAGATTCAGCACTCAATATCTCTCAATAGAGCTTCAGCACTCAATATCTCATAATAATATGATCACATAAAGGTCCAAGCTTGTTCTGAATGCCAGTGCAAAATAAATAAATACATACTAAACAAATATGTAATTTATTAAAGTATGTGTACATTAAACTACACATTTTATTTACTACAAATATGTCAAAAGTATGAACAGATATATACATTTTTATATCAGGCTGTATATGACCTACTGGTATTACTGCTTCTTTGTTGTCTTTCTTCTTTTATTAACAGAAACGTGACCAGAAAAAATGTAATCCGAAAAATGTATTACGTACAGAAGACTCGGAAGAAATATTCAGTTTGTGGTTTTGTGCAAAATAATTTCCTGCCAGTCATCAAATCATCCCAAGGGAAAAAATCTAGAAGCTCCAGTCCACATTGGTGCATTTTATAGTGTACACTCCAGTATATACCAGACATATGTTTATACTCTCTTTGTACATTTCCTATTTCAGAGATTATATGTATAGATATATGCAGAGGTATTTGTCAAACATATTCAGTGTCATGATACTATATAATGTTATGTAAAGATGTCACAAGCAGTACATTTTTGTTTTTATTTTTTGTACATGGATATTGTTTTAATTGTCTATTTTAATACACCAATTCAACCTATGTATTAATATGTCTATATGCTCTTGTGTTGTTATTTTAATACTGACTCCCATAGAACACCTTTGGGAAGAATTGGAATAGCTAATTGGGGAGAGGACTAAGACAACTGCTTCTCATGTGGCATGTGGAACTGCTTTAGGACAAATGGCATACCTTAGCCAACTGTATTGACCCAGCCAACTATTCAAATGATTGCAGCAACCCTATTTCTTACATTTTGACAAGCCCTCTTGTTGATCATTGTCACCTGACTTGATAATATACTGTATTAAGAGTGTAAGAAAAAGTTGGACTTAAGACATGAGAGATGAGACTTATTGTCCATAAATAATTGAATTTGTATTTACTGTGCTAAACTGATATTTACCTCATACTGTATATATTTGAAAAATGCAGAGAAAGTGGTGTTTGAGTTTATGTTTTTAATAAATCACTTGGGATTGAACTGTAAATTTAATTTATTCCAGTCTGAGGCAAATTACACATATGGGGATACCAACTCTCTTTTCTATTTGCTTTAATGCCATTTTAAGACAGCTAATCAGGACAACAGATACAATTATCAATGAAATATATATCTTGGATGTTTGAAAAGGACACCTTTTCATTAACACTGATACTATTCCTTACAACTGAAACAGAACAATTACTATTTATTATTAATATTATCATTATTATTCATATCATTGATAGTAATGTTACTTACGTTGGCTGATGCCTTTGTTTGAGGCAACCCACATTAAACATAGAACTGCCAAAACATACCAAAGAAATTATTCGCATAATATTAAATCTCCGAAAGGTAAGAACTAATTTCTGCAGTAAAGTCATAAACTTACACAGCACCATATTCAGTAACTATACCAGTAAGAGAACAGAGTGCCTCTATAAAACCTAATGCAGTTGAGATACATGTGAATTTTGTTATACTCAGAAGAACATCAGAGGGAGGTATTGAGAATTGTATCCTATCTATGCAATTGTGCTGTTAAAACCTGGTGGTTTTTTTGTTTTCCTGTTCCCTCCTGAGGCTTGGAACAGTCTTAAAAAGACAATAAGGAAACTCTCTATCCACTCATCCTCACCTGCAGCTTTCAGCAGAGATGTTAATTGAAGAAGAGATTAAGTCACCCTTTACCAATCCAGGTTGGTTTACTGTATCCTTGGAGCCTTTGGGCAGTTCAAGGGCCTATGAGAGTTCACCTCATCTTGACTTCTTTGACATGGAATATTCTTGGAAGATTTATTGCATCCCTGAATGTCCCTCCTGGAGCCATATTCAAGTTGCTCGTTGCGCTTAGAAGTCTGGAGAAAAAAATAGATGAACTCATATGAACACTTACAAATTGTCTCTTGTGTTTTAAAGTGGGGTGACCCCAAAATATATAGAGAGACTGTTTCTTATACCTTGGGTAGGCCAGAAAATGCCAGTCTCCTTTTTTTCTCTCAAACTGGAGGCATTTCATGTTTATGTGCTAATTGTTGTTGACCATTTTCATCTACAAGTAAAAAATATACATCAGCCTACTGAGTTCATTAAAGTGAAGTAACCCTTTTAAGACTGTTGTTTGTTAATGTGTGCATGTTTCTTGTAGAAAGTAAACTTCTTTCAGCTTTGCTAATGATCTGCTGTTCATGAGAATTTTGCATTGCATTGCAAGTCAACATTAATACTTACACTATTAGCATTGCAGCATTCTAGCTGTTCATTAACCACATGAGGTCTACCACAGAGACTAAAGAGGTTTGAAGCTAAATATTAAGAGCATAACTTAAATATTTAGCAATGGGATTTAAAAATTGATCTCTATAATCAAATATTTAACCACATATCTATGTGATACAACCTACAAAACGGTTCTAGTACCAGGTTCATTTACAATATAATATTTTACATTGCACTACTTTGGAATCAATAATACTTTGTGAACACCAGACTTGGAAATAGAACCAAAAACCACAATCAGAAACTATAAAAGTTTCCTAATAATACAAAATACATCAATCTGTCTTTTAAAAACACATTTTTCTTTTGTTATTCCACTTGTTTTTGCCTGTTTTCTCCTTTATTCTGTTTGTAATGTCCTGCTTATGTGAAATTAAAATTAAAGCCACCCAAAGCTGAATATGTCATTGCATCGACAACTTGCAAAGAACATTTCCCAATTTCCGAAAAATGTATCGATTTTTATTCAAGTGGAATTTTAAATAAGCCTTAATTAAATATTTAAAATAACAGACTGGCTGTCTAAAAAATGAATGTAAGAGCTTCCTTGGTTTGAGGTATTTTTTCAAAGTTGAAAATATAAATTAAGTTCTTAAGGAATCTGAACCTGACATTTTGACCATTTCTGTAAAAAACTGATAAATCCAGAAGATAATGTAGAGAACAACTGTAGAGAATTTGCACTGAGTTAAAAGATATAATAGAAAATTAACTGTATATGTTTTAGTTTTACCCTGAACTTTTTCAGTGTCTGCTACTGAGCGTTGTCTAAATAATAAAATACACAATGTATATTCTACTGCTGTGAAGGATACACTGTTGGAATGTATTGACATTACTATGGTGAATGAAGGCTATTGTATTGAAGCTGCTGTCAGCTGGCATATTATTTACGGCTTGATGGCCACTGAAGGTCCAAATGGGAGTCATGCTTCTCTCTATAATTGCATGTCTGTGTGCTCCTGTTGTGCATTTGATGCAACTCATTTAATTCAATTGTCTCTATCACCCCTGACAGTTGCAAAGTACAACTATTCTAAATTAAAGTTGCATGCTGGTCACGTAAATTAAAAAAATAACACTAACAAAACCGTGTTCCTTATCAAATGCAATGTCAAGAATCCTACTATTAATTTAACAATTAATTTTTTTAAGTTTGAAAATGAGAACACATTAATAAAAGAGATTTCTTTATAGTGTTAGTTAAATATCATTACACAAGATATTAGGGTTCCCTCTTAACCCAAACATAGCTTCAGCTTTTGTTGTAAAATCTCTGGAAAAATGAAAAGGAAATGTCAAGAATAGTTCACTTATAATTCACAGTGGCAGACCTAATTTAATTTAATATTGTACTTTCCTTTCGTCCAAACTGTGTTCTGAATACTATTATGAAATAGCAGGCCTTTTCTCCCTCTGACTTGAAAAGTTTCATTAATAAAGAACAGATTACCTTTGGTTGCTGTCACAGTACAGAATGTGCTAAAGGATTGATAGGTTTGCATAAAATTCCCCTTCTTAGAACTCAGTAACTGTATTTTTACAATTTTAAAATTTCATGTGTATTATTATTAATAGAAATAAATAATAATAATAATATTATTAATAATAATATGTTATGAAATAAATCTAAATGTTTTCTGTTGATTTATTTTCTACAAGCACCTCAGAGGTTTGAATTTCTAACACAATATTCACACTTTTCCTGTCCCCTGGCTTGTCTAGTAAACAGGTAAATTATTACTTTCTTACCCTTTCAGATATTGGTGTATATATGATTTTATCATGTAAAAATCACAAATAAATAATTCCACCAGCTGGGGCTCCCAGGTGGCATATCTGGAAGAAGCACTCAGCCAGAGAGTGTGTGTCCTATAATCAGCGTAAGCTGCTCTCTAGTCCATCCCCTGCCATTGGTGGCTTTGTCTGGGAGTTCCCAGGGGGCTCTGCACCATTGGTCAAGCACTGCTGGAGGAGGGTGGATAGAAGTTACCCGTGGGACAAAACTGGGGCTTCTGAACACAAATAGACTTGTTTTTTGGCTTCCTTAGTAGTTGATTCAGTTCACTATCACAAGTTACTTGGTTGTTGTAACAATATAATAACAGTATAATAATACTTTAATAATATGTATTACAATTCTAGTGCATTGGGCTAGACGGGATCTGTATGAAAACACACACGGGCATTTATATTGTCACACAGCTTTTAAAAATGAATCTACAAACTATTAATAAGGAAATCTTATTTATTCAAAAACATTTGGATGTTAGTGTTAGACATATATGCATATACATATTAAAATTGGTGACTTAAATAAATAGTGCCCAAGGCCTTAGCTATTATTCTTGTTTGTGTTGTTTTTCCTTACAAACTGCAATTTGCACTCACACATGTTGTGTATAAAATCTTTCATTTTAAGCTGCAGTATTTAAATAAGGGAAAAGCAAATCAAATCAAAAATGTTCAATGGAGACAAGAGAGGGATCTTCAGTGTCTTTTGTGATGTTATAATTAAAGTTCATTACTAACAAATACCCAAGTCCTCATTGTTTGACTAAATGCCACACCATCTAATAGACTCATTTATTCAATCGCAGCACTGGAACAGCAGAAATAAACAAGGTATTTCAACATAAGAGAATGCAGTATGAGTTGAACATTCAGGGAAAAACGTTGATGGGACAGATCTTTTATCTGTGTCTCTCAAGCTCTAGTTTTGGCCCATAATTCTATTTAGGAAAAGAAAACAAATTATACCTTTTTAATTAAATGAATACATGATTTGCATTCTCTTGGAAATAGCCACCAATTATTATTATTTGTATCCTTTAAACTAATTTTAGCTAGATCAAGAAAAACAAACACAAGCTAATCACATAATACATAAGCATATGCAGTCTAACACAGTCGTCCCCATATTTCTATGAAATGCATTCCTGGTAAAGGTGACATGTTATCAGCCTTCGGGTAGGGACCAAGCATAACTCACAGACAGCTGTTGATATTCACATCCTGGGACATGAATACAGGACAAGGCCAGTTAAAATGCTGTAATGTCTTGTTCTTTTTTCTGGATAGGCACACTTACTCAAGAGTAGTTCAAAAACTAAGACTGCCAAGCGTCTGTGGAGAAAGCTAAGGATAGGGGGCACACAAAGGCCTTAGATCAGCACCCAGAGTTATGATACTCTTAAGTTCTCTGTCTGATCCAGGTGAAGACCGGCACTACATTATAAGAATGATCACTTTGGAACAGGTGCATTGATTGATTATGCTTTTATTTTTCGACATTCTCTTATCTTCAATCCTGCAGGTTGCTGGGATTGTCTTATTTAAAAGGTAAATTTGTAAGGATTACATCTTACATGTCTCCCAATGGATGCTGAGTAAAGTCCTTCAGAAACATATATTTATTGCAGGGCATTACTAGAGACTGGAATATTTTTTTTTAATTTTCTTTTATTAATGTTTAGCTATGAATTTCATGGAAAAAAATAATAAATAAATAACCAGGGAATTAATTATATTGTATGCACAGCTCGGGGCTACAGAGTCAGTCACTCTGGGATATAAACTAAGGAAAAATGGAAAACGTAGGCGAGAACTGTTGAGTAAAAGATTAATTTGCTGTTACTTATTGTTTCTATGCAAATTAAGACAGTGTGGCATAGTGTGCAGAATTACTTTGATAACCCGCTACAGAGCTTAAACAACAGCCAAGGTTGAAGTTCCTTCCTCGATTTTTATTCCACAAATCATATTTGTGCAGCAAGTCATGTTTTAAGGATCTTCGTATCCTTACATTGTCCTGGATTCCCCTTGACCACAAAACTAAAAGATTTAGTCCTAGGTTCAATTAAAACCTCAACCCACGAGACAATTGTGAATTCCAGCTCTTGACACTTGATGGCAGTTTTTTGTTTGCCACAGGCTTTTTTGTTCTGTTTCAATGTCTCCCCAGTGGAAATCCCCCATATTGAATTAGGTTTTGACTTAATCAAGGACTTAAACTCCCCAAGAAGAGAGATTCAACCCCCACAGTTGAATACAGTATGTATTTGAATTATGTATGAAGTAAGCACAATCTCATTTTCAGATGTACTTCCACCACTGTTGGCAGTAAATGTTAATGTGTGGCAGAATTATTATATGTGTGTGTTTGTGTTCATTTCCCCGCACAGTCCACCTGGTTATGGTGACATAAAACAGGCTCCTCACATAAAGTAGTAGAAGCAACTGGTTGATTTGTGTCTGAGACATGGGACGTGTGTATATGTATAAATCAGTCAAAGTGTGCATATGATTAGGGAAGACAAAAACCTGGGAAATAGTGGTAATATCTGGGGATATGTGCCCATTAATGCAAAGTGCAAATAAAAGCTCTTCTTACCAAAGGAAGTAGTCAGAAATGGTAAATTAAAGTCTTGTTTTTTATGACTGTGCTGTGTTCTTCAATTTGAAACCCACCTGAACAGTATCAGATATCACAGTGGACTACTGTTGTTTGATATATTTTGATCAGCTCATTATTTTCTTTGCTGTTCAGACACTGATTATTTCCTGGGCTCATTTAAAAGGACTTCCAAACCAACTCATCAGAAGCTGATTCCAATTCACTGAAATACACTGAGACATTTTTCATTAAGTGCTTTTTCAACATTACCTTCTGGGCAATATTTTACAATATTTTCATAATAATGGCTCTATGATTTCAACATATTCTGAAGAAAAAAACAGCAACATATTCCTGATTCTCTTTTCATTGTTTCCTTCAATGTTCAGCCTCTTCGGATAGCTTTTAATTTACCTTGTGCTGGCAAGGTATCTGCAAGATATTCCCAGCACTATGCTTTATTTTTTCAATCCTAAACTCTAATTTCCTGTTTTGCATGTAAATGTTGCAAATACATTAATATATTTTAATTTTTTATCCTGAAGTGTTATTAATTTAAGGTACTGCAACTGTGATTTTTTAATCCCGTGGCCCTTTTTTTGGAAGATTTTTTAGAAAGGCTCAGAATATATTAATCGGCACCACCAATCCCACAGTTTTCTTTAAGATTGCATCAGTGTACCCCATATTTGTTTGGGTGCTGTGTGGATTGATGGCATATGATTTGAGATTAATTTGATTTATTTCAGTGTAGCTCATGCAGTCATCCCTTGCAGCCAATCCCCTGTTCAGATCTGAACCTTCGTAACAGCCACACCTCTGAGTTCCCGATCCACAACCTCAGCAGCACAAAGACAAAGAGTGACAAAGACCTGTTTTGTTTTCCAGGGTTGGAATGCTCTACCACAGGGGTGTCCAATTGTTTTTCTCAAAGGGCCAGATGTGAAAGTTTGAGTATTTTAATGCGCCACATACAAATCAAAGCAAAATAATTACTTGTGATATTAAAGTGCAATATCTTGAATGTAATGTAAATAAAACATTTTTGTTAAGAAAACCTGCTCACAGATATAATAACATTATACACTGTGTTTGAGCTAGGGTGAACTGAGTATGAAATCATAAACAGTATAAATAAACAGTTTGGGAGGCCTACATACAAAAAAAAAAAAAAGTTGTTTCCATATTGTTATGCCACATCACAGTGACAAACTAGTAATGCAATTAAGTGCCTACTAATCACAGCATCACAATCATCATAGCACACTACAAAAACGAACAACAGCAGAAAAAAAAATAAAAAACAATCCTCCCTATAGCCTGATCAAGTCATTAGATTTGTCTTGGGGGAACTGACCCACTGGTGTCAAAACTAATGTGAGCAGTGAGCTGTGACTTGGTGCCAAGTATGTCATTATAGTCAGGTGAAAGGTTGGTCATTGTCACTCACAGAATATCACATAGATGGGAGTAAGTCAAGTTGGTTCTCAGGCGACTTTTGTTCCGAGTCACAATGGAGAATGTCTGCTCACAAATGTACATCAAGCCAAACAAACTGAGCTTCCTCTTTGTATGGGGTCTTAAATGAGGGAACCTGGTCTGGTCCAGACTGTGGTAGAACTCTGAGATAGGGAGCTGTTGTTGACCCAACTTCTTGCTTTTCCCACAAAGGCAGAATTCTTCATGAATTAATATATGAATACCATAGGATTTAAACATCAATACATCATGAACATCTGAGTTCTGATGTTGAGCACATGAAACCCGTGCTTACCTTACCTAACCCTAACTCTTACTTTAACCCTAAAACCTAACCCTAACCTAACTCAGATGAAATGCATAACATATTCACGTGTTTATCCTGTGGTATTCATATATTAATTCATGAGGAATCACGGAACCTTATTGTAAAGTGTAACCCTTTTGTTATATGGCATCTAGCATAGTTTCAGTTAAACTATAACAATATATTTGAACCCCCATTTAGTCTCCAAAGAACAAGGATAGATTCTACATATCTATTTAAATGTCTGTAGAAAAGAACTTAGGCCTGGTGTTCCCTAGGATTGAACATAGGTCCGGTTGCTAGTATTGACAGGAATAGGGAACTCGTAAGTATTCTCCACATAGCATCCCATAATATTAATATTTTAAGTCTAAATTGAAGTCTGCTTTTCATTTCTCTGACATTTACAAATGGAGCTATACATGTTTGTAAGTGACACCATTGCAGATGGTTGAATGTTTTACAATTAATACAACTCCAGCACCTTGATTGTACACTACCCCTTCAGTATTGTTAGGAAAATGACAATACTCATGTGACATAGTACATAAGGGGTAAATGAATGTTTAAATTAAACATTTACAAACTACAAACTTGTTGATCTGTTATTCTGAACAGGGTTATTATCCAGGGCTTTTGCAAGTTAAATAGTGTACGAATAAAAGTATACAGTTCACCATAAGTCAAACATTTGATTCATAACTATTGAGTATATGTCACTGCCTAGTGGGTTATAGGGCAACATGCTACGCGACCATGCCACCTCTTTTGTTTAACGATAGAGGATCTTGTTAAACACACACTCTCTCTCCGTGGGCAGACTCAATGGGACCCCAAGACACCACCATATGGACAGGTAAGTTTTAACAATAATAATGTTTTTTTACACAATTGCTAAAAAAGGGCACGACGACTGTACTTTAGCAGGGAACACAGTATAAGGGGACTTGAGTGATTGTATAAAATCTATACTAAAACTGCCTTTAATAAAAGGTGCACATAAAACAGTAAAAATCCAGATAAACCTTTTTCCTTCATTAAAGTCTATGGGAAATCTTGATATGAAAATGTTAAGTTGAAATACCACTAACATTGAAATTTGCAGAAGTTGTTGGGTGAAAAAAGCACAAGAAATTAAGGAATAATGTGCATTTGAAGGAACCAAGCCTATGCAGAAAAGCTTAGAGAATTTTTTTATCACAAAATACACGTAAAAGGGCCATTTCTCCATTATAAGGACCACTAGCATGTGGGACCACTCAAATGAAAGCATACAAACTACAGAATCAGTTTCTGTATTGTTGATCATGATTAGACACACTATATTGCAACACTACCACTTTTTGTTCCAAGATAAATAATAGCATACTCATAAATTATTAATTATTACATTTTTGGATATGAAAAACAAATCTTTGTTAACTTTACAACTAATCTTTACAATTTTCACTTAAAGTACTAGTCAAAATACAAATTTTAAGACAAACTGGGTGAAAATACAAATTTAAGAAGTTATGATCATTCTCGAACCCAAGTAATTGTTTTCACCTAATTTGCAAGTCAATATCTCCACACGTTAAACCTTAATAACCTTGGTCTCATTTGAAAGCCCCAAATTTCTAGTTTCCAGGGATACAAAACCATTGAAAACAATGGGGCTGAGTGTAATGGGTTAAATAAAATAAAATAAAAAATATTAAATAATTAAATAATAATTAAAATAATAATAGTTAAATAAATACATTATTTTTTTATTTCTGCTTCCTGTCTGAATCATAATGAATGCACACCACAGTTGTTCCTCCCACCAATCTTTCAACATTTCAAATGAAGCTTGTATTGCTACCATAATATGAATTATTAAATGCACAGTTCTACTCTTGTGCTTTTTTTTTCATCTGTTTGAAAAGATCTGAAGCACAGTCCATCACCTCTTATCTCCTTGCACCTATTCTCACACCACCTGTAGTCTGCATATTAACCAGCTGGTACTTTAATAGGGCCGCCTCCACTGTTCCCTTACTGAGTACTGCTGGCTGACTATCCTGAGGACTGACACAGGTGATCTTGCCTGGAAAAATAACACAATTATACTGTACCATTTTTCATTTAACTGTTTCAAAAAAATTCCTCTCATTTTTCTTCTTGTTGCATGCATCCTGAAAAGCTTTTATATGAATTGGGTTCTGAATGCTGTGCGCTTGCAGGATGTCAGTTTGCAGTTGCATAGACATCGTGCTTTTGTCCTTGCTCTCTGTCAGAGGACTCTCCGTCATCACTCTTCATGTGTATCATAGTTTGAAGGATGGTGTTGTCACTCTTATGCTGGTGAACAGGGTGCAATGTTGTGATAATTCATGATTTACTGTAATATTTGTAATGATCAATGCCTGCATAATAACGTATTTTAAATATTTGTTTTAGTATCTGATAGATCAAGTTAAAAGTTAAGCTCAATATCAAAAGTATTTGCCCTCCTGCAAGCACAGCACATACCAACCAATTTCCTTTAACAATATGCAACAAAATAATATGATGAATATAATAATAATAATAATAATAATAATAATAATAATAATAATAATAATAATAATACATGCTTATATAGTGTTTTCATCAGGAAACAACACCCATTCACACCTAAACGAAGGTGTCTGTGAAAAATTAGTAAGGGTTATGTCTTTATGCGTGTGTGTTAAGTTCACCTTAACTCACATAGAAGGGGAATCAATATGTTTTTAACCCGCAGCCCAGTGCAGTTTTTGCTGGAGTCATGTTTGCAGTTTGCTCACTTTAGCAGAACATATTAATCACAACTGCTTATTGTGTTTTTCCCATCCATGTGCTACACTGTATGTACTTCATTCCTGGGCTCGAAAGGCCTCTTGAAACTATTACCCTTGTAAAACAAAAAAAAGGACCACAGCACTGTATGTATTGCACTTGCCATCCCAACCAGCCTGAGCTAAACCCCTATAGAGAGGTGCAGAGAGCTCAGTCTGTCAGGGCATTTGCCAATTTGAATGCAGTCAGTGCTGCGTGGATTAAGGAAGGAGGGAGAATGTAATAGGACAGATGCTGATAACATATCCATGTTTCCAAAAAAACATCCACATGCTTGAAAAGAGGCCAATGAAGGACACAGTGTAAGAAGTAATGTGGATTCATACTCTATTCATCAAATTGCTGTATATTTGTTGGAAAGAGACAAAATATTGTTTGGATAAAAGGCTGCAGTCTTTTGTCTAATAGGTACATTTCTGATGTTTTCAAATTGCAAGTATTCTTATTTTTTATTTCATATACATTTTAAGAATGTTGGTCACCAAAGTAATGTCAGGGATGTCAGTTTCTCATTCAATAATATATAATTTTTCCAAGTACTTACTGACTAGTCTTAGAAGAAGAATGCCAGGAGCAATCCAATATGCTATAAGATTTTTAGTTTGCAAACTTAATAAATCATAGAGTCTGTAACACCTAAATAAATGAATAAATAAATACAAATATCGTCACATCAATTTTCCCATACCGTACTTAATCAATATTGCCAACTTTGTGACAACAAAACTATAATATACTTAGGATGAAAAAGGGCCATTATAAACTTCCTTTCTAAGTAACTGCATGGATAGCCCACAACAAAAAGTTTGATAGTAGCATTTGCTTGGAAAATAAGGTAAATCTAAGTACAGGTTGAATTTTCTGTTGTTCAGGCACCTTGTATGAGAAAAAAATAAAAAAGAGGTGAAGCACTTTGAATTACAGGCAACGTTTCTGCTCCGACTACCATTCAGCATGCACATATCGAGAAGGATGTGCATTCATGGCAAAAAATGCTATCAACGCCTCTAGTAGGAGTAGTACATCATTAATAACAGAAAGACCTTTGAAGAACCTGCATTAATGTCTAATTAGGTTTGGTAACCTTTAGGTAACTCCAGCGTTTGAATACTAAGCAGATTGAGAGATGTTGTATTGCATGTGAACAATCTACTCAACATGTTGGGGAGTGCTCTGACATTACAAAGTGTTGTCCCTGTTTGTAAAAAGGGCATGGTATTAAAATTGCAAAACATCAAGATCCTCAACTGCATTAGCCACACAACTATATCTGAGGTAATTGTCTACACTCTGGAACAGCATAAGAAGTGCTGTGGTTATCAAAAGTTAACTAGAATAACTAAAACTCAAAATGGAAACAATACACAAATAAAACATGAGCACAAGTCAAGTGGTTATTCAGTGGTGTTATTCCACAGGTAAGGAAAGCATTTAATTCAACACCAACATCACATCAAATAATACTTCTGAAGTCTTGACCAGTAGCCGGGTTGACATTTAAACATACTGAAATAATTTGGGCTGGCTGCCCTTCATTTTTATGACTTGCCATATATTTCAGTTAGCATTATCAACTGCCAGTCATACACATATATCTTCCTCCTACTTACAATGCTTTACTTTTTTTTTTATAAACCCACAATGTTTATTGGTGTCTTCTGTGTGAAAATGTGGATAGTGACAGTTGCACCACAGTAAATACCTGTGTTATTTTTATCAGGAGTTGTTAATAAAATTGTATTTTTACTTGTTCTTAACCTACCCTTCCTGTGCCCAGCATCCTTTGTTGCTGGGATTGGTATCCGTCCTCAAAAGATGAACCTATGCACAACAGGGTAATGTAAAATATAAAGCAAAATAAATAATTATTTCAGAAAAATCATCCTGAGAAACAAACAATTGAGCCATGGGCAGGGCTCCTATTTGTTGATCCTGAGAAACGTGACTCCAGCAGGCTTGCCAATGGATTCTTATTGACACGTGGGAAGAAGATTGTTACATTCCTGAAAACAACGGCCCTGAAGTCAAGTTACACAACCTTCCCGATCACCCCCCCACAAGAACCACTATTCCTTTCTGCAGTGGTTTATTTTTATATTTCTATTTATTTGCACAGTTCCCTTTTTTCTTCTCATTTGGATCAACTGTTTTGTCAAAGTACATTTTTTCCCTTTGCATTTCATATTCTTTTACACATTACAAAACACATTTGTTTCTCATTATTACATGTGAGCTGGTCCATGTCTTTCACTTTGCCCTGTTGAACCTTGTGGTTGTGGACAAACAGAAGCAGGAGGGAACATCAGCTTGAAACCATGCCCAGGGTAGCAGGTGCATCAATGGCATTTGTGCAATAGTCTAAAAACCACCTTCCTAATCTTTGCATCTCATTGACATCAGCCCACCTGTACCCTCACCCTAAAACCAGCCCTTCAATATCATCTTATGCCCATAGGTGGGTGGATATTCCTTTTTTGCTGTAGGAGAAGTACACAGTGAACAAATCATGTCATTGTGTATAGATTCTTCCTTTTAAGGATACCCAGATGCTTTTAGTTTTTGGAGGCAGGAAATAGCAGCAGTCTGTCAGGCCTGATCTACAGCCATTTATTGATCAACACTGGCCCAGGATAGGAGGTCACAGCTGGACAGTATTACTATGTATTTATTGATTTGGCTTATGCCTTTATCCAAGGCAACTTACAAGGGTAATGGTGATCAAAATACAATGTGTTATACATGGTGACAGCTACAGACCTATTAGAACTGTCAAAGTCATAGGTGTGCATGAGTTTACCCTGTGTGGGATGGAAATAAATTGCAAACCAATGCATGAGAAAGGCAGCAAGTGGGATTGCAGGGATTGCAGAGTTCCGGTAAGTTACAGCTAGGAGGTTTAGCTTTGGGATCCACAAGTTTCAATATTGAAATTGTGTGGAGGGTTCCAGACATTGTACATTGTCTTGACATAATATGCTGTGCTTTACACATGTTACCACATTGTATGGACAAGCCAATAACATTTGCTTACTTTTCATCTGAACTCACTAGTGAGTATTTGTCTCTCAGGGATCGATTCGATGTAATTGTTGCCGTACTACGATACTTCACATTAAGCATTTCAAATTAAAAGAAGAAAAAGTGGTCCTGATCAAGTGAAAAATACAACCTAAATATAAATATATATTATATATATATATATATATATATATATATATATAAATACCAAAGTAAATAATACAATAATATTTGTAAATAATATAGTGAAAGCAATAAGAATGTGATAGTGATAAACAAAAGCATAGTGATGATATACGTCTTAGTCAGCGTCAAATTGTTTAAGTTTGCTCCTTTGTCCCCCGCTCCTTTTATTGGCTGCTAAATTTAGTTACCTTGCAGCCATTTCAGTGTGTGTCAGGTTATGGTTTCATAATATTTTAGAAATTCTATCTTTTAACTTGAGGTTTTTTGAGTTGGAGAGTATTAACAATTGTCAGTGTATAACTGAAGATTAAAACAATATATATATTAAAAGAGTGCTCCTAATCTCAGCTCGTTACCTGTATAAAAGACACCTGGGAGCCAGAAATCTTGCTGACTGATAGGGGATCAAATACTTATTTCCCTCATTAACATGCAAATCAATTTATAACTTTTTTGAAATGCGTTTTTCTGGATTTTTTATTTTGTTATTCTGTCTGTCACTGTTAAAATACACCTACCATTAAAATTATAGACTGATCATTTCTTTGTCAGTGGGCAAACGTACAAAATCAGCAGGGGATCAAATACTTTTTTCCCTCACTGTATACACTCACCTAAAGGATTATTAGGAACACCTGTTCAATTTCTCATTAATGCAATGATCTAACCAACCAATCACATGGCAGTTGCTTCAATGCATTTAGGGGTGTGGTCCTGGTCAAGACAATCTCCTGAACTCCAAACTGAATGTCTGAATGGGAAAGAAAGGTGATTTAAGCAATTTTGAGCGTGGCATGGTTGTTGGTGCCAGACGGGCCGGTCTGAGTATTTCACAATCTGCTCAGTTACTGGGATTTTCACGCACAACCATTTCTAGGGTTTACAAAGAATGGTGTGAAAAGGGAAAAACATCCAGTATGCGGCAGTCCTGTGGGCGAAAATGCCTTGTTGATGCTAGAGGTCAGAGGAGAATGGGCCGACTGATTCAAGCTGATAGAAGAGCAACTTTGACTGAAATAACCACTCGTTACAACCGAGGTATGCAGCAAAGCATTTGTGAAGCCACAACACGTACAACCTTGAGGCGGATGGGCTACAACAGCAGAAGACCCCACCGGGTACCACTCATCTCCACTACAAATAGGAAAAAGAGGCTACAATTTGCACAAGCTCAACAAAATTGGACAGTTGAAGAGTGGAAAAACGTTGCCTGGTCTGATGAGTCTCGATTTCTGTTGAGACATTCAGATGGTAGAGTCAGAATTTGGCATAAACAGAATGAGAACATGGATCCATCATGCCTTGTTACCACTGTGCAGGCTGGTGGTGGTGGTGTAATGGTGTGGGGGATGTTTTCTTGGCACACTTTAGGCCCCTTAGTGCCAATTGGGCATCGTTTAAATGCCACGGCCTACCTGAGCATTGTTTCTGACCATGTCCATCCCTTTATGACCACCATGTACCCATCCTCTGATGGCTACTTCCAGCAGGATAATGCACCATGTCACAAAGGTGGAATCATTTCAAATTGGTTTCTTGAACATGACAATGAGTTCACTGTACTAAACTGGCCCCCACAGTCACCAGATCTCAACCCAATAGAGCATCTTTGGGATGTGGTGGAACGGGAGCTTTGTGCCCTGGATGTGCATCCCACAAATCTCCATCAACTGCAAGATGCTATCCTATCAATATGGGTCAACATTTTTTAAAGAATGCTTTCAGCACCTTGTTGAATCATTGCCACGTAGAATTAAGGCAGTTCTGAAGGCGAAAGGGGGTCAAACACAGTATTAGTATGGTGTTCCTAATAATCCTTTAGGTGAGTGTATATATATATACTTAACTGTGATATTATATTGAATGGGCAGTTTGGAAAACACGGTTTTCTAAATGCTAAACGCTCACTAAATTAAAGTGAGTCTACACGCTTGCTTTTGAACAATGTGTAATTTAAATGTACTGGATGTTGATTACATGACCAAAGTTGGCGTCCATAAGTCTAAGGCCTGATCTTAAGAATTAAAGTAAATCCTTTCCCAATGTGGCTTTTGATTTCAGGTAGGATTCATTCAAGTTAATCCCATAGGAAGGGGAAGCTATCTTTAAAAGGCTTTGAAAGCAGGACATTCAGAAGAATGATGAATAAGCTTTATTATTGTCATACATTTTTTTAATGCATTGAAGGTAAAGCAACCTTTAATCCAAAATGTGTGTTATTGCTTTTATTCGTATTACTCATTAAATTAGCTCAGGTAACAAACATATATACCTACCAGTGTCTGAAATGATAATTATTATATTTAGGCCTTCTGTATATGTTAAAAATACCATGGGCGTATTACTAACCTGCAGGACATGTAAAAAAAAATAATCTGTCTAGTAATAGTTTATTTAGTTTAATTTAAACTTGAACATTTGCTCTGTAATAGAAACAAGCACATTAAAAGAGAAAAGGCTATATAACCTACTGCTTATCCAATCCTGGCTGGTCAATAAGTCCTTGCAAAATCATAAAATACGCTTTATGCATATCAGAAGCATTCTGACTAGAATAACAGAATTTCAATTATTTTAATTAGTATTAATCCCTGGTCCTGACAATTCAGCTGATTGCTGCTAATATTTGTTTGCCTTATCTTACAGAGCAAACTGAATTGTGCGAAAAAAATGTAAACGTACCATGAGATCGCTGTACTTCACAGCAGAGGAAATACAAATTGTGTTCAGTAGCCAGGACCATGGTTGGGAGGATAAGAAACAAAAAACGTTTTGAAAGTCAGAAACTGGAAACAGAATCACACAATCAAACTCCAAGCATATAATATATATGTATTGCTGAAAAAGATTATATGAAATATGCATGGAGAACAAACCACCAATCTTCTACAATAAAACACATCAGCAGTGATTAGCATGTGTAAACAGGCAACAATGATGATTACCTATTTCTTCAAGCTTAATTACATAGGTTTTCATTCAGTCCAGCATTTGAAAAGATTACTGAACTGCAGTCCAAATGGTATGCACAGATAACATTTCCAAAGCGTCATTTTGGCTTCAAATTCTTCCCATCTCTCTGTATCCTACATTTGTAGCAAAACACAAAAAAACAATATCTAATCCTACAAATTAGTCACCCTCAGATGTTGTGGCATTGTGCAAAAGATAAAGCTTTACATTTGACTCTATTCCAGTATGAGAAAGGGAATTCCCACAGAACCCAAGTCCAAATCCCCTTCTGAGATCTCTGCCAGAAAGAATTCTGCAAAAAGCTAAAGTCCTAAATACTCTTACACAAAGCACCATTTAAAACCATAACTGTTAACCAGGACTTTTGTATTTGAAAAAATCATTTAGTTTGCTTTGATGACAATAATAAGAGTACAGTTTTAAAGGATTGAGCATTTTATGCTTTTAATAATAAGAGAACAATGTGTTTTTAGTTTCTCACACTTTTCGCATTGCAGATGTTTATGATATTGCTATGGAATTCAGTTCAGTTATTTCTTAAAAATTGGTACAGACAAAGTGTGTTTTGAGTATTTGCCATTCAATTCCTGCTGTGTTCCCGTACCCCCTACAGTTTGAGCATTATGTGTATTCACCCAGACTGTGACAATCATAAAAGTGTACACATTAACTGTTCATGAGAGCTTCATACACACAACCAACATCCTGCCTTTTACAGTTTCGTCCAAGCTTGCAAAGTTTCTATTTATTTCCTTTTGCAGAATAATTCAAAATGTGAACAATACAGATTCTAAAGTATAAAGCAAATCTATCTTAATTGATGCAATATTCTTTGTCCACATAGATCTGTTGTGTTATAAATTGCAGTGGACTAATTCTGCTGTACTGTGACTACTTGTTCTTACCCTGCATAGAGACTTGGGAAAATCAGAGAAGAGGTTAGCTAATGTCACCATGGTTTAGTTTCCATGCATTCTATTTTTACTCAAGACATTTAACTCCAGCCAAATTGAGAATGACACTGCACATCCTTGCGTTTCCATGGAACATGTTCTTATTTCAAATTGTGTTCACACAGTCATACCAAAAGAAAAGGAAAAAGTATTTACCTGTATTTAAATTAGTCAATATATAAGGCCAAATTGAAGCTTGTGTGATATTTTGCAGAAATGTCCAGTTGGGGGAATTGGCTTGGGAGTATTAATTGGGAATCTCTGTTTACATATGTTTCTTAAATTATTTTCCAATCACTGTCAGATTAATGAGCTGGTTACATAGTTAACAGTAAAACAATGTGTGTATTTATAACAGCACTGTGTGGTACAGCGGGGGAAATGTGAACTATCAAGTTCAAGATCTGCTACTGAAAAAACAACAACAGCAACAAACAAACATTGGAATCATTTACACTATCTGCCAACAATGGTAATTATGATAAATACGAAATACCTTTGTATCATACCAGATTTATGATTTTTTTAAATAAATAAAAAATACTGGTCTTAGAAATATGTTTTTCAAGAGCTTAGCTGCCACACACATCAGTCAGAATATTAAATTCAAATTGTGATATTAATGATTGAAACAAGGATTTGTTTTCACTCCCCCAAAATAAATACTATCATTAAACACTGTAATTCTTTGACACAGACTTCAGAAACGTACTGATGAACTCTGGTTCGGTTATTACTGTTCTTAAACACTAAACAGGCCTCTGAATTAAACTTACACCAAACAACAAAAATATTTAAAAAATATAGCAGTATTTGGAGAAAAATAAATCAGGAATTGTGATTTGGATTGTTTTCTAGATGTGTTTGTCTTTAGCTAGTGTTTGTGTTTAGAGAGATACCTGGCAGTATGGCATCTGTACATAATTTATTTGCATTCTGTATTGTAAAAAGTAAGTTACAGAATCGATAAGTTGTTTATATTCACCTTACTGTCATTTTGTAATAATTAACACACACAAATTATGTATGCCATTGAAACAAATTACTGACCTTTGATTTCTACAGACGTCTATGTGCCTACTACACTACTGACATGATAGAATAATGTGAATTTACAGTGGCTATAGGAAATATTCAGCCAAATATTCAATCTTCACATTGTGTTATGTTACAACCTGAAATTGTGATGTATTTAAATGGGATTTGTTTCTCTTTGATTTACACAGCCTACTCAACACTTTGAAGAGGCAAGATTATTTTTATTTTGATACAACAGTTAATGAAGAAAACAACTAATGAAATGTCTTGGTTGGTGAGTCAATACTTGGTAGAACCATCTTTACAGCTGTGAGTATTTTGGAGTAAGTCTCTACCAGGTTTGCACATCTGGATTGTGCACATTGGTGCGGCCAGGCTTACAAGGCCCAAGTGGCACTTGTCCATCAGCACTCTGGTGTTTGATGTATGGCGCTTGTTCGGTACACCTCGGCGGTGCTCGGCACTTGTTCCCTGGTACCTCCCGCGTCAGTGTTGTGACACGACCCGATGACATGTGCCATGGTATGGCCCAGTGCACCGCTCCCTACAGACATGTGAGTGAGAGGTTTTTTCTTATTCTTAAAATACATATTGCTGTAATTTAAGTTAATTATTGTCTGTTCCGGAAAACAGTATTGATAGTGGCGACAGTACTGACTGTGTACTCCAGCTACACTGTGCAGTTTACTTTCACTTTCATTTTCGCTTTGCTGTATTATGTATTGTTATGAAAGTCACTTAATACATTATATATACTATTGTTAGACTAGCCGCTGTGGAGTTGCCTTCCCAGGTTCATCCACCACATGAGAGCAAGCAGCAGCAGTGAATCTGAGGCCTGGCTGCCTGGCCTGGCCTAACACGTCACCCAGTGTAAAATAATAAAACCCTGGCATGCACGGTATGGTTAACCCTTGTGTAATCTTAACATTCTGTATACTCCCCTTGTCCTAAGGGTAAAAAATGACCCGCCTTCACTAAACCCCTAAAATAAAGCAGCTTAATTGAATTTTAAACCCCAAATCAATTTTCCATGAAGAAACAACCTGCCATTCATCACAAACTTTGTGAATATCTGGGTTTTCCCTCTTCACAGTGCAGAAAGACTGCATTTAATCAGTGGAGATCACTCATTTTTATTACAACACAATTGTCATAATTGTTCTCTTTACTAAAGTAGAGGTTTATTATTATTATTATTATTGCCGAAGGTACTGCATAGGTGTAAACATTATTGTTTTAGCAAAAGATAGCATATGTATAGCCTAAGAAAGTAGCAGAAATGTGCAGAAAGTATTTTTGAATGCATTTTATTGAATGGAAACAATAACAGTCTTTAACTTTTTTGGCAACATTGTGATATATTCTTATATACTGTACAATGAGGAATTCAACTACAAAATACTAGTCTTCTCCCATTTTTTGAACCATTGCCCCCACCCACAAGGTGTATAAACAACAACAATAAATAAGAATAAAATAAGATAATAGATACAAAACAAAAACATGAAGAACATAAATCAATCAACTCTAATTAGTACATGTAGGACAGTATGCAAGTGTGTGTGCATGGACTTTGCAGATGTATTTCTCACATGTGCAGCACATAGTATTTGTTTTACAGTCCTTCTTTGGGGGGTAGAATTGCCATCTCCCCCAGCCATACTTTGCTGGCTTGCTGGGCATATACTGCCGGAAAGGACCTTTTGACAAAAGAGATTACTAATTACTATCAGTGTCACAGAAAACAATCACATAAATCAATGATATTACAGCAATACATAACAAAATTAACAGTGAAAATCACTTACATTACAGATATGAAAATAAAAATGTACCTCTGAATGGAACCAGATTCTCATCCACTATTACTGTTGCCCAGGGTTGTAGAGGTATGGCAGACGCTCCACCCACTTCTCCCAGACCTCTCTTATGGCCGCCAGTTTGTCTCTCACATGTCTTGCAGGTCTTGACTCACAGTTATCAAATCGTAGCATTCTTGAGAAAGTGTGAAAGATTTTCAGTGTGTGTGTGTGTGTGTGTGTGTGTGTGTGTGTGTGTGTGTGTGTGTGTGTGTGTGTCTTTGTGGTTTTTGTGGTGTGTAAATGATTTTATAACTGCCGGGTCAAAAAGGACCCTAAGACAATCTTTGTACCCTGATGGTGTACAGCTCTCATGGAAATATGAACAAAGGTGATGTTTCACGTTTTCTAATGTTGGGGTCACTCTAGGAAAAGTCATCAAATTTGAATCTGCTGTTAAACATGGTGGCAGGTCATTTTTGACCCTTAAGACAACAACAAGGGTTAAGCCTGTGGGCCCACACGGTGCTTGTACTTCTGCAATCTGGTGTTTGGATACACTCCTGCATTGTTGGTATAGCACGACCTAGTTGTAGCGCTCCCTAGTTCAACACAGCCCCCTGGTGCAGCAATGGTCGTGTGCAGTTGTGTTGCAGGGTGGAGACGTGCTTATCGGCACCGCTGCGGTGCAACCCCAAGGTACCCCTGCGACCTCTATCTAGAGCTGGTTCAGCGGGGCCCCCCTTAGCAGGTACGCCTTGGGGCAGGCTTCCTTATTAGCTCACTGCCTCCAAAGGTGGTGATCATTATATAATAAAAAAAATAATCATTTTGAATTTCATGTTGTAACACCACTGTCACGTTTCCCTCGGGGAGCTCAGGAACAGGGGACCCAAGTGCAGTGCTGGATCACGGGATGGTCGGACAGGCGTGGGTCGGGTACTGGCAAAGCAGGGCAAACAAGGGCTGGGCGAAGACGTGGTCGTGGGAATAGGCGATGGTAAGGCGATCGGGCGAACAGAGCAGGCAAAGGCGAGACGGAGTCGTGGTTGTGAAGTCAGGCAGGAGGTCAAGGGAACAAGGCAGATACGGGGCTCGAGAGAACAAAGGCTCGGAGGTACAAGACTGGAACTGGAACAGGCACAGGGACAAGGCTAGGTATTGCAGATGGAACTGACAAAACTTTGCCACGACTGAGGGAAGTGAGGGGATTATAAAGGGAGCAGAAACCAGGCTTGGGAGGTGCAGGGCGAATGGGAACAGAGGGTGGAAGCACGAGTGCACAAGGTTGACCGGAATGTTGATAGACTCATTGCTGAGAGAGTGCTAGGAAAAGGCAGGGAAATGGCAGCCCCTAGTGGGGATAGAGGGGGAGTGCTAGGGGACCATGACAACCACAAAATGTGTCAAAGCCCAGGGGGCTGAATACTTTCTATAGCCACTGTAATAAGACTGCATTTCCTAACCCAAACACAGTTAGAAATGCATGCTGAAATCCTAGAGATCAAGGTCCGTGATCTTGAGGCTCAGCTTGAGGTTGATCTGCACTGTATTTGTGATATGGAAGAATTAGTCAATCAGCCCATGAGAGAGATGGTGTTCGCCAAAACCTAGGAGAGTTGAGACCTTAGAGCAGGACAGCGTAGAGAACTGTTGGGTTACAGTAGGTTGTAACCGCAGAAAATAGCATGCACACAGATTAGAAGAGACATCCCACGAGCTAGAAATGCCCAACAGGTTACAACTGCTGGACACCGAGTTGCACAGTGACAGCTCAGAGGGTGATGGCAGAACAGGGAGGTAGTTATAGTAGGAGACTCGATTCTTAGAGGTGCAGATCACACAGTGTGTTCTAGTGATAAGGAGACCCACATGGTATCTTGCCTGCCTGGTGCTCAGGTTGCAGATCTCCCTAAACTAGTAGACGGGCTACTGGCCAAAGCCGGGGGGAATCCACTGGTCATGATCCACATTGGAACCAATGACATAGGAAAAGGTAGGACAGAGGTTCTGCAAGACAAATTTATAGAGTAAGGAATTAAACTAAAGAGCAGAACCTCCACGGTAGTTTTCTCCAAAATACTTCCAGTACCACGTGCCAGGCCAGGGAGACAGGCTGAGATTAGAAAGTTTACCACATGGTTGAAATCTTGGTGTAGGGAAGAGGGCTTTAGATTTATGGAGCATTGGTCTTTCTTCTGGGATAGATGGGACCTGCACAAACCGGACAGTCTACATCTAAACAGAAGGGGGGCTAATGCATTGGGAGAGTGTATGTGCAGAGTAATTGAGAATCTTTTAAACTAGGGACCAGGGGGGCAGGGAGCTCTGACAATGGGAGATGTTCCACTAAGGAAAGAAAACCAAGGGAAACTGCTACTAGGAAAGTCCTGAAATGTTTGTACCTCAATGCCAGGAGTATAGTATGTTAGACTTAGAAGCCACAGTGCTTGCATGTGACTATGATGTTGTAGGAGTGACAGAAACATGGCTTACAGAAAATGATGGGGATGAATACAGGTTAAAAGGATACACACAGTTTAGGATGGACAGGCAAAATCGAAGAGGTGGTGCGGTAGCATTATATGTCAGAAATGACACTGAGGCAGAAGAACTAAAATTAGATCCTAGTAACAAAACATAATCTTTGTGGGATAAACTTTTGAACAAAAGAACCGGAGGATTAGTGGTAGGAGTGTGTTACAGACCACCCAACTCAGATATTCAGAAAGATGTTACATTGTACAGTGTAATCAGGACTGAATGTAGAAAGGATATATTGGGGGATTTCAATTTCCCAAACATAGACTGGAAAAGCCCAGTTGGGACTACAGAAGCAGAAATAGAAATGGTTGAGATGGTAAATGACTGCTTTCTAACTCAATTTGTCAGGGAACCAACCAGAGAGAGCATGCATTGACTTGATCTTTTCAAATGACCAAGATACAGTCAGAGGGACACTAGTTAGAGAACCAATGGCAAACTGTGATCACAATATGGTTAGCTTTGAGGCATTCTTTAAAAAAAACAAGTATCAAGTCTAAAACAATGGTCTCCAATTTTAGAAAAGCAAACCTTGAAGGTATAAGGCAGCACTTAGAAGAGATAGACTGGAGCACACTGGATAGAGATTCAGTTGAAAATGGATGGTTATATTTTAAGAATATACTACATGAGGCTCTGGAGAAATTTGAACCAAAACTTAGCAAATTGGCCAAAATGGTTTAATAGAGTTACGCAAAAAAATATCAAGAGAAAGAAAATGTTGTATAGCCCATACAAAAGGGATGGAGATGAGATTCAAGGAGATGTTAAGAAAGGGATCAGGAAAGCAAAGAGGGAAATAGAAAGAAACATACAGTGAGGGAAAAAAGTATTTGATCCCCTGCTGATTTTGTAAGTTAGCCCACTGACAAAGAAATGATCAGTCTATAATTTTAATGGTAGGTGTATTTTAGCTCTTGGAGCTAAAACTAATGCAAAGAGTTTTTTTAATACTACAACAGCAAGAGTTCAATAAAGGAGGAAGTGAAACAAATAAAGGGCAAAATTATCTTTTGAAATGAACAAAATGTGGCAAATGTTCTAAATGAGTATTTCACAGAGGTTTTTACCAAAAAAAAAAACGGATAACATGCCACAGGTTAACAATCAGTCCAGGCAAATCTTAAGAGAGATCAGGATAAATGAGGAGGAGGTACTAAAGGGACTAGCATGATTAAAAGCAAACAAATCACCTGGGCCAGATGGTATATTTCCAACAGTACTTAAAGAAATGAGGGAAATTATTTATAGGCCACTAACTCAAGTATTCCAAATGACACTTAGAACAGGGGATGTGCCAACTGACTGGAAGACAGCAAATGTCATAGAAATCCAGAAGAAAGGGGACAAAATAGAGCCAGGAAATTACAGACCAATCAGTCTCACCTGCATCACCTGTAAAATGTTGGGAAAAAATATTAGACAGAAAATAGAGGAGCATCTTAATGAAAACCATATTCCTGGAGATAGTCAACATGGGTTTAGATGAGGCAGATCATGTCTTACTAATTTATTCAAATTTTTTGAACATGCAACTGCAGCTATAGATCATGTGGAAGCATATGATATGATATACTTAGATTTTCATTTTTTTTTTGTCAAGGTTCCACACCAAAGACCGATTCTGAAATTGGAAGCTGTTGTAAGTAGATGGATTATGAACTGGTTGATGTATAGGAAACAGAGGGTGTCGATTAGAGAAGTTGCTTCTAACTGGAGTGAGGTTGTTAGTGGAGTTCCACAGGGATCAGTACTAGGACCTTTACTTTTTCTAATCTATAATCTGGACTCTGGGATAGTTAGCAAACTTGTCAAATTTGCAGATGATTCTAAAATAGGTGGCTCAGCAGACACAGGTTATTCAAAGAGACTTGGATAATATTCAGTTGTGGCAAATGAAATTCAATGTGGACAAGTGCAAGGTAATACATGCAGGTAACAAAAATGTCCACTATAATTACACTATGGGAGGAATAGAACTAGATGAAGTAACGCATGAGAAAGACCTAGGAGTCTATGTGGACTCTTCACGTTCTGCATCCGAACAATGTGGGGAAGCAATAAAAAAGGCAAACAGAATGCTAGCATATATTGTCAAAAGTGTAGAATTGAGAACAAGGGCAGTAATGTTCAGACTGTACAATGCACTAGTTAGAGCTCATCTGGATACTGTATACAGTTTTGGGCTCCACACTTCAAGAAAGGTTCGCTGCTCTAGAAGCAGTTCAGAGGAGAGTAACCAGACTTATTCCAGGTCTAAAGGGAATGTCCTACTGAGAGACTGAGGGAACTGAACCTTTTCACCCTGGAACAGAGGAGACTACGTGGGGAATTGATTCAAGTCTTCAAAATAATGAATGGCATCGACCACATCAAACCAGATCAGCAGGGACACACGTACCCGGGGATACAGATGGAAATTGGGCTGCAAGGCATTCAAGATGGAAAACAGGTGACACTTCTACGCACAGAGAGTTGTCACAATCTGAAACAAACTACCCAACAATGTAGTTGAAGCTGAAAATTTGGGAACATTTAAAAATAGACTGGATGGGGTCCTTGGATCATTTAGTTATTAATGGACACCAAACGAGTACGATGGGTCAAATGGCCTCTCGTTTGTAAACATTCTTATGTTCTTATGTTCTAGAATGAAAGTTAATTTTGAAAATAAATAAATGGATGAATTGATGAATGGATGAATTAGTGAATGAATCTGAAAAAGAAATCCGGCCACAGTTGGGATACTTCCTCCTATGTATTTCTGTTCGCTGTCAGGCTTTGTGACAACTTTCCAATACCCTCTTTTCAGATCTTTTTAACTAAATACAAATAAGCCATAGCAGACATTCAAGAGTTTTGTCATCATGTGGAATACCAATTGCCTGCAGGTGTGCTAGATTTGCATTTAAACCTAAGTAGTCTACAGAAACTCAGGCCTCACCAGCCTTATTTTATTTATTGCAGCAGAAGGAGCAGCCCACAGAGACTGAGAAAGGTTGAATAAAAGCATGTTTAAGCATATCACTACTTCGATGACTTGGCAGCTCCCTGGAGAAACTCAGCATCCTCTCTCTCCTGTTCGGAAAACATGATGCTGGTGATGATATTATCGCATTACTGCAGTTTGTCTCAGGCTGTCGCTACATACTGTAATATTTCCTCAGACATGAAGCTTGGCTGGCTAAATCATATCTTTCATGTTGCCTTAATCTCAGGTGATCCTTGTTGGTATGCACTTCTAGACACCAAAAAACAGCCCTGAGTTATAAAACAAATCTACCAAAATCTACATCTCATGAAGCCCAATAGCACCACCACTGTACTGAGATGGTTCGAAGGTTTCTAATAATTAATTACAGTGGCGGGCTTTGTGTATGTCTTTACCTCTCAGTTTAGAACAGTGTTCCATATGTCTGTCACTTTGATATACAGCTAATATCAACACCTTGGTTAATGGGAGACTGTCAATATGATGTAGGGCTGATATTAAACATTATTTAATACATTATTTTAGGTTATCACATTAGATACCAGGAATTGCAGGTTAATTGCATTTAATAGAAACTATAATCCCCTGCTTTGTGAAGTCAGGGAGACACAGTTAAGCAGCGGGATCCTTCCTATACAAAGTGTACACTGGGTACACATACCTTCATCACCTAATTTGACAAATAAAAGAAAGTGACTTTGCTGGAAGTTGCAGTGCCTATAGAAATTCTACACCCCCTTTCAAAATGTTCACATAGCCTGGAACTATAATGCAGTAAAATATATACAGATGGACGACAAATTATAGGAAAACCCAACATAAAGTGTGTCAGTAAGGTGTTGGGCACCATGAACCACCAGAACAGCTTCAATGCTCTTGGCATAGATTCTACGAGTCTCTGACCTCTACTGGAGGGATGAACACCATTCTTCCAAAAGATATTCCCTCATTTGGTGTTTTGATGATGGTGGTGGAGAGCGCTGTCTAACACGTCGGTCCAAAATCTCCCATAGGTGTTCAATTGGGTTGAGATCTGGTGACTGTGAAGGTCATAGCATATGATTCACATCATTTTCATACTCAAACCATTCAGTGAGCCCTCGTGCCCTGTGGATGGGGGCATTGTCATCCTGGAAGAGACCACTCCCATCAGGATAGAAATGTTTCACCATAGGATAAAGGTGATAACTTTGTGATGATTTGCAGTGACCCTTCCCTCTAAGGGGACAAGGCCTGTACCATTCTCTTGGTGTACACCACACATGCACCTGCCCACTGTTGAGAATATGGTAAAGGATGACAAATCTGACCATATCACTTTTTTGCACATCTCTGTAGACCAGAGCCTATGGTTCTTGCACCACTGAACCCTCTTTGTCTTCGTAATGAGGGGTTTATGCACTGCAAACCTACTATAATATCCCTCTCTGTGTTGTTCTCGACAGACTGTTCTTGCTGACACAGTCTGTTCACGTCCTGGATTGACATTCTTAGTCACCTGGGAAAGAGCTGCTCTTCTGTTTTTCCTTACATATCGCAGTAATGCACAAGCATCACGGTCAGTGAATGTATGCTTTCAACCACAATTTTCAACCCTATGTACTGATGTCTTTCCCATAGATCTAAATGCAGACATAACTTTAGTCACTGTTCCTATTGAAACACTAGCCAGTCTTTGTGACTGAAGCTCCTGCCATTCCTGCCCCAATAATGACCCCTCTTTCAAAGTCACTTAGATCCTTTCCTCTTGCCATCTTGATCCAAAATCAATGTCAACTTGGCCTGCTCAGCATTTTTATACATGCCACAGAGCATGATAGGATGTTAATTGCTTCATTGTATTATGCAGTACACCTGTTTGGAGGCATCTGCATTCGTTATGTTCCTCCACTCATTTATTCAGGTTTTTCCTTTAATTTGTCACCCATCAATATTTGTAATTTATCTACATATCTGGCCCCACAACTTCCAAGTGAAAACTATAGAAATCTGAAGAAAATTAATTTTAAATAAAAAACTGAAATAGCTTTTTTGGATAAGTATCCACTCCCCTAGTAATAGCAAATCTTAAATTAGTTCAGGTGTAACCTCCATGTGTGCTGTAGTGATTCACATGATTTCAGGATCCACAGGATTTCAGTTCCTGTAGGTTCCCTCTGCTGGGTATTGCATTTTCACACTCAGGAGATTCTTTTGCCATGTGGCAAAACATTTTGTGGTCTGACAAAACTAAAATGGAACTTTCTGGCCTAAATGCAAAGTGTTTTGTTTGTCAGAAACCAAACACAGTGCATCACCCAAAGAACACCATCCCTACTGTGAAGCATGGTGGTGGCAGCATCATGTTATGGGCATGTTTCTCATCAGCAGGGACTGGGGCTCTTGTCAGGATAGAAGGGAAAATGAATGATGCAAAGTACAGAAAAGCCCTTGAGGAAAACCTGCTGCCCTCTGCAAGAAAGCTGAAAGTTCACCATTCAGCATGACAATTACCTGAAGCACACTGGAGTTGCTAAGGAAATGTACTTGAAAGCCCTAGTCCCTGCTGATGAGGAACATCCCCATAACATGATGCTGCCACCACCATGCTTCACAGTCAGATCCCAGACCTAAATCCAATTGAAAAGGTGTGGCATGACTTCAAGATTTCTGTCCATCAGTGCTCCCCAAGGAACTTGACAGAGCTTGAACAGTTTTGTAAAGGAGAATGGTAAAAAAAAATCTATAAAGTTTGTAGAGACCTACGCCAATAGACTCAAAGCTGTAATTGCTGTCAATGGTGTTTCCAAGAAATATTAACTTGAGGTGGAGGGTGGAGACTTATCTAATTATCATATTTTGATTTTGTATTTTTAATATATAATCTAATTCACAATTTAAAAATCCCCTTAACAGTGGGACTATGGTGAGTATATAAGTGGAACAAAATCCTCATTTAAATGCATTAAACCTTGAGGCACTGACACAACAAAAACAACTCTTTATAGGCACTATATAAACATAGTTCTAATTTGTTGTAATATTTTAAAACGGTCTCAAAATGTCCTTTACTTACATGTAAACATTGGTAAATATTAACAACTGTAAATGCAATAAAAAATCTCATATACCTAAGTACATACACCAGTAAGATCCACAGCAGTTTTCAGCATCAGCCTACATCCACCTACTAATCAAACATTTCTAGACCACTAGCTGATGGATAGTTTCTAATGGTTGCATGCAAGCATCCTCTGGCTAACACAAAGCTGCCATCACTGTGAATTTGGGTCCATGTTTTAATTTAGTATAATTCTTTCAACAAGCAAACAATGATTTCTGTGTCACTTTATATGACATGACATGGGATGTACTTACAGTGTATTTACCATGCAGCTATGCTGTAGTTATGCATTGTTAATAACTATGTGTAAATAAGTAGTTGCTCAGTACTTACACCCAATAATTACTCAATCTGTGGTTGGAATTCCAATGGATGCAGCAAAATTTATTTTACATTGTTTTTGTCATAGCATTAAGAATAATAATTTGACCTGAGAAATGCATGCATTGACAGCATCCCCCCAATATTGACAGTGTCCCCACCAGTTCTGAAATGTTAGATGTAGTTACTGAGTACTCACTATGTTAATACATTGTAATTAGGGAGACCTACTGTAAAGTTTTACCTTTTAAAGTTATTGTGTAGAATAAATGAACTTTGTATATTTATACATAGTGTAACCTACACAATTATACTGCCTGTACTGTTGGTGGGTTTCACCTTTCTGATGAATGTGGTATTATATGGCATAAACATGGGATGGGGAGACAAATCTAGCATACATTTTTCTGAAGAAAAATTACTAACAAAATTGTATTGAATAATAAAGGGATACCGCAACTGAGCAATTTACTGTATTATGTTACTTGTGTGGTTGACCCAATGTTTGCATCTTATTTTAGGCCAAAGTAATTTTCTTCATCAGTAGAGGTTAAAAGAACATGTACAAGTCAGGCCCATTGTGGTTACAAACCATATTTCTGCCCTGTTGGTCTTTCTTTGTTTCCAATCTGTTGAAAAATACAGTTCAGAGATGGCAATTTTACAATTTACATAACTTTAAAAACCCAACAGCAAAAACATAGGATGGTAATCACAGGTTAAAACACCTCTTCATGGTCTGAAGTGGGAAACCATAGATAATTAATCATTCTAAACCCAGTCAAGTAATTGTTTATGCAGCTCTGAGGAACACGTACACTGCCACACATAATTAAAAGCATGCATGTTAGCAGGTTTTTACCCCAATTGTCTATTGAACCAGGTAACCAGCAAGCTGACAGGTAAAAACTGAAAATAAGAGACATTTATTAAACTATATATATATATATACACTCACCTAAAGGATTATTAGGAACACCTGTTCAATTTCTCATTAATGCAATTATCTAACCAACCAATCACATGGCAGTTGCTTCAATGCATTTAGGGGTGTGGTCCTGGTCAAGACAATCTCCTGAACTCCAAACTGAATGTCTGAATGGGAAAGAAAGGTGATTTAAGTAATTTTGAGCGTGGCATGGTTGTTGGTGCCAGACGGGCCGGTCTGAGTATTTCACAATCTGCTCAGTTACTGGGATTTTCACGCACAACCATTTCTAGGGTTTACAAAGAATGGTGTGAAAAGGGAAAAACATCCAGTATGCAGCAGTCCTGTGGGCGAAAATGCCTTGTTGATGCTAGAGGTCAGAGGAGAATGGGCAGACTGATTCAAGCTGATAGAAGAGCAACTTTGACTGAAATAACCACTCGTTACAACCGAGGTATGCAGCAAAGCATTTGTGAAGCCACAACACGTACAACCTTGAGGCGGATGGGCTACAACAGCAGAAGACCCCACCAGGTACCACTCATCTCCACTACAAATAGGAAAACGAGGCTACAATTTGCACAAGCTCACCAAAATTGGACAGTTGAAGACTGGAAAAATGTTGCCTGGTCTGATGAGTCTCGATTTCTGTTGAGACATTCAGATGGTAGAGTCAGAATTTGGCGTAAACAGAATGAGAACATGGATCCATCATGCCTTGTTACCACTGTGCAGGCTGGTGGTGGTGGTGTAATGGTGGGGGGGATGTTTTCTTGGCACACTTTAGGCCCCTTAGTGCCAATTGGGCATCGTTTAAATGCCACGGCCTACCTGAGCATTGTTTCTGACCATGTCCATCCCTTTATGACCACCATGTACCCATCCTCTGATGGCTACTTCCAGCAGGATAATGCACCATGTCACAAAGGTTGAATCATTTCAAATTGGTTTCTTGAACATGACAATGAGTTCACTGTACTAAACTGGCCCCCACAGTCACCAGATCTCAACCCAATAGAGCATCTTTGGGATGTGGTGGAACGGGAGCTTCGTGCCCTGGATGTGCATCCCACAAATCTCCATCAACTGCAAGATGCTATCCTATCAATATGGGCCAACATTTCTAAAGAATGCTTTCAGCACCTTGTTGAATCAATGCCACGTAGAATTAAGGCAGTTCTGAAGGCGAAAGGGGGTCAAACACAGTATTAGTATGGTGTTCCTAATAATCCTTTAGGTGAGTGTATATATATATATCATGGATTATAGTGTAGTGTGTGTCTGAAAGTAACTTGTTATGTTCAATTGTATCAGTAAGCAGTCCATTATTTATAATAGCCTACAACAAGTCCACATTTCTCAGAAGGGAGCAAGACACATAATGATCCTTTAGTTTAAGAAAACCACTACAAAGATAATGGCTCCCTATTTCTAAACATTGTACAATATCATTATTACTGCATATCTGTTTGATTGACAATGCTTCCGGTGATTTAAATGTAACAGGGGAAACAATAAATAAACACTGTGAAAACACAGAAAACCTTAAACCAGCCTTTCACAATATGTTTCAACGCGAGACATATTGCAATGCCAATCCAGTGTTCATTTTCATTTCCTCAGGGCTCAACTGCAGGAGTTTTCCTCTTTGGATACATTGCAATTGCTGAGTGGAGGGGGGTCAAAATAAATGTTAGGAACAATTACATTCACTAAATAAACATTGACTATATATATATATATATATATTAGAGTATTTTGAATTTACAATGGGTTCCACTTTTTCTCAGTTCCCTTTATGAAGCTCTTTGTAAGTACCCATGGCATTCTGGCCTTTATAATATGCTAATAGGTATTTTTCAAAGGTGACCCATGATAGTTTCCCATGCAGTGACTTGGCATCAATCAGATAGATTGAAACCGTAAAGGAAAACTTGCAGACAGCCACTCCTATGCATCTTCACACAACGATTACAGCTGCTTGGGAATTGTGGGAAACATTACTTCAGTGATTTTGCAGTCACTTGCTCACAGCATGAACTTCTTTCTGGGGCTGCTGGTCCTATAGATGGAATATTTAAAACAGGGCAGCTTTGATTCAGCCTTCAGTCTCTGCCTCAACTAGTAAAATGAAGAAGGTATATATATATATATATATATATATATATATATATATATATATATATATACAAACACACACACACACACACATACGCAGACATAGACATTTAAATATAGTTTGTGGAATTACTAAAATGATCAGAAAAGTTTACCTCTTGTAAAAGGAAAAACGTTTTAGACAGCAATGAACTGAAGCGTAATGCAAGATGTGTTCGTCCTCATTTAAAACCAATTTTTCTGCCGCAGAGACAAAATTAGTTTGAGGGTAGGCTATAGCTTAATATTCTTGTATAGACTTCAGATTACTTAGCCTTTGATGGACTTGGAATTTAAAACCAATTTTCTTTCAGTAATGAGAAGCTACATTAGAAGCTGCCCACTAATTGAGAGAAGGAGGGTGGTGGTGGGTGTGTGTGTGTGTGTGTGTGTAGAACGGCAATTCTGTAGAGAGACTGTGAAACGAAGCACATGGCTGATTCCAGTTACATTAGCACATTAATTACAAGGCAGGTGTTAGCAGACTGTGTTAATGGGCTGAGCAAAAGGTCAGGAAGGTTTAGCTGTCATTGTCCTCATCAGATTCTGTGCTATTTCACAGTTACTTCTGATTTAAATACATCAGCATCTGATTAATGAGCCAATGGGCAGAACAATTGGATACTTGATACTACAGTTTGGGGAGCAGCAGCAAACCAACCCCCCCTGATATCGATAGACGCACGAGGAGCTGTAGTGTTTTGCACCAGTCAGTACATCAGTACATGAGTTCATAAACAGGGTCAGAGGTGTTTCAGCAGAACACAGATGGGCCTTTGTGTAGGGTTTGAACTTTTGACATGCGAGAGAAGATTTCAAATACATTTTTACATGATCGACTGTCTGGCTAAAACTGTCAATTTTTCTTCATCTTGAGGCAATCAAATCATGAGTGGAAGGCAGTTATTAGAATGCATTTCAATATTATAACATTTTATGTAATACCAAGCAGACTGTGCCCAGCAAATGTATATTAAAATGTTCCTCCTGAGTGGGATATGAAAATACACATCTAATTTGAAATAACTAAGGTTGATATACAGAAAATTCAAACTAACCAACAAAATGTAGTAGTAGAAGTAGCTGTAATAATAATAATAATAATAATAATAATAATAATAATAATAATAATAATAATAATAATTATTATATTATCACTGTTCCACAAAAACTTTGCAAAAAAGGTACAATATCTAAAAATGAATTAATGATCTGTTTTTAAACCATATTGAGCTGTTTTAATAACCAAACAAACATTTATTTAAGCTTTGAAATCTGCAAAGATTTAGTTGAAAAAGACCTACGTATTTTATTTTATTTCAACTAAAATTTTAAGATTGGTAGTGTTACTATCCCATTGCATAGAATTAGTAGGATCTTTCAATGTATTCAGTGCCTTAAATATGATTTGGAACATTTATGTGCATGGCAGGTTTATATGTAATTCACCAGAAAGAAAGAGTTCTTTTCATAATTGATTACTTATGTTATTTTTTTGTTTAAAATTAGAAAAAGGGATTTTTCATTAACTGTTCTGAATGGCATAGGCATGAAGCTTAAGCATTGCCCTCTCTCTTCAATGGAAAAATTGCATAATTAATTTCATTCAAAAGCCTCAGATTAAAGAGTTTATCTTTTCCAAGGAGCAGAAGTCTTCCACATTACAGACATGATTATCAACAAATGAACGGTGATCACTTTTGAAAGGAACTATTTTACCGTGCTGTTTGAAACTCTTTCTTTCTCTGTTCTACTTTTGACAGTCTCCTAAGGGACATTTGTTGAGGAAATAATTGACAAGGAAAAGAAAGTATCCTATTGCTTATCAGTCTTTCTGTAAGATAATTTATGTCAGTATGATTTCAGAAGATTGGTGCCGAGATTACACACATTCATCTAGTTATTTCCTCAGGTTCCTGTCAGGAAACCGCATGACTTTACAGTTCCCTTTCAAAGAAAGATGCTTGCTGACTTTCCATTGAATTAATTCAGGCTCCATCACCAGAGTATTTCAAGTTGGTCTGATTCCCACAGGCAGGCCTGTCTGTCATATCATAATCACTTCCTTTCCACTGTGCAATTGACCTGGTGCCGGTGCCAAGGAAAAACAAGTCCCCCTGTGCAATAAAAATAGGCCCCAGACACAGGGAAGAACATGCTTTAATAAACTAATCTATCACATGGATGCTCTCCTTGGAAACTAGCTTGTTTGTAATGCATCCTGTACCCGTCCTTTTCAATATAATACAAATAACAACTTTTACATGATGTCAATCTAATGCACATCAGTGCATTTGAAATTTAAATATACAGTACAAACAGTTTATAGATTTCATGTTGATAATGAACAAAATATAGATTTCAAAATGATGATGAAACCGCCAGCATTGTGCACAAACTGAAGTTTTGTTATTGATGTTTATGTTAGATATTATTATTATTTACAAATGATTGTCCTACATCATCCAGGTTACATTTTCTTTTTTGAAAAGTCCAACTAAACCTAGGCAGAATGGATTGTTCTATAGAAAAGACACTTTGATCCTTGGAGGAGATCGATGTTCATATCAATCTCCTTGAATCATAAAACTCTCTCAGACATATATATATATACAACAACAAAAAAAGCAGATGGTCCAGCCTAATCCATTCTAAGCAAGATAAACAATCAGTATTGGAAAACATGACAAACCTTACTAAGCACTGGAAAACTAAACAATCAAGTGAGTCATCAAGAGATTAAGCAGGGCCTTAATAATAAGACAGATGCTCTCAAAGAGCCCTGGATTTGGGGACATTTTCATTGTTTTGTTTTCAAAACAAATACCCAATTATAAATGGCATTCTAGGAATCTTACCTATATACCAATTACAATGCAAAATATTTGCAGGGAGGTATATTTGCAATAAAGCCTTATTCCCATAAGTGTTTTCCAACCTGACTGGTTGAGCAAGATTGTAGATGTTCCACTCGAGGTGTGATTTTTCCAGCAAGTTCAGGACTTTCTGAGTTGGCATAGTAATCTCGTTGGTGAAAAAGTATGGTATTTAGTGTCAAGTCCATTTATCACTGCAATGCAATATAACAGTTAGGAATTAAGATTCAGGATGATATTTTGTTGTTGGGCTAATGTACTTGTTGTCCCTCTGTTTATGTCTTTCTGCCAAGAAACAAACAACAAAGACGTGAAAGACAAAAATAAAAATTGAAAATAACTGTGGTCTGCCAAGCAAAAAAAATTAGAACCACAAATCTAGACACTTTCCACTCATAACAATACACTCGTGTACATACCATAAAGCATACAACTGAAATAAACCTACATGACACATAGATAATCAGGTTTGTAATTTTGCCCTGCAAAGTGGTCAGAAAAGAGTGTCTATAAGGAATGCCGTACACATACAAATGAAAGTAACTGAATCCTTTTAATCAAATATTTAAATTACTCATTAACATTGACAAAGCTAACTTAAAGGACTATTTTGAGGAAATTAAGCACAGGTGCATTTAGGACTGTAAAAACAGAGCAGGGTGGGAAGGTGGCGCGTTGGTTAGTGCTGCTATCTATCTGTTTTCATTCACTGCTTCATCCTGTACAGGACCACCATGAGCCAGAGCCTAACCCAGTGGACACGGGGTGCAGGACACCGGCCCATTGCTGGGTAGTGCGCATACATACACACACACACCACTCTCACAATAGTTTGGGGCAAGTAAGAGTAGCCAGTCAACCTAAGCATGCGGCCATGGGCACACAGGCAGACACTGGCCGGGGCTGAAGCTGAATCCCCTCCTGGGACTCAGCTTCAGCCCCAGCCAGTGTCTGCCTCTGTGCCCGTGGCTGCATGCTTAGGTTCACTGGCTACTCTGCCGGTGGGCCGGTGTCCTGCACCCCGTGTCCACTGGGTTAGGCTCTGGCTCATGGTGGTCCTGTACAGGATGAAGCAGTGAATGAAAACAGATGGATAAACAAAGAGTCACACAAAGAGTCCAAGGGATCTGGGACAAAGTACCCTGTCTAGTGGTTGGAAATCAATAACTGGGATCCTCTAACAAAGAGCCGGGTGAGATTCTGGAGTTGATAAGCATCTGAGAGACCAAAACAAACAGAAGGATCTAAATTGCCTCCCATTGAGAGCAGCAATTATTCTGTTAATTTCTGATGTTCTTTCAGAATTAATTATGAAGCATTTACAGGCTGTAACCTTGGTATAAAGGAAACGGACATCGAAAATCCACACTTGAGTCTTTTACTTTGTGATTAGTGCTGCTGGATGGGTTCTTTCTTTTCTCCGATCCTATTCATATTCCTTGATGGGAAGGACCTGTTAATGATTTTCGATGCAGGTTTATTTCTTCCAGTCTGGTGTAGCTGAGCTGTGGTGATTGAAAAGCAATGTGAGCCATTCTCTTCTATAGGTTTTGACTAAGTTACTTCCATCAATATTTGGACTGATTTTACTGTTGATTTAATTCTTACAGTTAAATTTTGACATCAAATGCAAGGTTTGTTTTTCTAACTTAAAGGCCTTACAGTATATCAAGTGATCAACCTTAGATTTTTTAATTTTCAGAAAATTGTCCACAAAAGCATTCATGACTGTCACAGTGCTTAGTTTCCAACTCGTTATTCTTTCTTTCCTTCTGATGTATTCATTTTTCAGATGACCACTATACATTTTCAACTATGCATTTCATTTTCAATATAGTACATAGAGTATATGGGTAGTAGAGGTTTCAGAGTAGGATGTTAGGTTTGATAGGCTGCATATTGTGACCATAAGAAGCAATCTGCTTGTGCTTGGGAATTGAGGGGAAGCAAAAATATGTTATCTTTTGAGTTAGAAGCACTGCCCAAGGGGGAGGGGATTTCAGCGTGCATTCGCTGGAATGTATCGAAGACATTTGTCTATCGAAGCTGCCATTGGCCCCTGTGCCAGTCACTCAACAGGATCCTTCCACTTCCTGTTTGTATAAAAGGTGATGTCTGCACAGAGACTTCCTCTTATTGCCCATCGCCTTGGTTCATCAAGACAGGTGAGAGCCTCTGTGTTTGTGAATAAAAAATAGAAATTGTGTTTTTGAGCTTGCTGGTAGCACAAATAGTACCATCCACCCACCAATTCGCTACATTTGTGTATAATCACTGTATTTTTATATATATATATATATATATATATATATATATATATATATATATATATATATTACTGAGCTGTGTTCCTCAGTCTCCGTCACTTCATGCTGGCCCTTCAGGGCAGTCATGTTCTAGTGTGGACAGACAACACAGCGGTGGTTGCCTACATCAACAGGCAGGGAGGTCTCCGGCCGCACACACTATATCGTCTAGTGCGTCATCTGCTTCCATCAGAGCAGCCCACCTCCCAGGCATCTCCAACATGGTGGCAGACCTCCTCTTGAGGAGGCCCCCCGATGTAGGAATGGCGCCTTCACCAGCTAGTGATTCGGCAGCTTTGGAGCAGCTATGGCAGGGCAGAGGTGGACCTCTTCGCTTCGGTGGAGTCCACACATTGTCCATTATGGTTCTCCATCCGGGACCAGTCAGGAACCCTGGGGATCATTGCGCTCCTCTACACGTTCCCACCGTTACCTCCAGTGGTTCTGGAGAAGATCAGGCAGGAACAAGTGACAGTTCTGCTGGTTGCGCCTCACTGGCCCCGCAGACTGTGGTTCGTGGACCTGGTTTCCCTCTTGGACGGAGAGCCTTGGCAGCTTCCCCTGCGGGCGGACTTGCTGTCTCAGGTGCAGGGCACACTGTGGCATCCCAACCCGGGCCTGCTCCAGCTCTGGACTTGGTCCCTGAGCAGGATCGCCTGATGGCTTGGGGTCTGTCGGACGTGGCAGTGGCTACTATTCAGTCGGCAAAGAACTCCCTCTACGAGGTCGTAGTACTCCTACCGCTGGCAGACTTTTCAAACTTGGTGTCTCATGACCCAGTTAATTGCCAAATAGGTGTCATTCTGCAATTCCTGCAAGAGCTGTTGGACCAGGGCAAGTCCCCATCCATGCTCAAGGTTTATTTGGCCACCATCACCTCATGTCATGTCAGGATTGATGGCGAGCCTCCGGGCTCTCATTTTTTGGCAGCGCAGTTTCTGAAAGGTACGCAGGCCCGTGCCCCTTCCCTGCTCGCGTGGCACCTTGATGCAGTGCTAGACATGCTTTCCAAGGCCCCGTTTGAGCCCTTGCAATCAGTTGACCTCAGATACCACACTGAAGACAGCGCTTGGACCAATTGTTTGTGTCCTATGGAGCACAGACGCAGGGCCAGGCACTTTTAAAGCAGCGCCTCTAGCACTGGATTGTGGACACCATTACCATGGCCTATGAGTCGGCTGGAGCCCTGGTGCCTGAACACCTGGTGGCCCATTCGACTTGAGGTGTAGCCCTTTTTCAAGGCGCCCACTGCCAGATATCTCTGCGGCAGCGAGTTGGGTCTCGCCTCACACCTTTGTTCAATTCTACAGGCTGAATGTCTGCCCCTGCTGAGCATGCGTGGGAAAAGCAATGCAGAACTGTTTTCCCTTCCTACCGGACTGTGACTTGTATATAGTTCATTCTGGGAGTTCATGTGTTTTTTACACCTGTACCCCGCCATTGTACAAAGTTCCTTAGTCAGCAGGTCCGTGGCCCCACTCTAGCTATGTTAGCTGTGCTGAGGGCTGCTGCTGCTGTGTTTAGTGGGAGGCTTTTGAGTTTACTCTTGTGCCCCACTGTGTATGAAGTTAATTTATTATTGACATCAGTAGAGCATCAGTTGCCGCTAGCTGCTGGTCGGCAGTGTGCAACTTGCTCCTGTGTCCTGCGTGTGGTGCATGAGCTGGCACCGCCCTAGCTATGCTAGCCGTGCCGGGGGCCATCGCTGCTGTGTCCAGTGGAAGGCACTTGAGTTGGCTCTTATTGCCCCGCTGTGTATATAGTTCAATTTTTCTTAATTGAATTATCCAGCAGTGGCTATCCAGTCTGGTTAGCCTGCTGTATGTTGAGCACAGGGTGTGAGACTGCACCTTGTGTTTATATGGTGTGGTCTTGGTATTGGCCCCGCTCCTAGTCCTGCTAGTAGAGTAGGAGGCCGCTATTTCTTGGCTTCGCAGAATGCACAAGGATTCTTATTGCCCAGTGGATACACCATTCGTCATTTCTTCCCAGTTCAGCGTGACTGTGGTCTTCACGTCTGGGCAGCACGAATATGGCCCCAAGGGGCCCCTGTGGCTTCTATTGTAGAGTTGGTACGGCTCCTAGTAGGTAAGCCTCAGGGCACGCTCTCTTACCAGCTTGCTGCAGTGTGATTGAAGTACAGGTTTTGCTAAGAAATTTGTGCAAAATAGCACTTTAACACTGTTTTCTACTGCTTACCAATTTATCATTATACAGTATGTGTATATACACTCACCTAAAGGATTATTAGGAACACCATACTAATACTGTGTTTGACCCCCTTTCACCTTCAGAACTGCCTTAATTCTACGTGGCACTGATTCAACAAGGTGCTGAAAGCATTCTTTAGAAATGTTGGCCCATATTGATAGGATAGCATCTTGCTGTTGATGGAGATTTGTGGGATGCACATCCAGGGCACGAAGCTCCCATTCCACCACATCCCAAAGATGCTCTATTGGGTTGAGATCTGGTGACTGTGGGGGCCAGTTTAGTACAGTGAACTCATTGTCATGTTCAAGAAACCAATTTGAAATGATTCGACCTTTGTGACATGGTGCATTATCCTGCTGGAAGTAGCCATCAGAGGATGGGTACATGGTGGTCATAAAGGGATGGACATGGTCAGAAACAATGCTCAGGTAGGCCGTGGCATTTAAACGATGCCCAATTGGCACTGAGGGGCCTAAAGTGTGCCAAGAAAACATCCCCCCCACCATTACACCACCACCACCAGCCTGCACAGTGGTAACAAGGCATGATGGATCCATGTTCTCATTCTGTTTACGCCAAATTCTGACTCTACCATCTGAATGTCTCAACAGAAATCGAGACTCATCAGACCAGGCAACATTTTTCCAGTCTTCAACTGTCCAATTTTGGTGAGCTTGTGCAAATTGTAGCCTCTTTTTCCTATTTGTAGTGGAGATGAGTGGTACCCGGTGGGGTCTTCTGCTGTTGTAGCCCATCCGCCTCAAGGTTGTACGTGTTGTGGCTTCACAAATGCTTTGCTGCATACCTCGGTTGTAACGAGTGGTTATTTCAGTCAAAGTTGCTCTTCTATCAGCTTGAATCAGTCGGCCCATTCTCCTCTGACCTCTAGCATCAACAAGGCATTTTCGCCCACAGGACTGCCGCATACTGGATGTTTTTCCCTTTTCACACCATTCTTTGTAAACCCTAGAAATGGTTGTTCGTGAAAATCCCAGTAACTGAGCAGATTGTGAAATACTCGGACCGGCCCGTCTGGCACCAACAACCATGCCACGCTCAAAATTGCTTAAATCACCTTTCTTTCCCATTCAGACATTCAGTTTGGAGTTCAGGAGATTGTCTTGACCAGGACCACACCCCTAAATGCATTGAAGCAACTGCCATGTGATTGGTTGGTTAGATAATTGCATTAATGAGAAATTGAACAGGTGTTCCTAACAATCCTTTAGGTGAGTGTATATATATATATATATATATATATATATATATATATATATATATATATATATATGTATATGAATGGGAAAGGAAATTAAGATTGTAATGTTCTACCATCAGCTGGAGACTATGAATACATTTCCAACATAATACTGTAAAATGCTGTATTGTCATAGCAGTGCTGTTCATGAATGTAGATGTGAAGAAGGACAACTGAAAGGCTGTTCTATATAACTCTGATTCATAGAATACGCTCCACATAACTATTGTTGGCTTGGCATTTTGGTGCTTCAAAACCTACAGGGCAATTCCCTCTGCTGTTCCCTCTGCTTTATAATACCATCAGAATAAAGATGGGCTAGGGTGACCTTTAAATAACATTACAGTATTGCCATTCCTTTAATACATTTTGTTTTAGAGCACAGTAGCATGGACAATCTTCTCCACAATGTCAAAATTCTCTGGCATCGTATTTTTTCAAGATGGCTATTTTCTGGCAGACTAAAACCGTACAGTATAATCTTCATCAACTTCCCCATACCTCATGATAGCAGATAATAAAGAGCAGGGACATTTCTGCATGCTGGGCAGTGGTTGCGTTTAATTAAGTTAATTAATATTTATTGGCCTGTGTTAGTGATGCCAGTGTAATTTCGTGGGATCTAAGAATAAGTGTTCAATTGAACGAAGGTTAACAGCACTCCATATGTGACCAAATCAAGACCTTTAAAAAAACATTTAGGCACACATTATTTGAGAAATTTGAAAAATTATGGGTGTCTAAGTATTTTAACAAACCTATATTGCAATGTCAGATTTATATGGCAAGCCAAATTATAATTTAGAGATATCTCTAAATGCATTTCTAGATATCTTCAAATATTTCGAGATATCTCTCGAACAGGATGTAATTTGTAGATATCTCTGAACGATTTACTGATATCTCTAAATCATTAAGATATCTTCAAATTATTTCCTGTTTCCTCATTCAGTTACATAGAAATTAATTAACAAGTTAACAGGAAGTGATAATCTTGGGCTACACAGAGGAAGTGATTTGAAGATATCTCAAAATGATTTCAAGATATCTCTAAATATACTTTTAAATGATATATCTTTAAATTATTTGCAGATATCTCTAATTGATTTGCAGATATCTTTAAATGATTTAGAGATATCTTGAAATATTTGAAGATGTCTGGAATTATTTGAAGATATCTTGAATTATTTGCAGATATCTTTAAATGATTTAGAGATATCTCAAAATATTTGAAGATATCTTTGAATTAATTAAATATATCTCTAAATGATAATTTGGCTTGCCATATATTTATTCATGTTCTACCTGACCAAAGCATTGTATCTAAATACAAATATAAACAAAAAAGCCATGTCAATTAGTGGACAACTGACTAACCTGTGTGAAACTAACTGGTTGAAGTGTCTTTTGAAATTATATTAGAAAAGTATTTCTCTTTTCATCAGTGTTTGGATATCCATTTATGAACTTTCTTGAAGGATTATAGTTTCCTTGATGAAAGTATTTTTTTAAGTATTAACTGTGTGATGGAAAGCTTTGTTCTGTTTATTTAGGGTTTCATTAATTACTGTGGTAAATTGCAGTTTCCATTCAAAAACAGTGGAAAAAGGGAAAAGATTCTTTAGCTTGACTCTGTATGACTTGAGTCATAAAATGTACACCTTAAAATAAATCTACTTCTGTATATACTATATATATATATATATATATATATATATATATATATATATATATATATATATATACACACACAAATTATATAGAAAGAATATAATTTTATTCCCACTTACATTTCTGATAATCTTATATCTTACATCTTATTTAAGCTTCTGTTTTTTAGTACATAAAACAGAAAGGCACATAGTTTCCTTCTATTGATGTTCTTCTAATTGATATGCAGCCCCTTTTAGCCTTTTAACTCCAGAGGCTGTTGGCTACTCTGGGTTGCCATGGTAACTTCAAGGGGACCGTAGGGCTTTTCCGTTAGTTTTGACATGTTTGTTATGTGTCAAAATATAGAGTTTCTCAAAAAGAATAAGGGATATCTTTGGTCTTCGCATTTGTTGAAGCCTAACAGTTTCATCTGGCAGCTTCCATATCTCCTGCACAGACACACTTCATCGTTTGTTTGTGTCTGCCGGCAAAGAACTCAACCTGCAGAAAAGTGAAACATACAGCACTGCTTTACAGCAAAGTTCATGAACGTTATATTCTTCAGTTCTTAATCACACAGGGGTGTTAAAAAGTGCTATACTGTGCTAAACTGCTGTAGAATGATTTGACACATACTGCAAAATCAAATGCTTTTCCTTCCAATCTTTGTTCTTCAACCGTGTCACGAGAGCCGCCAGTTCATCCTTAACCCAGATTAAGAGTATACATAATAAGTATAAGGAGAAAGATAATGCCAAACAGTAGAAGGTTTTTGAGAAGCGCTCTCCACAAATATATGGTCCGAGACAAGGTTATTTTATGCCATCAGATATACCTTTAAATATCTAGAAAATATATATGTGAAGATTGCACAGCGCATTTCCTCCTAATGCCCTGAGAGTTAACCTATAGACCTGGTTTGGCTGTCTGTGCCAGTAAAATAATAATATTACTAATACAAAAATAACACAGGAGAGCCAGCAATACTTGGCTGTATCAGTTTTATAGACACTGTCCAGATTATATTATGTACCTGGAGTCATAATTGGAGTCATAAAAGCCACAGCTTTAGGCTCATTATCATAGAGTCAAATTGACAAATTTTCTGTTCAGGGCACTTATGACCTCTTAGCTGTTATCTTCCTTCCTTCCTGAGTGTGGCTACAATTACACTTCAGTACAGTTAAGAAGTAGCTTTCCCCACTTATTGGTTTTAAAAATGCAGTATTAAACCAATACTAAAGAACCTGTTTAATGATGCTGTTTTTTATTATTTTTATCTTCACCTTCCTTCGAACATTTTACAAATGTATATTTGTGTATATATATATATATATATATATATTTGTAAAACTGTGTGTTATTAATAAAGCCACTGGGAATTAACCTTGAGTTCACAAACTCTTAAAGTAAAAGTTTGTGTAATATGCATGTTCCAATTATGGCTGTCCTCTGTGTTATTTTGTTGTTGTTGCTTAGTGTGCCTTAGCATATTGAGGGAGGAGGGGGGTTCTGCATGGCCTTTTCAACACTAATTGGGAGGAAATAAGCAGGGTATGGAAATGAGACTTGCAAAGAGATTGGAAAACTATTGATCTACCACACTGCTCTTAAACTCAAGTACTTATGTTTCCTCTCTGATGATCTTTCTTGAGCTTTGAGAATTTTTAGTGTAAGTTATTATGCGAATTGATGTAACCAGTAAAGTTTCCTAGATATAAACTGGAAGGGGGGGTGCATTGGCAAGGGAATGCATTTTCCTTTTAAAAACTTGAATACTGCGGCAGTTTTATCTTATTATTATTTTATTATTTATTATTACATTTTAATTTTAATTTTAATCATTGTCAATGTATTGCCTAAGCCTTAAACCTTAAGAAATGTAGGGTTAGGGATTTAGGGATTCAGACCAATGCTGGTTAGCATGAGAAGGGATACCATCATTGCAACGATCTTACTTCACAATGAGCCCTGTTACACAGGGTTTAGTCCTAGGCTACATATGGTCAGTGTCAGAGCTCAGCAGGAATTTCCACACCGGATAATCATCTCGTGTTTGTGGTATTCAAAAGTAAAAATAATTATGAATTGGGTCTATTGTTGCAACCATTTCAATTTTTGCAGTTGGCATCCTGTCCACTGAAAATATGTATTGAAATTGTACCCTGGGAGGAATTGTGATCAAGGGTGTCTCCTATGATCAGTGGCAGAAAACTGACAAACCCAACAATAAATATCAAGTCTTTGTTATTAGACTGATGTCTAAGACTGAAGATTTAATTTTATTTTCTGCAGCCAAGTATGCAGTTATGACAGTGATGATGTAGGGAAGCCAAGAGCACTGACCACTGTTCAGAGCAGAAAGTGAACACAATTGCTGCCATTTGAGTATTTTTTGAGTATTTTTATGTCTATTTACTTTGAACACTGTCTTTAAATATATCTACACTTTTGCACCATATCATTCTTGTTGTGTTACTGAGCCCAGACACCATGTCCAACACCACATGGTGTCGTAATATATATATATATATATATATATATATATATATATATATATATATATATATATATATATATATATATACTATCATTCAAAAGTTTGGGGTCACTTAGAAATGTCCTTGTTTTTTAAAATAAAGCACATTTTTAGTCCAATAAAATAACATCAAATGGATCAGAAATACAGTGCAGACATTGTTAATGTTTTAAATGACTATTGTAGCTGGAAATGGCTGATTTGTAATGGAATATCTACATAGGTGTACAGAGGCCCATTATCAGCAACCATCAGTCCTGTGTTCCAATGGCACATTGTGTTTGCTAATCCAAGTTTATCATTTTAAAAGGCTAATTGATCATTAGAAAACCTTTTTGCAATTATGTTAACACAGCTGAAAACTGTTGTGCTGATTAAAGAAGCAATAAAACTGGCCTTCTATAGACTAGTTGAGTATCTGGAGCATCAGCTTTTCAAACTCATTTCATGTACAACGACCCCAAACTTTTGAACGGTAGAATATATCACATTTCCATCAGTGATTAGAATCCTGCTGTATGTCTATTAACAAGTTGTTTAAAAAATACACAACTTACCTACTGATAGATAGACTACCTGCTTCAGAAGTTACCGCCGGGTGTTCTAGCTTAAGAAAAGGTAAAGCTGCACTGTATTCCACCCCTAAGGATGTGTGCACAGAATTTAAATGTGTGAAAATTATGGCAGAACATCAACATGCTTCTATTTTGGAAAGAATTGTACTTGGCTCCCTCGGGAGGTCCGACTTGTGTACTGCTAGAGACAGAGCTTGTCAAGAGAACAGGTTCTTCTTTTCATACCTTACAAAACTGCATCACCGCTGAATTTTGTCACTCACGCCTGGTCCCTTGAGCTGGACTGGGGAAGAGCCACAATCATGGCAAAGACAACAATAAAGTGACATTAAATGTATGCCAGACAAGGATGAAACATGCCCTCTGTCTTCCAGATTCTCTCTGCATCACGTGCTGCTCCTGGGAGCCAGTGCTGCAGGCATGTCGTGCTGCTGTCTTCAGAGAAAACTAGAAAATGAAGCACTGCTGCTCATAGAAACTGATAATAAATAAGGAAATAAGCAAACAAAAAAAATATTTGCACTTATATATTGTCTGGTGCTTTAAAAAAAGATCAGGATGAGATTTGGGATTAAGTCTTTGACTTTGTCAGGCTTGCCCTTTAGGATATAAAGAAACAGTAATTTACAGTCAAACAAGGACCAATGTACGTTTCATCCCTAAATTTCAGATGCTCTGTATGGTTATTTGGACAAGGGCATTCGGCTTCCTGTCTGTAAAGATACTACATAGTGTATATAGATTATACTTGTCAGCTTCAATACTCAAATGCCTGATTGTTAGAATTGACTTTACTAACAGAGGCCACCTTTTCCCACAGTGAAATAATATATCTGAAATAAATAGCTAACTGCTCAACCATCAGACACTACTTAATCAATGCACAGAAAGGCAAATAAAAGTTATTCTTTTACAGCAACATGCAACGCAGTACGGGACGCAAGCTTGCATATCTTTGTATGAGCATCATTTTAAATAGAAAGCATAGTTCTAGGGAACTGCAACAGTAGCCACATCTCAATACTGAATACTCATTGAATTAAAACAGTTTGTAGTAGACCATCCATAGTATTTTATATAGTTGCCTTTCTTACTTTAATAAGCTACATAACTCATCAATTAATCAGAACAACAATTGTGTATTCAGCATGTCACATCAGCATACAAGCATTTCTCATTCTCCTCCACATTGTGCTCTAACTAATTTGTCCCAACCAGAACTGTGGCTCTAACCTTACATTCCACTAAATGTTTAGTTTGTATTTGTATTGGTGTTGTGTAGTATGGTACTTAATGCACTAGTTGCTTGTTTCATAAAATGGGTTACATTGCAGACGAGGGCGTGCATTTTACTGCATGTATACATGATGCCAGTTTCTATTAAAACAAATCAAAACAAAGGTAAAAATTGTGCTGCAGATTGTTTAGAGCACATTCTGATTGGTCTCATGGGTAATACTCAACTGACAAGTCAATACAATAGGCATCCCATGTCTAATAATGTGTGATAACACTGCAGAGGAGTGTGTTAATAATGTCACTGTCAGCCCAGCAGTTACACACTAAGGCCATAGTTAGCAGCAAACAATGATGAACTATGATGAGTTTAATACCATTCAAATACCGTGTGATTCAGACCGTAACATAAGGGGCGGGGTTCCTCATTTACCCCACTGTTTGTGTTCAAGGAAATGGAGCGTGTTTTTTTTTATAATACCACTTCGCTTTACTTGTGGTTTGTTTAATGGAGACTATTGAATCATTCTTATTTTTATCTTCAACTCCTTGTACAGTGAATGGTGGAAAAGTATTTTATAATTAAATAATGAGATGTGAGCAGTTTTATTCAGTACATTATTAATCATCATCAGGAAGCAAGTGATACTAATCTGGGGTCCTTAAAATCCAACCAGACCATTTTGTGAGTCAGAGTCAAATTCATGAAATGTAGGCCTTGTGAATACTCTTTTTTCCTGCTGAAATGCTCTCAGAATATCTTAAATGCTATCTCTGCTTCTAGGTATGAATTATGAATGTAGCCTGGCTGTAATCTTAAGACATGTTGTGTGCTTACAAAGCACACTGTGATGTCATTTTGAGTGTAATGTGTTTGCAGAAGCAAAGATGATTTTGGTTAGCCATTTATTCAAGATCGTTTCAAAAGATAAAAAAGGGAGGGGGGGTTCATGTCATCAGCATCGCACAGGTTTTGAATTCCAACTTCTTTCTATTTCTGATCCTTTTTTAAGCCTGAAGGATGTGGGGTTTTGCCACTAACTTGTTCCAACTAACAAAACTCAATCCTAATGGAGTTTAACTGTTTGGTTCAATACCCATTATTGTGCCTTTGATTAGGATATTTAATCATTTGGAGATTATAACTGGTTTTCATCACTTTATATTGCTGCACCTAGTAGTAGTAGTTATAACAGTAGTATTAAAATATGCATTAGTGGACAGTAATTGATTGATTTATTGTCTAGAACCAAAGTTTAAAAGCCCATGGGTTCATCCATTTGTCTTTGTACTAGTCTGTCCAGTAGAGGTGATTTTACTACATAACAAACTTTTGACTTTTACACATATTTGACTGTTTCATCCACATGTGATTTGAAAGCTTTATTAAAACATTGTGATAATGTTTCTATAAAGTTTAATGCATCATTTTATTATTAAGAATGTATTACAGATTCATAACACACACACACACACATATATATATATATATATATATATATATATATATATACATACAGTGAGGGGAAAAAGTATTTGATCCCCTGCTGATTTTGTATGTTTGCCCACTGACAAAGAAATGATCAGTCTATAATTTTAATGGTAGGTGTATTTTAACAGTGAGAGACTGAATAACAACAACAAAATCCAGAAAAACACATTTCAAAAAAGTTATAAATTGATTTGCATATTAATGAGAGAAATAAGTATTTGACCCCTTCGACTTAGTACTTGGTGGCAAAACCCTTGTTGGCAATCACAGAGCTCAGACGTTTCTTGTAGTTGGCCACCAGGTTTGCACACATCTCAGGAGGGATTTTGTCCCACTCCTCTTTGCAGATCCTCTCCAAGTCATTAAGGTTTCGAGGCTGACGTTTGGCAACTCGAACCTTCAGCTCCCTCCACAGATTTTACACAAATTTTTACAGATTTGGGATTAAGGTCTGGAGACTGGCTAGGCCACTCCAGGACCTTAATATGCTTCTTCTTGAGCCACTCCTTTGTTGCCTTGGCTGTGTGTTTTGGGTCATTGTCATGCTGGAATAGCCATCCATGACCCATTTTCAATGCCCTGGCTGAGGGAAGGAGGTTCTCACCCAAGATTTGATGGTACATGGCCACGTCCATCGTCCCTTTGATGCAGTGCAGTTGTCCTGTCCCCTTAGCAGAAAAACACCCCCAAAGCATAGTGTTTCCACCTCCATGTTTGACGGTGGGGATGGTGTTCTTGGGGTCATTCATCCTCCTCCAAACACGGCGAGTTGAGTTGATGCCAAAGAGCTCGATTTTGGTCTCATCTGACAACAACACTTTCACCCAGTTCTCCTCTGAATCATTCAGATGTTCATTGGCAAACTTCAGACGGGCCTGTACATGTGCTTTCTTGAGCAGGGGGACCTTGCGGGCGCTGCAGGATTTCAGTCCTTCACAGCGTAGTGTGTTACCAATTGTTTTCTTAGTGACTATGGTCCCAGCTGCCTTGAGATCATTAACAAGATCCTCCCATGTTGTTCTGGGCTGATTCCTCACCATTCTCATGATCATTGAAACTCCACGAGGTGAGATCTTGCATGGAGCCCTAGACCGAGGGAGACTGACAGTTTCTTCCATTTGCGAATAATCGCACCAACTGTTGTCACCTTCTCACCAAGCTGCTTGGCGATGGTCTTGTAGCCCATTCCAGCCTTGTGTAGGTCTACAATCTTGTCCCTGACATCCTTGGACAGCTCTTTGGTCTTGGCCATGGTGGAGAGTTTGGAATCTGATTGATTGATTGCTTCTGTGGACAGGTGTCTTTTATACAGGTAACGAGCTGAGATTAGGAGCACTCCCTTTAAGAGGGAGACAAAAGACACCTATAAAAGACACCTGGGAGCCAGAAATCTTGCTGATTGATAGGGGATCAAATATTTATTTCCCTCATTAACATACAAATCAATTTATAACTTTTTTGAAATGCGTTTTTCTGGATTTTTTTGTTGTTATTCTGTCTCTCACTGTTAAAATACACCTACCATAAAAATTATAGACTGATCATTTCTTTGTCAGTGGGCAAACGTACAAAATCAGCAGGGGATCAAATACTTTCTTCCCTCACTGTATATATATATATATATATATATATATATATATATATATATATATACGTTTCTCCAATTTATCATTATTATTTTTGTATTTCAAATTTGGGATGGATTGCATCAAAATATTGGTCCCCTTGCTAAAACTAAACTACAAACCTGTACTTTATAGTGGTTACATTAACAAAGAGAAGAAACATGTTTGAGAATTAATGAAGTCGCCACTGATAACAGGTTTATAGTTTTCTATTAGCAGTACGGTCAACGTTTCGATTTAAGCATGTGACAAAATATGAATTTAATAATATTAATTTTAATAAAATAAAAATACTGGTACGTATTCTAAACAATACAGATGTTAATTATCAATTAACTCAAATAAATGTGTTGCCATTGATATATAATTGATTCTTATTAAGGGGTAGTCCTTTACATATCTTGTTAAATTATATAAAGAAATACACTTTTGCATTTCAAAATGATTACACGAGTGCTTCACAAAATAGGAGCATGTCGAAGAAGATGTACTAGTTTAAGCAAAGACAACAAGAAACAAGTGGGTTTTCTACATATAGTTGATTTTATTGTCATATATGTTACCATTTATTCATTAAATTACATTTACTTAAACTGGCAAATGTTTCCATAATGTAAATAAAAGTCTTGAGGATGAACTGAGCGTTTTGCCAGCCGAGTAACAGCTCAAACATAGAATAATATATACAAATTGATCCAAGGCAACATATGCTGGCAATCGTGTCTCCTGGAATAACATAAGGATGAAAAATAATGACCAGAAATAGGTCTAAACTGGGTTTCAATGTGCTCTTTCATTAGTTTTTCTACAGATTTTATATGAGCCTTTTACTCAAATTGCTAACATAAATCTAATCCTTAAATTAAGCCAAATTATAAATGTGATCATGCTGAAAGTTGGTAAAGATTTATAGAGACCTACACAATCTGCCTGACAGGAGCCCTTGAGGACCAGAGCCACTGATCCCTGACCTAGAGACATTTTTCAATTTCCCCAATTAAGTCGCCAATTAATTTAATTGAGGCGCTAATTTACTGTAACCAAGAATGAAGGTGGAATAAAAGCCAAAAGACCCTATGGCCCTTATGCACCTCTGATTTATCACGGTAACAGCCAAGATTGGAACTGAGTTCCGGAATGATTTGTTTGTTTGTGAATGCAGCGTGATGTTGACTTCAATGTATGATTTTTAACTTTTGCTTTAACATTTGTAAAATAATAGATTGTACTTCAAAGCAATGATTATCATGAATAGTTGGAAATGGTGAGATCATTCACCCAATTTCACCTCGGGGAAGGGGGACGCCAGTTATGCTCCTGTACCATAATGTTGCAATGGACAATACAATCACAGTATGTGTGATGCCTTTTTTGTCTAAATTTGGTTACACTTCAAGTCTGATTTTAGCAAAGTAGGTAGTTACTCAAGTATGCATAAGTAAGACCAGCAGTTTGAATTCTATGTATTACACTTTGTAATTTTTCAAATTAATATAATTTATGATTTCTTTTAGATCATCTTGAGTGAGAAGATGAGCTGTAAGTATGCTATTCTAATAAATCAAAGCTGCAAATGTAGTGGTGTTACTATAATTTTAACACCACAAACAATCCTGTTGATTTGGCACCCACCAGCAATTTAGCTAATGCACAAGTACCTTATACCAACAGCCATCCACAATTAATATTGCATATACAGCACATAACTGTATTAATATTACATTACAGGTTAAGCAGAGTCCAAAAAAAATAAGTAGGAGGTAAACGGGTGTTCCAATGCATTTGACAGAAATGTATATATATATATATCCTTTACAAATATACTTTTTATGCAAACACAATACATTTAAAGACCTCTCTCAGTTGAGAGTGAAAACCAATTGAAACGTTAGATCTCTAGAAATGGGGGTGCAGGATCCCAGCTCTGTAGTTTTAACCTCAACCCGGCAACCTCATGAGCAACCTAGTTTAGGTGAGGGGGTGGGGGTGATGAGTACAAACAGCATTAATGCAGGTTTTTAAATCCATAATTTGCTAAAGGATCAAGACAAAACAGAATCATAATACAAAACCACTCCATTAGTGAGCTTTCATTTGATGACTATGTTCACATTTCAAGAAAAGAGTATGCTGAAAGTGAACCTGTGATATATTCCTCGCAAGAGAATGACATTTAAAGATTTGTAATGTATTTTTTTCTCCCCCCCCCCCAATCTCTACAAAATTCAGCTCTAAGTTGGCTGGGTGTACAAAAGACTGCTTAAACAAATCCTGGCATTGCTTGTGCTGTAGCCTGATGATAAATCTGTGCTTATTTCAAGGCTGCACATTATTACATCACTTTGTTTAACAGAGCCTAATGCTGTCACCAGACAGTAAGCATGTGGAAGCAGAGAACAACCAGGCAGGCAGTGCTTGTGATCCAAAGTGCTTTGTCAACACTGAATTATAATATTATTGTTTTTTGCTGCAATCATCATGAAGGACAGAAAGCAAAATCCTGTATAACAGCAACCAATGGAGACATTTGCAAATTTGATCAACCGTGTGTAAGGAATGAGAACAGTCCATAATGCTACTCCACACTCCTCCTGCATAACGATTTTGCTTTTGCCTAACCCTTTGCCTGAATCCACTCTGGACTTGATCGGGAAACCAAGGAGTGGCATGAGTAGTCAGCGAATCTACAAACAGTGTAGTAAGCGTCAGGCTAGGTTTTTCTTTTCTGTTTTTCCCGTACAGCCTTTGTCAGGGCTATAGTTTATTCTCCGATATCGGGCTGACATGTTTCCCACCCTACACCATGTCACAATATATAAATATACACTGCTCAAAAAATGAAGGGAACACTTAAATCACACATCGGCTCTCGATTAACAAAATATATTAAAGATCAAAATCTTTACTGTACATTGTGTAATCGTTGAGAACAAAATGACTTAACAACGGTCAATGGAAACCAAAATCAACAACCGATTGAGGGCTGGATTCAAACTCACACCGAAAATCAAATTAAACAATTGAAATCACAGGCTGTTCCAACTTGTGTGAATTTCATCACGGCAACTCATAATGTGTGTATGGCCCCCACGTGCCTGTATGAACTCCCGACAATGTCTGGGCATGCTCCTGATGAGACGGCGGATGGTGTCCTGGGGGATTTCCTCATAGACCTGGATCAGGGCATCAGTGAGCTATTGGACTGTCTGTGGCGCTACATGGTGGCGTCGGATGCACCGATGTATAATGTCCCAGAGGATCTCAGTTGGATTCAGGTCTGAGGAACATGAGGGCCAGTCAATGGCATCAATGCCTTCATCATCCAGGAACTGCCTACCCGCTCTGGCCACATGAGACCAGTCATTGTCCTGCACCAGGAGGAACCCAGGGCCCACTACACCAGCGTAAGGTCTGATGATGGGTCTGAGGATTTCATCCCGGTACCTAACAGCAGTCAGGGTACCACTAGCACGTGGAGGTCTGTGCGACCCTCCAAGGATATGCCTCCCCAGACCATCACTGACTCACCGCCCACCCAGTCATGCTGGATGATGTTGCAGGCAGCATAACGTTCACCACTGCGTCTCCAGACTCTGTCACATGTGCTCAGTGTGAACCTGCTTTCATCTGTGAAGAGAACGGGGCACCAATGGCGGACCTGCCAATTCTGGTGTTCTCTGGCGAATGCCAATTGAGCTGCACGGTGCTAGGCTGTGAGCACAGGTCCCACTAGAGGACGTCGGGCCCTCATGCCACCTTCTTGGAGTCTGTTTCTGACAGTTTGGTCAGAAACATGCACATCAGTAGCCCGCTGGAGGTCATTTTGTAGGGCTCTGGCAGTGCTCCTCCTGTTCCTCCTCGCACAAATTTGCAACAAAACAGGTGACATTGACTTGCACAGACCAGACCAGGGCTCCTCATCTGCTGCGGATTACGCCCTGCAGTTCCAGACGCTGACAGCAGTGGATGGTGTGATCGGGCTATGCTCACCGTATTCCGTCAGGGACTGAACCAGAACCTGCAATCCGAGCTGGCATGCCGAGACGAAGTGCTTGCCCTGGAGCAACTCATCCAGCTGGCGGTCAGGCTGGATAACCTGATACAGACGAGGGGATCCCGGTCCACTCCTGCTGTGTCTCATCCGCCTGCCAGACGTGGCCATGCACTCAACGCCTTGTGTGAGACGGAGCCCATGCCACTGGGCAGAACACACCTGTCCCCCGATGAAAGACAGAGTAGATTATAGCAGCGCCTCTGCCTCTATTGTGAACAGTCAGGGCACTTCCGAGAAGCATGTCCATGTTGTCCTGGCTCCTCCTCCACTTCCCCTGACGACCCTGTGAGCGCCACACTGTGCCCACTCGTCACTCCAGCTCAGTGTCATGTTTAGGCTCAGATCCAGCCATTAAACACCACATACCTCTCTCACCGTGTATGTGTGCCTCCTCTCCGCGTCCGGGCTGTCAACAACCAGCCCATTGGTTCCGGTCCGGTGTCCCAAAAGACGAGTCCCATCACCATGTCTATCGGTCTGCTGCATTCAGAACGATTACCATTTCTCATCATTGATTCTCCTGCGGACATCATTCTCGGTCTGCTGTGGCTCGCTCACCATAACCCAGTACTCTCCTGGACTGACAGGGACATAGTCTCCTGGGGGCAGAACTGTTTTCCTGGTGCCTGTCTCACCCCTGCAGGGCCACACACGTGGAGAGTCCCCCTCTTTCTGCTCCGACACAGATCCCCCCTGAATACGCAGACCTGGCAGCGGTGTTCATCAAGACCTGGGCTTCCCGTTTACTACCACACCGATCCGGGGACTGTGCCATTGACCTCCTTTCAGGTACCTCTCCTCACAGACGGCGCATTTACCCTCTCTCTCTCCCAGAGACTCAGGCAATGGAGGAGTACATCAGGAAGGCTCTGGACCTGGGAATCATCCGTCTACGTCACCAGCCGCGGTCAGCTTCTTTTATCGGCGGTTTATCCGCAATTACATCAGGGATCCCCCCGGACTTTCACCTGGACAGACTCTGCCACTGCCGCATTCGTCCGCCTGAAGACCCTGTTCACCCTGTTAATTTATGAATAAATTCATTTTCTTAGCACAGGGCGAATTACACAAAACATACGTATTGTACAGTAAGAGAAGATCAAATACACCATAAGATCTGTTACAGTGATGTGCTTTGCGAGCGATCACACGCCAGCGGTGCTGACAATGGATTATTATTATTATTATTATTATTATTATTATTATTATTATTATTATTATTATTATTATTATTATTGTGTATCTGTTAGCAGACGCTCTTATCCAGGGCGACTTTAAAACATAAGAACATTGCTGCGTGTCTGGCAACAGGGGACAATGCAACAGTGATTTGGGACCATCATCTAGACTTCATCAATAAGCACAATTTCCCATCAAACCATTAACATCACCTGAGATCATCCAACAGTTTATTGATCTGCCACGACTGCGCCGCAAATAACCCCAAAACAGCCGCATCCATAATCAATAGGCTAGCCTATAGTCATTGTGTTTAAACAAGAATAAAAGTAAAAATATGCCACAAAATGAATGAAAATGTATCCACTCATACAAAGTATATTCATAATGAACTGTGTGCGCGGTGATGAATGCATGTATTTTATTCAATACAGTAAAAGTGTTTGAAATAGCGGTGTTAATCCCTTAATGCATCCCTTAATGCATAAAAAAAATCAATACAAATAAAAGGCTGAGTTATCTTAGCATATTCGTATAGTTGTATTTTCGTTTCTGCTTGTCTACATGTAATCTCACGTTTTTTGTTTTGCTTTTTACAATGAGTTTGATTGTGATGTTAAATAGAGTTTAAAGTCGCAGTCGCCTCGGTGCTGATTATTATTATGTGTGTTTCTCTTCTACTCCGTGCTTGGGAACGCCCACATCCAGTGACGTCAGAGTTTGGTTCCAAAACCTGTGGAAAAGCGGGCCGGTTCACAACAAGAACAGCTGGTTCCCAGGCCGTGCACCGGCTCCGGCTCCAGCACCAGCTCCTTGTCGGTGGAAAAGCGATATGAAGGGACTCCCCACTGCACTGGAGACTGCGGAGCTGCTCTTTCATCATGTCTTCCGCGTCTACGGGCTGCCTGAGGACATTGTCTCCGACAGAGGTCCACAAATCACCTCCCGTGTCTGGTCTGCCTTTTTCAAGGCACTAAACGTTAATGTCAGCCTCATGTCTGGCTACCACCCCCAGTCAAATGGACAGACAGAGTGCCTGAACCAAAAGATCGGGAGGTTTCTGCGCTCGTACTGCAGCTCTTCCCAGACTGACTGGAGTCGCTATCTGCCCTGGGCAGAGTATGTGCAGAACTGCCTCACCAGCTCTTCCTCCGGCCTCATCCCATTCCAGTGCACCCTCAGCTACCAGCCTGCACTGTTCCCCTGGGATGTGGACTCCACTGATGTCCCAGCGCTGGACGACTGGTTTCGCTGCAGTGCTGCGGTCTGGCAAGCGGCGCACACCCAGCTGCAACACGCAATCCGCCACCAGAGCACCGCATCTGACCACCACCGCCGTCCAGCTCCACACTATCTGCCGGGACAGGAGGTTTGGCTGTCCACCCGCGACATCAAAATGAAGCTCCCCTCTAAGAAGCTCAGTCCCCGATACATCGGACCATTCTGGATTCTGCGCCAAGTCAATCCGGTCGCCTACCGCCTGCAGTTGCCTCCTCACTACCGGATCACCCCAACTTTCCACGTCTCCCTCTTAAAACCTGTGATATCTGCTCCCTTGCCATCTCCTTCCCAGCCTGTCTCATCTCCTGCTGCTTGTCCGCCTCCCCCTCTGGATCTTGATGAAGGTCCTGCTTACACGGTGCCCTCCCAGCTCTGCTCCCGTCACCTCCGGGGCCGCTTGCAATATTTGGTGGACTGGGAGGGCTACAGTCCAGAGGAGTGCTCCTGGGCTCCGCCTTACGATGTCCTGGACCCATCGCTGATCTCTGATTTTCACAGGGCTCACCCCTCGGGGTCGTCCGCGTCGCCGCCTTTCTGTCACGTCCGGTGCCGCGCTTGGAGGTGGGGGTTCTGTCACGGTTTCCCCCTGTACTTCTCCACCTCGCCACCAGAGGTCATCCTCACCGGAGTTCTAATCCAGTCATTCCACATTCCTCAATCCCCAGTGCACACACTCTCACCTCCCTCAGCTCTCATTCACCCAGCACTCCACAGCACCAATTACCTTCCATCTCCTGCCCCTCTTATAAACCCCTCACCAACTCCAGGCCATTACAAAGTTTTGTCAGTCTTATCTACATCTCCGAGCATTTCTCCCCATACCTTGATCATTGCCTTGTTTCCCCCGATTCCTTGCCTGACCTCCCAACCACGACTTTGAACCTTCCTATTTGACTTTGTTTGCCCTGATCGCCCGATCCTTGCCTGTGACCACGACCACGTCTTTGCCTTGCCCTTTATTGCCCTGTCCTGCCGGTATCCGACCCACGCCTGTCTGACCTCCTCTACCATGCACCGCAACTGGGTCCCCTAAGCTACACAGTGCTTAAAATGTAAAGCTCTGTAAGTACCCACAGACCAATGGGAGGAGGGGTACAGGGATAATGTTTATTCAAATGTGTCTTTGTCATATGCTGATGCTGTGCAAGGTACTGGAATTTAAAATGCACCACACACTAGCTGGGTTTAACTTTAAAATCGACAAGGCTAAAATAAATGCTCGCTTAAAAAACAATCAATCAAGTCAAAATAAGTTCTGTTTGATTCTCACTATAATCGGTAACGTAAGCCTCTCTTCCATTTTAAACTGCTCGTACTTAGTACTTTCAATAGAAGATGCTCAATACCTTTCTGCCACTGAATGCTACAGTGTCTTACCTGTGTAATATCTGGGGAAAGCAAACAAACCAGAAGTCTTAGTTGCTCTGATTTAATAACAAATTACCTTTGCAAACAAGATACATCAGTTGTATGCAGTCATCTTTCAAAATTGACTTTCCTGTGTTGACTACATCCTACAACACAGTTATTTCAGGCACAGGTTATTGACTATTTAAGGAAATGGGCTTAGATCTACAGGCATTGGCTAAATATTATTTAATACATCTGTACTCAGTGAGAATGTGTCACACTGCAGAATATATTCTACAACTCTTATTGAAAATTGAATGTACTCTTATTGAATGTACTAAAGGACCATACCTTATTAAAAAGACAAAGATAATATAACTATTTTAAAACTTTCACTTAAGGCCAATTTCTTAAGGTACTAACTACATTCAAATGCAATTAATTATTTACTAATTCAAAACGTTTTAAAACATAATTTTCCACCATATTGTTTTCTTGTTTTCGAGTTAGCTGAGAAGCTTTTTAACTCCTTCCACACTAACTTTATGAAGGTTGATCTCATAGACAGACATGATCATGTAAGATTATTTTTTTTCTATGCATCTGCTGTCCTCATTAGTTGTAACAGATAAATAACTCTTCAGGACAACATTTAATTTGAGCTTCACTACACTCACTCAGGTAATGAATAAGTTTACTGATCAGAAATGTTGTAATTCTGTAATTGGTGTAGCTTGTTCTAGACATCTGGAAAAAGAGCTATGAAGGTTAAAGCACCTACTGATATTCAATAAGAAGAAGGTGTGAGGCAGTTAGCATTCAAACGCAGGAAACATTTAAAACTAAAATTTAAAATTCTTAATTTCAACTCAGTTGGTAAGAACAGTATATCAAACTAAAGTTTAGAAAAGGGCTTCAAAGTATTGATTGCACTTGTAATACAGTAATTGCATTGATATAATTAAATATTTGCAGTTGTAACACAACCCTTTCTCTGCACGGCTGGTCATAATATACACCTACTGCTAATTCAAAACAGTGCATAGTGGCGGCTCATTAGGTAGAATGAACAATGCTCTATCTAAAATACAGCCATCAAATATTGGAATTTAAATTTTCTATTGGATGTATGAGTCAGTTAGGATTTAATCCAGGGCTAATTGGACAACATGCAACTGTTCTTTCATAATTTTATTCAGCTGTTTGAACAACCACAACAGACATATGTTGTAGAAGGTAAATAGAGTTTATTTTTTGAATATATGAATGATGGACCAGGCCATAAGGATGAAGCCACCGGAACCTCCCCCCTTTAGGAGGAATGTCAGCCAAGGAGTTGCTGCAAAGCAGTGTTTAGGGTGGAGGAGGGATGCAAAGCAATGAATGCTGGGAAAGTGCATGTTGCCAGATGCCTATGCTTGGGAGGGAAGACAATAGGCATCAGATTGGGGTTGTCCTCTTTACAAATTTCAGTTTAGAACTCCAATGATTATAATTATAATTTAACAGTAGTAGTATTATCAATAGCAAGAAAGTAGTAAACATTTTTCTTACAGAAAGTACACTATGAGTTTACTAATGTAACTTATTTTTGTCCCCACATATACAACAATTATTTGTCTCTGTCTAAAAAAACTGTCAAAGGTAGCTAGCTCAATGTATACCTACACTCTTTTTTTACTTGCCCAATTAGTACTAGAATCATTCACATATCATCAGTATCAGGCCATCCCAGGAAGTGGAGAGCCATATGGCAACCTAGCAAAAAATATTCTTGATTTTAATATGCACTGTAGTATAACCTTGACCAGTCTTTCCCATTTGTCTTGAAACTGGTTCAAAAACAGCTGTTCAATTACCAGTTTATGAGTGCTGTTTTCATTATGAATACGTGTTTCTCTCCATTTTGTTATTGGACGAATCAATGTTAATGATCATTTAATCGCTTGTCTGTGAAGGAGAAGAGGGGGTAAAAAAAACACAACAAAAAAACGAATGTGTAGGGATAAAAAAATAAACCAGTTTAAAATGGATTACATTTTGTTTGCAAAAGAAAGCAGTGGGGAATATTTCTGCTGAGCTACCAATACTATTACTACTACTACTAGTAGTGTCATATTCGGTTCTGGCATCTTTTTCTTATTCCTTATTTTTTCATACATTACACTACAAGCAAAGTAATTATAATTGAATATCAATGCATATCCCATATCTAAACATCTCAGTCTCATAATTTTTACCACCCCCACCACCACATCCATATGTAGCACTAAATCCTATAGGACCTAAACAATATTCAAAGTCACAAACATATTAATCATGAACTTTAGCAGATAGGCAGTAGCTGCAACACTTTCTCCAACACATTTTCCCCCATTCTCAACACAGATGGAATGATTTAGATTGTACTATCACCTCAGAGGAAAAGGCACAGGCCATTAATGGCATGATAGAAATCAACCAGGGTGGATAGCTTTCTGCTACTACTTTATAAAAGTAATAAGGAAATGTAGATCTTTGTCCTGCAGGAGGTGATTGTAAGGAGAGCTTCATTTTTTCATTCCTTATACATTGTAAATAGAAATAAACAAACAAATAAATAAATAAATATGAATTCAACAAAGTATTGCTAGTTATTACTTTAGTGTACACAAAAAGCAGCAAAATGAAAAACCAAATGGGAGGATCTACAATGGCGTACTGTGGATTTGATTTAGATCAACCTATACAGTTTTGAAACTGGTAAAGTTACCCTGATTTTTTTTTATTTTTTAGTTAAAATAATGTATTAATAATATATTTACATTATATACATGTTTGAGAAGAGTGGGTGGGCAATCCTTAATTTTCAGTGCATGATTAACCTGTTATGGATCATCCAATCATTCAATCATATCATCTAGAACAGGGGTCTCAAACTCAATTCCTGGAGGGCTGTGTTTATCCTGGTTTTCGTTCCAACTGAGTCCTCAATTACATAATTTGTCTAATTAATCATTTCTATTCAATTTGACATATTAAAAAAATACATTGCTAGGTATTTTACAGTTGATGCATTTGATTTGAGGTACAGTTGCTTATAAAATATCTTGGGGGCTGGAAAGGTGTTTAAATGTATCTAGCTAATTAAACAATTAGACCAATTAAATAATTGAACAAAAAACAGCATACACACGGCCCTCTGGGGACTGAGTTTGAGACCCTTGATCAAGGAGTTAAAATGTTGTGTGAAATGGTGTCTCTTATTATAAGAGATGTCATCTTGTGCAGTTTCTAGCGACACAAACTGTATGACAATAAGAGACACCCTTCACATGACCTATTAACTAATTATAAATCACACACAAGGATATTTGTGTGTGTGTGTGTGTTAAATATAACAATCAACACCTCTTCTCTCAATATAAATGTTTTTTTTTTTTTAATCAAACCTTTATTTAACCAGGAAAGGCTCATTGAGACTAAAAATGACAAAATACAATATAACAAATACTAGTACTCATATAATAAGAAAAACAAAGAAATCACAGTCATAATTTACAATCATAAAAACAGCAAATTAAAAACAGTGACAAGTCAAGGAATCAGCCTCAAAATCCCTCATCAATTATTTAAAAATACCAAGAGGGACAAGTTTTTCCAATTTAAATCTATTTTGGAAGGTGTTCCAAGCTGATGGGGCAGAGTACATGAAAGCCCTTTTTCCAAAATCAGTTTTAACATTTGGGACAGTTACGAAATAACGTCCTGTGAACGGAGACAGTACCCACTATATTTTTTAAGAATTAAAATGCATAAATAAGAAGGTAGCAAAGCCAGAATGGCTTTATAAATAAAAATATACCAGTGACTGAGTGTGCGGGTGACTAGGGAAGGCCAGCCAATCCCAGCATATGAAGTGCAATGTTGTGTAAGTGCTTTACAGTTTAAAATACATCTCAATGCTCCATGGTAAAAGGTGTCAATTGATCTCAAACACTGAGCAGAAGCATTCATATATAAAATATCACCGTAGTACAGTATAGGCATAAAAGTAACTGAAACATGTCTCCTTTTAGCTTTAAAAGAAAAACAAGCCTTATTCCTAAAATAAAATCCCAAACCCCAACTGGTTTTGGTCCAGGATCTGCTATGACTAGCTACAGTAGCCAAACTGTGTTGTTCTCATGCTTGTTAAACGTAACTGTTACGGACCCAGGGTCAGGTGTTATCAAGCAGGGAACATGTAGGACCAGATAGACAGTTCTCCAGAAGAAAGTAATTTAATTAAGTTTTTTTATCATACACAAAAAAAAACAAATAGCTGGACAGAATGATGGAAGAAAATCCATCCCTCACAAGAGAACAGAAAAACTCCTGAGAGCAGGGAAAACAAGAGCTACCCTCTACACTAGCCACCTCCTCTGAGGAACCCAACCTTCCAACTGACCGCTAGCAGTTCTCACACTCCCTCTTTATACCCCAAGGTCTAAAATTCCTCCCCCCCAAGAACAGACCATTAATAAAATATAAATATCTAAAAGTATAAACCCAAATACAGTATATTACCCATTCTCATGATATAAATAAACAAAATTAATTATATCTAATACCATAAAGAAAACAAACCAACATTAGTACGAAAATAAAAATAAAACACATTATTGCAAACACCCCTTTACTACAACCCCTTGAACCCTTCCCTTGTGGCCCGAGAATTAAGAGTGGCTACCTTAGTACAATAAATATGGTAATGGCCAAACATATATTGCACTTCTACAGCAGGGCCTCTGTAACCACTTTAACCCTTCACCAACATGGTCACCCACACACCAACCCCAACAACTCCAGCCCAGCTCCCCCTCTCCCTTCACAACAGGTAAGTTCATAAGAGTTATTAATGCCAACCATGCCCCTTTTTAGTTATTTTTAAATGTTTTTTTAATACAATAAATTCCCACCATTAATAACTTTTAAAAACCAGGTTTAACTACAACACACTAAACCAGTGATGCGTAGTATAGTTGTATTGGAGATGGGTTCACTCCATCACAGTAACAAAACTTTTTATTCAAAATTAATGTACATCCTGTGAAACCTATGTCATTGGTAACAAGAATTTTTAAAAACGTATCATTCTATGCTCATTTATACACAATATAACAGCTATATGAATGTTTGGAAATGCTGCTTTGTGATTGGCTAATTGAATGATAATTCTATGAATGGGATAACAATTATACACAAGGTAAGAGGTTTAGGATTTTATGGAAATACTACTCTGTGATTGGCTGGTTTCTCAAATGTGATTTATAATTGTAAACTAGTAAAACATAAAACTAATTATAAATCCCCACACTGTATTCACTCATTTGCACAAGATAATGGGGCTGCATCCTAGTCCTGAGGCTCAGGACTCAAACCTTGGGAGAAGATGGTCAAATTCTCAAAATAAAGCTTATTTTTTTAATGCTTGTTTATTTAACAGGGTTGTCTCAACACAGGTCAAAGAACAACAAAGTTGACTATTATAAATCACATATGATGAACCAGCCAATCACAGAGCAGTATTTATGATTGTTTTAACATCCTTGTACTTTATTTTATGTTGTCATTCCACCTCTAATTAACATTTACAGAGTGGGCAACTATTCTCAAACCATAAAGAGGAACATTTAAGGGAAACAAGAGCAAAGTTTTTCCATTCATTCCATTGGCAATTAAATGTGTTAAAGAGATAATCCAACTTGTGTTCACCTGTTTTTTAAAGGAGGTTTGGTTAAGAGATAACTTCTTTGAATAGTGTTTTTTAAATGTACAATGCAAATTTGGACTGGTGCTTTTACATTTTTGCACCTTTTTACCAAATGTACAATTACTGCATGTGAACTAAAAATGCATAGTATTCACACTTTTTCCATGATATTACAGCAGGGCACAGACACTAATGGTAGCTTTATAAACTGTGCTAAATTATTTAACCAATCTAAAGAGTTACCTGAAGTATGCTTCCACACACCTTGGACGTTTTGTTGGTGAGGTGGGGGGTGGTAATAACAAATGCAAGACATACTTTCACTCTAGTGATTCTGTGAATTGAGCACCTATACATTAAAATAATAATAAAACAATATATATTGGATTCTGCCCTTGCTTCAGAGATTGCGCCTTCCAACTTGGAGGTGAAAGTAAATATTCCACTGTTCATCTCCTGTTTTTAATAGCATGCACAAATAATCCCTGAGGGAAAATACTGTGGCACAAGTAGACAGATAAAAAATAGTTGCTCTGCACACTGAATGATCACAAAATGCTTGTCCAGCCACTTAAAAACATTATACATATTTACCATATTTACCATTAAAATGTACCCATGTTCTGTATTAAATGTTATTTCAATTTTTGATTCTCCCCCACTTTTGTTAGTGTATTAATTGATATTGCGTCATTACATTATTACAGTACTGTTTTCCCCATCATTTTTTCTTTCTACAGTAGAATATACTGATGCATCAACCAATTATCATTAAATTAAGCAAACTGTAGTCTTGTTTCATTAGTGTCTGTTCTCTATTTTGTTATCACTTGCATAATTACCCAATGAAACCATGTAATAATACTTTGATAGTCACTCTGCAGGTTATTGATTAGATCACTTGATTGATTATGGGATATCAAGGAGATGTGCTCAAAGAATCATCCTTAAAGTACAAAGGTTTTTTTTGTCTGAAAGAAAAATATTTTTTGAAAGTGGTATTGATACATTTCAAATGATTATTCCTGAGGAGAAAAACCAAGTGAATACTCAATACGCCAGTGATGGGAAACACATATCTAATCTTATGTATTGGTCTCAGGTCGGAGTTTAATGTTTGGTTAATTATAATCCCACTTTTTCAGCAGTCAAGCATATCTGAACATACTGGAAAGTGAGACGTTTCTGAGCGATTCTGAACGATTCTGAACTTTACACAACACTTGTTGAATTACATCTGAGTACTGCTTCACCCCTGATTTAAGGAAATGCCCCACAGCTCAAGGTGCCAAAGCAATGGGATTGTGCCTTGATATGAAAGGATTTAACAGGACATCTTTTTTAGAGTTAAAATAACTATATTTTAAAACCAGAGCCTAAAACAAGAGACATCTAGCTTTTGCCAGCAGAAGCTAGCTGGCAGGCCCAATGCACAATGCAAACACAACACAATGGATGTTAGGATCTCATTCTCATGAATCAAATATAATTGATGTAGACAGGACACAGCTGGGCAGATGTTTTCCATGACTGCTGAACCCATTAATTCATTTTAGGAATGAGGTCAAAGCAAAGGATGATTTTTTTTTTTTACAAAAATAACAACCTTCTAAATTATTTTTGTTGATTTTTTCAAGATCATTATTGTTTTGTATTTTAAAGTTGGCAGGAAGAAATGAAGTTATTTAGGCCATTTGATTTTCTGTTAATAATAATAATAATAATAATAATAATAATAATAATAATAATAATAATAATAATGTTATTTAGCAGGCTCATCTAAAGTGATTTGCATGGTGTAGCAAACATCAATGTACAATTGTCTACATTTAAACATCAATATGAAAATCAATGTGGTGGTAAGTTGTAATGCCTATAGGCAGTTCATTTCACAAGTGAGGAGAAAGATTGAGCACAGGCCATAGCACACCTGAACAAAGGCATGAGTAATCAACCTGTACAACTCAGAGAATGTAACAGCAGAGGGAATATTGTATATGACACCTGATTTCATTAAGAAAGGACCAAATTATTCATAAGATGGTCAGAAAGATGAATAAGCAAAACAAAACACAAACCTCATCTCAGTCAATACTTTTAAGTAAAGAAAAAATAAAACCATAAAACAGATCAGGGAAGAAAGGGTAGAAATCACTCCTTAACAATTGTTTTTAAACAGGTTCCCTTCATTGGCAATGCCAAGAGTTAGTGAAAGGGAGAATTCAGACATAAAAAATGTGTAAGTTGGCAACTATTGTGTGCATCTACCAACAAGACAAGTGAGCATTAAACAAATCTATCAGGTATTAAAACTTCAATATACATTGTGTTTTTTTTTTCTTTACTTCACTGCCTGATATTGGAAAACCACTTGTTAATCCCATTTAACACTGTATTTCACGTGCCTGGTATGGGGCCACTTAGCATAGAAGAAGTGACCCTTTTTAAACCATACGTAAGGAACAGTCCGACAAGATTAACATTTTAATTTGCACTGCTGTCCAGAATGTGTGCTAATAGTTCCTCGGTCGATTATGTAAACCGAAGCAAATGTATTCAGCATACGTAGCACATTGTTCCCATATCAGATTCCCACCATGTTCCAAAGCAATTTGTTACAAGTTAGGCATATGTTAATGTGTTTGACTTCCATTCAGTCTAGTGATTTAGATCACTCAGGCTTGTCAAACTTGATACCAGTAGCGTATTATTTTCACCCTTTAGATGATTAGGGTCAAGGTGGTTTGTGTTCAATACCATGAATGCACAAAGGAATCTAAATCTCGAGGAAATAAAATGTCTAGTCTTTCACATAACATCAACATTTTATTTATTTATTTATATATTTTTAAGAATAAGAAAACTGGAGTGCTTACAAGAGGGCAGAGTAAAATTTGAAGAATTACTGGACACAGAAAATGATAGGTTGTGTATGCAACCCCGGTTATCTGTAAAAAGGAAGCACTGCCCAAGGGGAGGGGTTTCTGCGAACTGCGGTTTGTCCTGTTTTGCTGGGAGCCAGGACTACCGAGCGACCTTGCAACCCTTGGGCAGTGCTTCCTTTTTCAGATAACCGGGGTTGCATATGCAACCTATCGTTATCTTTCAAGTCGGAAGCACTGCCCAAGTGGGAGGGGTTACTGTATAACAAAACCGTCGCAAGGGAGGAGGCAGCGAGCTGATAAGGGAGTCTGCCCCGAGGTGCACCAATAGGGGGCCTCAGCAACACAACTCCAGACAGTAACCTCAGGGGCCCCATAGGGCCGCACCTGAGCCACCCAGGTTGTTTTTACAGCTTTTAAACCTAGGTTCATGTTTAAGTTCCTTACATTTACACATACATGTAAGTTGAAAAACATGTAATTTACATCTGTTACTTCAGTAAGTTAAGCCCTGAACTCCTGGACCCCTGCTGCTCCTGCAACCCCAAAAGAAAAAAAACTTTCCAAAAGAACTGCTCTACAACAACCTAACCTTACATGGGTCCAAAGAGTGAAAGCCCCCCAAAAGCCAGGACCCCAGGCCCTGCAGCGTTAACACATTAACTTCCGTACTTTCCTTACTTAAAGGAGACCATGAGTAGGGTGATGTTTGAGGCTGGGGTGGGGGGGGGGGCACAGACAACCCTTGTTTTTGGCCGTCTAGGTGAAAGCAGCTTTCCTAATCAAGAGAGGGGGCCCAGATCCCTCTGGAAACTCTGCAAGCCCTAAAACCCAGAGACACCCTTGAAAAAAGATAAAATTCTGGGGAGCTCTGACCCATTCACACACCCCAGATAGCCAGCAAGAATACTGCTATGGACAGGGCTACTCAGACAATCTTTGTAAGCTTGTAACTTAATTTCTTTAAAACGGTTTCATTTAACTTACATCTATTGTTTAAGACCCACACTGCTGTTGTTGTGTGTATATATATATATATATATATATATATATATATATATATATATATATATAAATATAAGCATTTAAGTTTAATTCGTATGAGCTTTTAAGCCAGACAGAAGTAAGTTACTAGGAGGCATTTAACTACAAATGAATGAACATATATATATATATATATATATATATATAGAGAGAGAGAGATTAAATAAGTACATTTAAAATATTAACCCCTACATTTTAACTCTTGTGAGTTACCTGTCAGAAGACTTAAAAAAAAACAACAACAATGGCTCTATTCTGACTTAACCCAATCTTTTTATTTTATTTTTTAATGAGCATTATTGTTTATATATAACATATAACATCTTAAGTTTACTACAAATTGTCACTATAAAGAATGACCCCCAAGCTTATTATTTTTAAACTCAGACTTATCATTATGTGTTGAGAGAGAGAGAGCTAAAATAAATTAAAAACATTTGAATATCTTAAGTTTAACTCTTACAAGCTTTTAAGACAGTTAGAAAGCAGTTACTAGACTGTATGAAACTAAGAAAGAATGAACACATTACAAGAGAGAGAGAGAGAGATTATATAAATAAAATATAGCAACAGCTTAAGTTTAACTCTTTTACAAAAACAATGCCACTATACAGACTTAACACAAGGTTTGTTATTTAATTTTTAATTTAACTTAGTCTTATTATTAAGCAGATGGCCTATCCTGAGATGTTTCCAGAGCTTGAGAGGGGGGGGGTTGAGGGCGATATGGGTGTACACCTCCGGGACGATGGGTGAGGGGGGTCAGAAGACACCCGACCTGACGACATGCTCTGACACCTTCACACTCAGACCATTCACACTCTCCGGCAAGAACAAATAACTGCAGACCTAAACAGCTTGGGGAGAGGGAGCGGGGAGAGAAGGAGAGGGGGGTGAGAGAGGTCGTGGGGGATGAGGGTGATATGGGTGTACACTTCCAGCACCATGGGTGAGGGGGGTCATAAGCTACCCGACTTGACACCTTCACACTCTGACCATTCACACTCTCCAGCAAGAACAAAGGCCTGCAGAACTAATCAGTGTGGGTGGAGGGAGAGGGGCTAGGGGTGAGAGAAGGAGAGAAGGAGAGGGGGGTTGTGGGGGTTGAGGGCGATATTGGTGGACACATCCGCCCGGATATGACGTAGGAATATTTAACCAGGTGACGTCACATGCCATAAAATATTAGGCAATGCCTATGGAGCCCACCATTCTAATCAGCTGTCTTTAGTTCCTGCTTGTTCTTGGGGCGTTTTGCCTTCAGTTTTGCTTAAGAAATCAAAACAAATCAATCAGAGAGATAGCAAAAACATTAGGTGTTGCCAAATCAACTATTTGGTATGTTCTAACTGTGGTGGGTGACCCTGGTGAAGAAAAACCCCTTCACAACAGTTGGCCAGATCAAGAACACCCTCCAGGAGGTAGAGTATCTGTGTCAAATTAAGACTTAAGACTTTTAAGACTTAAATTGCTGAAGGCAAAACTGAAGGCAAAACTCCCCAAGAACAAGCAGGAACTAAAGACAGCTGCAGTGCAGGCCTGGCAGAGCATCACCAGGGAAGAAACCCAGCATCTGATGATGTCTATGGGTTCCAGACTCACAGTTTAATTCATGATTAATTTAGTTACTGTTCACCCAATTTGGATGTAACTACCCTCAAATTAAAGATGAAAGTCTACACTTAAAGAACATCTTGATTGTTTCCTTTCCAATCCATTGTGGTGGCGTACAGAGCCAAAATGATGACAATTTTGTCACTGTCCAAATATTTATGGACCTAACTGTAGGTCTCCTTTGGACAAAACACTACATGCAGGCAGAAATATAATGTCAGCTGCATAGTCATTAAATGTCATCCGGTAATCCAGTAATCTCTCCTACTGTAGTATATATATATATATATATATATATATATATATATATTAACAAAGGAAGTCAGAGTCTGCAGTCAGGATTCAGCACAGAGGGCAGTCCTCTAGTGTGTCTGAACACTGAATTTAGACCATTGTTCAACACACATTTATCTCTTTCAAAAACACTATTGGTACTAAGTTTAAAAATAAATACATTTTAAAAACAGTGACTCAGCTCTCTTTACCCCAATGATTGTTTTTCAACTGGAGTGCTTCACATAAACGTTCTTTTGTTTCCGATTACATTTACTTTCCTACAAATGCCTTTTGAAGTTAGCACCAAAGATTTTGATAACTGTCAATGGAATTTTGAACAAGAATCCAACTATTTATATCACAAAGCTTATCGCAGTTGAACAAGTATTTTCCACTGTGCATCTTCCGAAAGTCAAAATGGAGATCGTTTTCACACTTATGAGGTTATATTACTTTCCATGTTGTACTTTAGGAAAATGGAAATGGTTTCAGTGACAGTGTGTTTATGTAAGATAAGGATAAGGATGTTGTGGGTTTTTGAGTGCAGATTCTTTATGTTTTTTCAGCTGGCGGAAACTGAAAGCACTTGAGACTCCTAATTTTCTGAATGAAAGATTTCAGAAACCGCTTGTGAAAATTAGACGAGGGTAATAATGATATGGTAATATCTTTTGCACACAAGGGATGCAAAAAGACAGCAATCACAATTACGGGTAAGAACAATAACAAATGTAAAGTAAATAAATTAAGTAAATATAAATAAATAAATTCAAGGACAGCACCATGAATTTGATAAATCCCCAAAGCAGTTGACAGGCCATTAAATCTTTACAATAAAAGTTTAAACAAACAACCTCAGAAGCAGACAGAAAAGTTCAGCTATTTGCTAATGTATTGATTTATTTATGTAATGCTTATGGTTTGTTTGCAAAAAAGTCAAAGAATTGCATTATTCAATTGGTAAAGCTTTGATTAATAATTTATATTGTAGCTATGTTACATGTATTCTTGCTAGATTCTAAGTCAGTTTCTCTTTTTTCTGCAGAGATGTCAATACAAGATACATCCCATGTCTTGTGAATTACTTTACATTATTATTATTTATATTATTTTATGTGGACTCCACAACAATGCCTTTGGATCTAGGTGATTTTAACAATTAAACATAACTGATTACATTTTAGACATGTTAGGTAAGATCCCTTGATTCATTATTCCCATTAAGAATAACTTATCTTTCGATTACTGTAAAGATGTCTGTCATTTTCAGTTAATAGTAATTTTATCCTAATAAAAGACAAGTTATATATGCTGATATACAGTAACAAGTACATTTGATTATTATTATTATTATTATTATTATTATTATTATTATTATTATTATTATTATTATTATTATTATTATTATTAATTTCTTGGCAGACGCCTTTATCCAGGGCGACTTACAACATATTAGCGCAATACAAAGTGCAAAAATACAGTGCAGTTCAAGGTATAAAGCATTACAAATTCAAGTTTACATAATACAGTGCAATTCAAAGCATAATAAATTTTACGAATTCCAATTTACACAAGTGAATTCAATAATGAGGTCTTACATCCTGGATTGTAAAAGCTTAGTGCAGACAAGATGTTAGGTCACAGTCAAGGGCCAAAGGAAAGAGAGTAAAGGGGAAATCAAAATATGAGTACTAATAGTGCAAGAAGTATGATAAAATGATGTAAAGTGCTATTTTACAGGAGAGTAAAGGGCTAATATGTACTGTATATGTACATACAAGTACTGTCTGAAAAGATGTGTTTTCAGTAAGCGCCGGAAGGAGATCAAGGACACTGCTGTTTTGACTTCACTACTTAATTACTATGTACTATTTAATGAAGTGGTCTGAATAATCCAAAAGTATTCTCAAAATACATTATAACATTGTGGGGTTAACATAATCATTGTTAATTCCAAGTATGTACAATGAAAAGATCTTAAAAGAGCAAATGGCAGGATTCTAAAGAATATTACCTTGCATATCATCACTTTGCTTCAGCAGTTTAGGGGATTAATTTACTCAAATCCTGATATTTGTTTATATCATTACAACTGCTTTGTAATTCTAAGTCTAATGCAATGACTTTCAAGATGTCCACTTGCTTCCATGTGGTGGTATTTGTCCTGGAGGTTACTGTGTCTCAGATGTTGTACACATCTGCTTTACCCATTTAATCCCAATGGTCACTGTACATCTGTATTTTTCTAGATCTAAATGATGGGAATGGTCATGTGACCACCTGTATTTACTTCCTGGTTGTGCTGTGAAGGAAGGATGGAGGTATTGAAGCTAGGTAAACGCTAAGTAAAATTGTTTTATTTGTAGAATTACTTATATTTTCTTTGTAAACATAATATTTAAAGGGTCTAGCACACATAGGGTCTAGATACTTTTATAATCAATACATTAATTCTATGATGTTTATAAAGCATCCAGATATCTTAGCAGTCTCACCTGTGACCGATGGGATAATGCTCCTGAGACCCAGCCATTGACTTTTGTCCTGGACTTAATAATATCTCCGAGACCATACTTGCCAATGTGTTATGTCCTGATGTATTTTACAGAGGACATTCAGGGCTTTTATGTGATACCACCTGTTTGGGGGTATGACCTTGATAACTTACCCTTCCTGGTTTTTCAATATGGCCACCATCACAATGATCACATTATACGGAAAAAGGAACAGTAAGTATAATTTTTGTTTAGTTGATTTTCAGAGTGTTTCTAGTAAATATACATCTCAGGAACACTCTACCAAGTTTTCAAAGCAGAATAATATTTTTTTGACATAAAAGACATCTAATTTATGGACATCTGGATATGCTGTATATGTTGTTTACCAGTTTTATGTAAACTGCAGGACACAGGTCCCAGACTGTGGCCGAGAGAATTTTGCTCAGAATAGTTGAGGGAGATTCAGACATAGACTTGTGAGACGATGAGGACCCAAAGACAGTGAATCAGGCAGAGGAGGAGGATGAAAGCTCAGATGATGATGCATCAGCTGAGGAGAAGCCAGATGTAGTGCAAGATATAGTGACCTGTTGTCCACTATGGGCCAGAAGTGTCACATAGGGTCCTGAGTTTTTTTGTTATTTTTTAATTACATTAAATGGAAAATCTACTAGGACATCTACAGAAGTCCAAATGTAATCCTTAATATTTAAAAAAGTACTAAGGTGAAACTACTGGATGGATTACTGGAGAAGGGTTTGGCTGCAACTGGAACAATGAAAAACCAGGTTAACGTTGTTAATGTTGTTAACTTTAAAAAACAAAAACTAATTTAGATATTATGAACACGTGCATACACACACCTTCCCTATGCAAACTGATGTCTTAAAACTGATTGTATTATTACTAAAATACTAAGCACACCTGCGTTAGCCTGGTTCTTCATTCATTGACCTGCATCTGATTTTCGCCGTTTGTGGCCTTGAAGAGTCCTTCCAGCACACGTGCATACACACACCTTCCCTATGCAAACTGATGTCTTATAACTGATTGTATTATTACTAAAATACTAATACTAAATACTAAAATATATTCTACATATAGGCCATATATTTTAATTTACAACAAATGGGACAGTTTTGGTTGATGATAAATATAATAATCATACAGCATAAAAAAAAACTAAAAAACTTTGTCCCACAGGTCATGGAAAGTGCCTTAAACAGATTTCTTTCTCTGTCCCAGCAACTATCCAATCTATGAAGGTCTATAATATGCATGACTGGTTACCAATATCTGACATTGTGAGTCATGCAATACATTTTCTGTAAATATATATATATATATATATATGTATGTATTCATATAGAAAAAAAACAGTATCCCTGTGATTTCTTTTCTTTTTTTTCGTAGTCTCTCATATAATTTTAATTTGTAATCAGAATTCAATTTTAGAGTCGACGAGCCTCATGTTGGGGTTCATTGAATTCCAGAAGTGAAAGAGCCAACAGTATTACAGAATCACTGACTGGAGTATTAGAACTGACACTATCGAAATGTAAGTCAATCTGGCAGGGTACCACTAATTGAAATGAAAACTGTACAAAAAATGATAGCAAAAAGGGCCCATCAATTTTGATGAGGAAAAATTTGAACAGGCCAGGGTCATTTTCTTCCTGGTGTTTTTCATGCATGTAAATGAATACAACTTTGATATAATAAGCAAATGGAAAACATATGAGCCATAGAGGGCAGAATTTATATGTATAATAATAATAATAATAATAATAATAATAATAATGATAATGATAATGAATGCTAATTACAGCTGACACTGTGCTGTGTATTGTTGTTAGACCCTTGCACTAGATTATACCATACTATACCCCTTGTATATAGTGGGGGGGCACCAAGAAATAGTTGAAATTTCATCTTTGAACTAGTTTGTTTATGTGTTATCTCATAGTGTGTCTGTGTGTCTTTCCTTACACCCAGACGAAACCATAGCCTGTGAACACTTTTTTTTTAAGTAGAAATTAAATTAAGCCATGACAGGGTCCAAGTTTGTAATTTGTGATCCGCAGGTTAAGGCAACATTTTGTTTTAGTCCAAGCCTTAGACATAAGTGGTTTTAAAATATAACCCCGAACATAGCATATGCTTTCAGTTTTCTGATCAAAACATGTGACATGCATCTTTCATGTGCTAATTTAAGAGTCTCTATACAGAGATTCTGGTTTGTCTAGTATCAACAGACAAATCAGGTATCAACAGCATTTTTATTTTATTTTATAAGTGCTGGGATTCAAACAATTACATAATTGCAATAGTTATGGACCATTCACATTAGCAGATTTAAGAATAATTAAAGCATTTTTGTTTCAATTAAAGGTTTTAATTGGTAATTAAATGATAAGGGGATCTAAGACTATCTCTGCACTGTAAGACCTTAATGGCTTTGCTGGTCTTCACAGGGTAAGATAGGAGGGGGGGTGTAACAAGAAACTTGTGCAAAATTAAATCATTTCAACTCCTGGAGAGGAAAAAACATCAACAAAACCTTTATGTTTGTTTGTTTGTTTGTATACCATCATAGCAGATAATATAACACATTATATATGCTTGATGTTTTCTGTACTGGACTTCCGTGTTTGAGAGAAAAACAGAGATAACAGTGTGTATTGACAGAGGACCTTCCTGACAAGATCTTCTAAAGAGTTCGTAATCGTTTTGGCATCAGGAATGCACTATATCCACACTGTTTTGAACCTCCCTAAGGTGACAGGATGTCCCTGTCGTGCCTCCTCAGAGAAACAGGCATTTAGAGTATCGCCTCATAGCCACACTAAACTGCCTCAATAATCCCAAGGTACAATGTCTCGCTGTGTGTGTTTGCTTGCTACAAGGCTGCCCTGCTGTCCCTGCGCTGTTGGAGCAGCATATGGTTGCTCTGATGGAAGGTAATAGAAAATGACAGGCTGTTTGAAGATGTTCTAGTCCCCGGTTCATGAATAATGCAGAGGCAGTACAGGTATAATCAGCAAAGTTTAATGGCCTACAGCCTCTAGAGAAACAACAGCATTTTGCGTATCAATCCATTCTAGTTTAAAATGGATACACAACTTCAGGACCTGCTGAGATTCAATTCAAGTTGCAATAAGAATAGCAAAATATTATTATTATTATTATTATTATTATTATTATTATTATTATTATTATTATTATCATTAATAATAATGATAATAATAATAATAATAATAATAATAATAATAATAATAATAACATAAAGTAAATTTACAGTTTAGATTTGCAACTTATAATTAATGTTTAACACTGGCTGTCCAAACTGATGCTGTGCTCAAGTTAGGCCTTAAGACAAGGGTCTCTTTTCTAGAAAATGTTAATATTTCTCAAAGGGTCCTTATGGCATCATCAAACACTAAAGTGTTGCACTTGGCAGGGGTTAAGTCTCCAAACTAACAACTATTAAGACAGTGTTTGCGATATAAATGACACAGTGGTCTATTGAGAGGCAAAGTATGTTTCTGTCCAACAAGAATTTAGTACATAAGTCAATCAAAATCAAGATTGGAGGGAGCAGAGATGGCAATAACCCTGCTGAAAAAAATATACAAAAAGGCAACTGCCCAGGAATAGTTTTGATGTATCTGATTATGCCTAATATTCAAGTGCACTTTTACCCTTTATGGCATAGCACTAGCTCTGCACAAATCTTTACCTTTATCTTAGGATGAAATAACGGTGAAGAAAAAAACATACAAATTTAATAATATAGCTTTCTACCAGTGACTAATGCTTTTAGATTAGGTTTTGCATCCCAGGTTTCTTCAAAGGAATTCCATTGGTGGTACGAACAAATAATTCTGAATTATTCCTCACTTGTAAACCACATACACCATCTGTTTACAATTTCACATTGTGGGAGAGAAGAAAAAGTACATAATGTTTTCACTCCGTGTTGTGAGGTTTGTATATAGAAATGAAAAGATACATAATTGTATATTTCAATGAATCTTCCTATAATGACATACATTATGAAGGCAATTTATATATATAAGCTGAGCATATGTCTGGGCCATGTGGTAAGTATGGTGCCAGTGAATGTATTTCAAATGCCATTATTTGCATTAGGTCATTTAAGAAAGGCATTTTCCCTGTGGTACAATAATTCCTTGAGATGTTAATGTTAGATCATTAACACGTGCCCCTGATTTATTATTTTCAGTGGTACTTTTAACTCTGACTACTTTTATTTCCTAGTCCACATGTAGGCACTGTACATGCTATACATTGTCAGTTAGCTGTGATCATAAAGTAAAGATTCATATTAATTTGTGTATTACTCCCTATGTCTTTCTGTTGCTTGTTCCAATCATTTTTTCTCTGTTTGTCTTAATTTTGTCTATGCCTTTATTTACTACTATTTTCATATCTACATTTGTATATCAATGTATTGATATATATATATATATATATATATATATATATATATATATATACAGAGAGAGAGAGAGAGAGAGAGAGAGAGAGAGAGAGATACAAATGTTGATGTGAAAACAAATAATAATACATATATATATATATATATATATATATATATATATACACTCACCTAAAGGATTATTAGGAACACAATACTAATACTGTGTTTGACCCCCTTTCGCCTTCAGAACTGCCTTAATTCTACGTGGCATTGATTCAACAAGGTGCTGAAAGCATTCTTTAGAAATGTTGGCCCATATTGATAGGATAGCATCTTGCAGTTGATGGAGATTTGTGGGATGCACATCCAGGGCACGAAGCTCCCGTTCCACCACATCCCAAAGATGCTCTATTGGGTTGAGATCTGGTGACTGTGGGGGCCAGTTTAGTACAGTGAACTCATTGTCATGTTCAAGAAACCAATTTGAAATGATTCGACCTTTGTGACATGGTGCATTATCCTGCTGGAAGTAGCCATCAGAGGATGGGTACATGGTGGTCATAAAGGGATGGACATGGTCAGAAACAATGCTCAGGTAGGCCGTGACATTTAAACGATGCCCAATTGGCACTAAGGGGCCTAAAGTGTGCCAAGAAAACATCCCCCACACCATTACACCACCACCACCAGCCTGCACAGTGGTAACAAGGCATGATGGATCCATGTTCTCATTCTGTTTACGCCAAATTCTGACTCTACCATCTGAATGTCTCAACAGAAATCGAGACTCATCAGACCAGGCAACATTTTTCCACTCTTCAACTGTCCAATTTTGGTGAGCTTGTGCAAATTGTAGCCTCTTTTTCCTATTTGTAGTGGAGATGAGTGGTACCCGGTGGGGTCTTCTGCTGTTGTAGCCCATCCGCCTCAAGGTTGTACGTGTTGTGGCTTCACAAATGCTTTGCTGCATACCTCGGTTGTAACGAGTGGTTATTTCAGTCAAAGTTGCTCTTCTATCAGCTTGAATCAGTCGGCCCATTCTCCTCTGACCTCTAGCATCAACAAGGCATTTTTGCCCACAGGACTGCCGCATACTGGATGTTTTTCCCTTTTCACACCATTCTTTGTAAACCCTAGAAATGGTTGTGCGTGAAAATCCCAGTAACTGAGCAGATTGTGAAATACTCGGACCGGCCCGTCTGGCACCAACAACCATGCCACGCTCAAAATTGCTTAAATCACCTTTCTTTCCCATTCAGACATTCAGTTTGGAGTTCAGGAGATTGTCTTGACCAGGACCACACCCCTAAATGCATTGAAGCAACTGCCATGTGATTGGTTGGTTAGATAATTGCATTAATGAGAAATTGAACAGGTGTTCCTAATAATCCTTTAGGTGAGTGTATGTAGTACTGTGCAAAAGTTTTAGGCAGGTGTGAAAAAATGCTGTAAAGTAAGAATGCTTTCAAAAATAGACATGTTAATAGATTATATGTATCAATTATCTAAATGCAAAATGAGTGAACAGAAGAAAAATGTACATCAAATAAATTTTTGGTGTGACCACACTTTGCCTTCAAAACAGTATCAATTCTTCTAGGTACACTTTGTAGGCTTTTGTAGGGATTTTGTAGGCATAGAGTGAGGTGTATGATTAAACAATTATACCAAACAGGTGCTATTGATCATCAATTCAATATGTAGGTTGAAACAGAAACAGCTGTGTAGGAGGAATAAAACTGGGTGAGGAACAGCCAAACTCAGCTAACAAGTCATACACCATGGCAAGACACAAGGTAGTTATACTGCATCAGCAAGGTCTCTCCCAGGTAGAAATTTCAAGGCAGACAGGGGTTTCCAGATGTGCTGTCCAAGCTCTTTTGAAGAAGCACAAAGAAATTGGCAACATTGAGCACTGTAGACGCAGTGGTCGGCCAAGGAAACTTACTGCAGCAGATGAAAGACACATCATGTTTACATCCCTTCGCAATCGGAAGATGTCCAGCAGTGCCATCAGCTCAGAATTGGCAGAAAACAGTGGGACCCTGGTACACCCATCTACTGTCTGATGAGACCCATGAGACGTCTGGTCAGAAGTGGCCTTCATGGAAGACTTGTGGCCAAAAAAGCTATACCGCTGACATAGAAACAAGGCTAAGCGACTCAACTATGCACAAAAACACAGGAACTGGGGTGCAGAAAAATGGCAGCAGGTGCTCTGGACTGATGAGTCAAAATTTGAAATATTTGCCTGTAGCAGAAGGCAGTTTGTTCGCCGAAGGGCTGGAGAGCGGTACACGAATGAATGTCTGCAGGCAACAGTGAAGCATGGTGGAGGTTCCTTGCAAGTTTGGGGCTGCATTTCTGCAAATGGAGTTGGGGATTTGGTCAGAATTAATGGTCTCCTCAATGCTGAACAGGCAGATACTTATCCATCATGCAATACCATCAGGGAGGCATCTGATTGGCCCCAAATTTATTGTGCAGCATGACAACAACCCCAAACATACAGTGAAAGTCATTAAGAACTATCTTCAGCATAAAGAAGAACAAGGAGTCCTGGAAGTGATGGTATGGACCCCACAGAGCCCTGATCTCAACATCATCGACTCTGTCTGGGATTACATGAAGAGAGAGAAGCAACTGAGGCTGCCTAAATCCACAGAAGAACTGTGGTTAGTTCTCCAAGATGTTTGGGCCAACCTACCTGCCAAGTTCAAAAACTGTGTGCAAGTGTACCTAGAAGAATTGATACTGTTTTGAAGGCAAAGGGTGGTCACGCCAAATTTTGATTTGATGTAGATTTTTCTTCTGTTCACTCACTTTGCATTTAGTTCATTGATAGATAGATGATAATCTATAGTCTATTTTTGAAAGCATTCTTACTTTACAGCATTTTTTCACACCTGCCTAAAACTTTTGCACAATACTGTATATATATATAATTAAAAGTGATACAGATCAGGTAGATGACTGCTGACAGACAATCTGATATAGCCATGAATAAATCTTAGCTGATGGTGTTAAGAAAAAGCTATCTGAAATAATAATTCTGACTCATGTACTCATAAATAATAAGTTCAGCATCCTAAATATGGGTGGAAAATGGTGGACTGGTCATATAAATGCACTTTGTGAATGGCATTATAAATTCCTTCATGGAAATGTGCATAATTCTATAGTTGTGTTCCATCTGACTGAACTCAGATATTTTAAGACGAAAAAGTTTCCCAGCAACCCCAACTACTTAATCTCAGAAAACACAGCCCAAAGAATCTGGGCAAATATTTGAATGTTGTGTTTGTAAATCTTAAATTACATTGTACTGTATTTTTTCTGTGATTAACATGCCCCATCTCTTACTGTCATTCAAACGGCTTGAGTTTGAAAATGTAAATAAGAAATTACAGTTTGAAGTGAAGTGGATTTTGGCCAGTGCAGGAATAAAAGAGAGCAAGTTCCTCATGTGTGACAATACTTATATGGCAGAAACATGTTATGTAAAGCTTTTTGTTTGTGTTTGTGCATTTTAAACCTATATGTCTATACAGAGAAAGTAAAATACAAAAAATGCTATATAATATTGTGACCATACTATGAGGGCCAGCAACTCAAGGCACATTTACCTACATCTTATACTGAGATCCTGCATTTTAAAACAATCTCTCATACAGATTAGTTAATTTAGTAATAATGGCATTCTAAAACATCTGTTCATTTATCTATTTTATTAATCAAGTATGCAGCTTTTCCTGGTATCACTTTAGACTTCAAACTCCCTGTGTGCTTTTAGGAAAGCTAGTTTTTGCACATTTGTGGGGGGTAGGAGGACGGGAAAAGAGGGTTTCTGTTTTAAAGGTAGACCATGGAATTTTGTCTGGCTAATTCTAATTAATGGAAATGTGGCTTCTATGCCAGTTTATTTCCCTTTTACTTAGTGAGAATTCTAACTTTGCAAACTACTGTGTTCATTTACAGCAATATATACTTTGGAAGACTACTGTGCTGTTCACACTCCAATTGTTTGTTTTTCTTTTCACAGGGTCATAAGAATAACCTCATCACCATATGGAAACAACTATTGAATGCACCTCATATCCCTCTCTGAAGTATAAAGAGCCATTGAGAATATGTGATAAGCATTCAATTCGCCCAGTCTCAAAACATTCTGATTAATGGTAATTTCAACCATTCAATGGAAATAACTTGACTGGACTATGGGGTTTTCCTTTAGTTACACGATATGTCCAAGGCTATACAATACAGTTGATAAGTGCTCCTCGGCTCATTGTAAACACAGGGCCCTGTGTGTTCAGTGAAGTTAAACAACCCTTTGAATGTTTAAGTTTCTGGAATGGTGTGTTTGTTTTCCCGTTTTTGTTCTGAGACGGATCTGACATTTAGTTTCCTTTGAACCGCTGTAAAAATCAAGACAGAAAACTCAGCAGCTTCTAAATACCTCCTCAAATGGCTACTCTCCCATTTCTTTCTTTGTACATTATGAGTTTTATTAAATGTCTGGAGGCCGTCAAGAACTGTAGTTGTCACACAAACACACTCACAGAAAACCTGCCTACGCTGATATTTATTAAGCCCTTGCACAATGCACTGTTCCGTTTAATCGTTTCCAACATCTACATGATAAACAAACATACATGCCATCGATACATCAACATCAGGCATGGCTAATGATGGTACAAACGCAAAGGCATAATTGAAACTAATTAAATGAATGCCCACCACACTCCAAGAACCAATTAATTGCTGTTGCGAAAGTGACAGACACTGAGCTGTGTTTTATCATGGGCACTGAAGAATGAGCGGTACGTGGACAGCCAGTGTTAAACATTTATAATCTGCAATCCACACTGGAAACTTGCAGCAACTTTGTCATTTTCCTCACAAAAATGTCTTTAATATATTATATTATTATATATTTAGTCAGACATAGTGACATGTATCTGAAATTAAACAAATGTCATTGGTTTGAGCAAGACGACCACACACATTTAAAAATAAAGAACAAATAATGTATTGATTATTGTCCGAACAGTGATAACTACGATAATAATATTAATAGTAATAAATAATACATTCAGAACATGCTATGGAATTATCTCTTCAAATAATGATCTTCAGAAACGCTGCTACTGTGCAGCAAACTGCTAAGAGCATGTTGGAAAACAATTCTTACAGGCCACCAATGTCAGCTTGGATATAAAAATAATAAACACCAAATTAAATAGTGCTCATAATTACACAATCCACACTGGTGTAATGTAGGTTATACAATAAGTAAATTACAAACGAAACACACACACATACATACACACACACAAACACACACACATACACACACTCCCCAAGGGTCTGCATTATCATCTTTATCCTTCATTTATTTCCTTCAAACTGCAATCTATCATGTTGATTAAAGATTCAGCTTCACCCTCACTTTTCCCTAAAGTTTCTAATTTACACACTGTTTATGCATTCCTTAACATTTTATCTTATGACAGTGTCTGATTCCCCCGTTGAGTGTTATTTTGAGCAGGAGACCTGTTTACTAGGGGAAAAAATGAATAATTTACTTTAAAAAAAAAAGAACAATAAGAAAAAACAAAAACATACCTATTGCTGAAAACATACAATGGTATATTGTTGTACAGGATTAAACAGACCAAATATGATTATTATTTGTATTATTAGTATTAATATTAGTATAATTAATCTAATTATTATAATCTTCTCTTATGTCTACTCTGTAGAACCCTGTAGAACATTGTTAAACCATTCCTTGGATAAAGCCGTCTATTAAATAATATTTATTTGTTCATTTAGTCACTATTAAAGAGAACTTCTATCTGGATAACAAAAACAAAACAAAAAACAGAAAAGAGACATGAGTATGTAATCCAGGTAGTGTTGACAATTACATTTTTTTTTTAGTTTTGACTCAAATAGCATCATAAACCTAATCGATAAACTGGCTAGATGGGTAAAAAGGCAGTTTTAAAAAACATCTATTCAGATGAGGACACTGTCAAAAATATCAACATAAATCACAATGATTGGTTACAAAAGTAACGCCAATGGACTGCTATGGAGAAATGGAACAAGGTTTGCATTTTTCAGCGTCAGGATTCAACAGTATAACAGAAGAAAGTCAGATGAGGGCTGTCAGAACATTGTGTAGTGCCTACCATAAAACATGGAGGCAGCTAGTACTGAGAAAGTTTAAGGTTATTTTGTACACCACAGGAAATATAGTAGAAACAGCAAGTAGTAGAAACTCTCAGTTTGCTGAGATCGAGCTCTGCTGCGCTCCACAGTCCACGGGTGTGGCCTCGGTTCTAGGCCCCGCTTCAGCTGGTGGGGTTCTGTGCCCTGTCTGTCCGAGCACCGACAGCGGGAGCAAATTGGCCACAGCTTCCGGGTCCGCTATGGCACGGCTGTCTCCTCCTCCAAACACACAGCTTTGGAGACTCCTGTGCCCACTTCTCTGTCTGCATCTGCTGCTGCGCCTGCTGCCACGATCACACCTGCCACGGCAGCTGCTCGCCCAGCGGCATCCGCACCCCAATGCCTGACATGCCCGTGGTGCACACTGCTACAGCCGCGTGTGCCCCTGCGCAAACACGTGAGGGACAGGGAAGAGTGGTGGAGTGATGCCCACGGGCTCCCTCCCCCTCTTCTGAGTCATCAGGCTAGCTAGCCCCCTCCCCGTCACGCCGTCGGAGGTCTGGCTTCACGGACAGAGAGCGAGATGAGGCCATCCTTGCTGTGAATAGCAGCACGGACCACATCTGTGCCCTCCTGCCTGCTCAGGCAGAGCAAACAGCAGCCCAGTCAATTGAGCAACAACACTTCCCCTGTTCCTGTAAGTCAGGACCAGGAGTTTTTGGGCAGTGATCCAGAGGGCTGTGGACTGCTTGCAGATCCCCTGGCCCTCTGAACCCCCCCCACCATGCTCCAGGTTCGAGAGGGGGTACCGGCCGCAGTAGCCCACAAGGGCCCTCCCGCTGCTGCTGGGCCTACTGGATGACCTGAGAGCCACCTGGGACCACCCGGTAGGGAGGCCTATGCCAGAACCCAGGGTGTGGCTGAAGCGGGCCTGGTGAACTCCATCATTGCCGTGCTGGTCTCCTTAACCCCACTGTCCGTGGAGTCACGTCACTTGGCCTGTCCTGACAGGCAATGTTGCATGATGGAGACCCTGCTCCAGAGGGCATACGAGGCTGGAGCCCAAGTGGCTCGCCTGTGTAACACAGAAAGCCTGATGGCCCTTTATCTGGCCCAGCTGGCCCAGCTGGCTAAAGCCCCAGACCCAGCCACTGCATCACAGGCAGTCCAAGTGAGGGACCCGTTGCAGTTTGCATCAAAATCACCGCTTTCCTGGAAAAGTGAGCAATTTGCGAAGCACCCCTACTGGGGCAGCATGGGGGATACTAATCTCCACACTTCGTAGTATGCAAGGAAAATGGCGATTTCTACCCCATCTTGGATTGGAGGCGCCTGAACCGCCACCTCTAGGTGTTGCACTTCAAGATGCTCAACCTGCGCACCATGTCCCAGGCCATCAAGCCCGGCGACTTGTTCACCACAGTGGATCTGAAAGATGCTTACTTTCACATCCCCATTGCGCAGGCGTACAGGAAGTTTCTCAGCTTCGCCTTCGAGGGCAGAGTGTTCGAGTTTGCTGTTTTCCTCTTCGGCTTGTCGCTAGCCCCACGCACTTTTTTCAAGTGCATGGACGTCATGTTAGCCCCCTTGCATTGTCAGGGGGTCCACGTCCTCAACTATCTAGACGACTGGCTGGTCTATTCTGACTTGAGGGAGCAGGTTCAGAAACACACAAACCTGATTTTAGGCCGCCTCTCCGATTTGGACCTTCGGGTCAATGGAGAGAAGAGCCGCCTGACGCCAACTCAGCAGGCACAGTTCCTCAGACTGCACCTCAATTCCGTTGCCATGCTCGCCACCCTGCCGCCAGAGAGAGTTGCCTTCATACACACATGTCTCTCCCTCTTCAAATTTGAGCTTGTGTCAGGGTGCCCCTTTGCCAGAGGCTGCTGGGCCTCCCAGCGGCTGCATCACAGACCCTCCCCCTTCGGCCTCCTCCAGTTGAGGTCGCTGCAGTGGTGGTTCAGGTCTCTCAAGATGCACCCTCGCCGCGATCGAGCAAGCCGAGTCACAGTCACTCCGGCATGCTGGAAAGCACTACGTTGGTGGCGGAGCCCTCACAATTTGACCCTCGGTGTGTCCCTGGGACCAGTCTACCTCTAAGCAGGGTTGGGGAACAGTCTGCGACGGACGTGGAGTCCGAGGCAGGTGGACAGCCCTCTGTATCAACATCCTGGAGTTACAAGCAGTACTCCTTGGACTGTCTCATTTCCTGCCGTCTGCTTCTGTGGGCACAGCCATGGTTCCGCGCCATCAGAGCAGTTCACTGCCGAGGCTTGGCCAACACGGCGGTGGATCTCCTCTCTCGGGGAGGCCCACCGGTCTCGGAATGGCGCCTCACCCGTTTTGTGATACAGCAACTGTGGAGCCGGTTCTGCAGGGTGGACGTGGATCTCTTTGCCTCGGCAGAGTCCACACACTGCCCACTATGGTTCTCCGTCCGAGACTGCTCAGGATCCCTAGGGATTGACGCGCTAGCCCACACATGGCCGCGCTGTTTCCTTTATGCGTTCCCACCGGTGGTCCTGGAGAAGGTCAGGAGAGAACGAACAACAGTTCTGCTGATAGCCCCACAGTGGCCTCACAGATTCTGGTTCCCAGACCAGATCGCCCTCCTCCACGGAGAGCCTTGGCAGCTCCCAGTGAGAGTGGACTTGTTGTCCCAGGTGCAGGGCATGCTTTGGCACCCTAACCCGGGCCTCCTCCAGCTCTGGGCCTGGCCCCTGAGCGGGAGTGACTGATTGCCTGCAGTCTGTCAGAAGCGGTAGTAGCCACTATTCAGTCGGCGAGAGCTCCCTCTACGAGGTCGCAATATTCCTACCGCTGGCGGACGTTTAGCACCTGGTGCCAAGATGGCGGTCAAGACCCAATTAATTTCCCTATTGGGGTCATATTGCAATTTCTACAAGAGCTGTTGGACAAGGGCACCCGTCCACGCTCAAAGTGCATCTGGCAGCCATCACCGCATGTCATGTCCGGATTGATGGTGAGCCCCCTGGGTCTCATGTCCTGGCTGTGCAGTTTTTAAAGGGAGCTCGACGGCTGCGGCCTCCTCGCACCCCTTCACTGCCCGTATGGCGTCTTGATGTAGTGCTGGATGCACTTTCCCAAGCCCCATTTAAGGCACTGAACTCAGCTGAGCTGAAGCTGGTGTCACTTAAGACTGTGTTTTTGCTGACAATCACGTCTGCAAAACACGTAAGCGAGTTACACGCCCTGTCTACGCTACGGCCTAACCCTGCATTCCTCCCAAAAGTGCTGTCTCCATTTAATGTCAACAGGCCTATTGAGTTGATGGTTTTTCATTCTCCTCCCTTTGCTTCAGAGCAAGAGAGTTGGTTTCACCTGCTCTGCCCTGTGTGGGCCCTCAGGTGTTATTTGGAACGCACTAAGGACATTCAGCACTCAGACCAACTGTTTGTGTCTTATGGAGTGTGGACACAGGGCCAGGAGCTTTCAAAGCAGTGCCTCTTGCATTGGATTGTGGACACCATTACCATGGCCTACGAGTCCACCAGGACACTGGTGCCTGATCACCTGGTGGCTCACTCGACTTGAGGGGTTGCCACATCTTGGGCCCTTTTTCAAGGCGCCCCCTTGGCAGACATTTGTGCGGCTGCAGCTTGGGCCTCGCTGCTTACATTTGTCCGGTTCTACAGGTTGGACGTGACGGGACCGGTCCATTCCATTGGGAACCCGGTGTTGGCTGCAGTCGAGCCCCAGTAGCCTACATGCTCTAGCTCCTGCCTTTTCCTCTCTCAGTCTGCCCCTGTTAAGTTGTGTTGCCGAGGTCCCTAGCGCTCACCTCGGAGCAGGCTCCCTTATCAGCTCGCTGCCTCCTCCCTTGCGACGGCTACAGTAACCCCTCCCCCTTGGGCAGTGCTTCCGACTTGAAAGATAACGATAGGTTGCATATTCAACCCCGGTTATCTGAAAAAGGAAGCACTGCCCAAGGGCTGCAAGGTCACGCAGAAGTCCTGGCTCCCGGCAAAAGAGGACGACCCTGCGCTGACGTCACGTTTTATAGAACAGGAAGTGACCGGGACCTGTCTGAGTGACGAGCGCAGGGGCCAATGGCAGCTTTGATAGAGTGACGTTTTGATCGGGTTCCTATGGCAGTGCGCAGAAGCCCCTCCCCCTTGGGCAGTGCTTCCTTTTTCAGATAACCGGGGTTGCATATCGTTTTTCAATCTGATACTACAAACATAATGACATGGACCAGCAAAATACAAAATTAGACTACATTAGACTGCAGGGAGTACATATGGTCCTTTTTACTCAAACATTTCTTCACAAACTATTTTTGCATGGACATTTTAACTACAACAAATATACACAGTAACTTTAGCCATTTACCTTTGAAACTTTTCAAAATATTGATAACTTCATCATGCATGAGTAAATGCAACATTTAAAGTAACATCAATTTCAAAATTTGCAACATTTTAGAAAGTGTGTGTAAGCAATTCTGAACATTTCTCAGCATTTCTCAACCATTTCTCTGGTTTTACTATTTATATGTACGTGTTTGGCTAAAATTAACATTTTGTTCTATAAACTACTGACAGCATTTCTCCCAAATTCCAAATAAAAATATGAATGGAAGATTGAATGGAATGAATGGCTGCCATACATGTACAGATGCTGATTTAAGAAATATTTGCAGTGATCCAGAGCTGTATATATATATATATATATATATATATATATATATATATATATATATATATATATATATATATATATATATTTGAGGAACAGTAATAGTTCTTAAGCTTATTGATTATTGCCTCAAATTTGTGCTTATCCAAAGATTTAAGTCCTTAAATATATTTTTAAATATACAGGTAATGTAATTTATGTAAACTTATTTTACCAACATATATCATGCATTATATTTTACAGTTGACCATTTTTTGTTATCATATATTGCAATATATTTCATTTCCATGTGGGAGCAGTGTTCTTGTGTGTTTTGACAATATAGATTATAAATGTACAACATGCAGTAAATATTTCTAACAAGTCTTCCCCCAAAACAATTACTCAATCTCAAGTCTAACAAAAGAAGAAGGAAAAAAACACTTTAATAAAAAAAAAATGTTTTTCAAAGGTGCTCTATAAAGAGTAAAAGCTGTTTTATCTCTAAGTGAGTGAGATGGTGAATTTCATAAATATGGAGGTGGGTAAGTGAAAACACTACCCCCCACTGTCTTCAATCACATTCTATATAGGGCTAGGAAATCAAAGAAGAGACCTGTGAAGGTACATATTTAGAAACTAGATCAGATGGGTATGATGGAACTGCACAGTAAAGAATCTTTAAAGTCAACAACACTGCAATGATCAATGCTAAACGAAACAGGAAGTCAATAAACACTTCATAATACCTGGATAATGTGTATGGTTAACCTGGTATGAGAGTACTGAAGAGGCAGAACATTTCAGCTGATGCAATTCAAGTACAAGACACAAACTAACAAAAAACACCAGGAAAGGAATTGCAACCATGGATTCAACAAAATCCATTTTACAACAGCTCCAGCTGGAGCTTGATTCAGAATGCACCTTCATTGTTTTTAAGATAAGTTTTAAATCAGCATGGATGGAAGCATTTTGTTTTCAGAAATGAACAAGGTGTGTAAATTTTAGTAAGCTTTTTTAATAACACATGAAAGTTCCTAACAGTAAACCTGTCTAAATGAAATAGATAACACAAAGCGTCTGTGTCCCTGTTGTTTAGTTGTTGTTATTTTGGTTGTTGTTAGAAAACTTAGGCCTAGAGTAAATTACAATGTTGACATACCTGCAAAACATAAGTTGCAAACCTGAACCTTGTTCTTTTCATAAGTGGCTTCTCACAAAATTAAACTGCTATTGCTTAAAAGTTGATTATTTGTGATTTGCAGGGTAAAGAATCAACTCCTTATTATTGACTGATGTCCAGACCCAGTCAAAATGTTGCCCTATCTACGAATTACAAATCATAAACTTGTATTCTTTATACTATTCATAATTACAATTGCCATAGGGTACAGTTTTGTACTATGTGATTCTGAAGTAGGTCAAGATTTTAATTTGGTCTAGGCTGCCTAGACTAGGGACAGGATTAAATCAAAAATGTTCGCAATGTGTGAACTTGAAAAGTTGTGTAAGAGTCACAGGAGGGAATCTCGCATCTCAGCTTCTTGCTGAGATGCATAAATATAATCCAGACATCTCCATATGCTTTACGCTACAACTGCTTGGACAGCAGTGTCATTCGATGCAGTGTTCGTCTCTTAAAAGTTGCCTTCAGTCCATATAGAGAGAGATGCATGAATTATTGAAATTCTGCAATGTCCGAACTTCAGTTACAAAATGCATTAATTAGAATAGACATTCAATCCATGGTGAGTGTGTTACTTTATGTGGTTCTACGGTACAGATACACTTTAAGAAAGTATACTTACACGGATTTCTGCGTGGTGTCTGTAAAGTTGTAAAATGTATTATATCTTGAATTGCTTTGTTTAATGTAAATTTGAATTTGTAATGTTTGATGCCTTGTACTTAACTGTAGTCTTGCACTTTGTATTGCACTTATGTAATAAGGATAAGGGCATCTGCCAAGAAATAAAATAAATAAAATAATAATAATAATCTGATTGTGAGTGACAACAGTGAATGCTCAACTTGACTACTGCTGTTATGCTGATATATTTTAACAAGAATATGTATGCTAACCTAATATAAATGGATACTGGCTAGCATTACATTTGCTCTTCTGTTGGCTATAGCTGTTTGTTCCATAATGTTTAATTAGTTATTTAAGTAGTTGTTAGTTTAGTGAAATTATTTAGTTACTTCATAGTTCTTCCAATCACAATTTTCACATCCGATATCAGGGCAGGAAAGGCACTCAACATTCAAGGAAGTTGGACAGGAGAAGAGAGCCAGAGAAGTGCCAGTTTTCCCACTGTTTACGCCTACTGTCTTGTACACATACAACTGGTAAATTGGCAAAAGCCATTAATTAAACATGGGTTTTCTCTTTTGTGTTTTGATGTTACTTTGTAAAATATTTGCCTAGTAATTACATGAAAAGTTATACATTTATATTTATAAATATTATGTTGTATACTGGTTAGCCTTGATTAGTCTTTTTTTATTTTTTAAGATGGCAAAAGCAAAATATTCGATATCTCAGTTTTGGATAGTGTACAGTTGCTAATAATAATACAAACCATACGTTTAATTACAATAACACACACACACAAATACATATATAGATATATATATTAGGGCTGTCAATCAATTAAAATATTTGATTGGTTAATCAATGGGTGTTAGTTGATCGGTAGATTAATCGGGCACTTATTCAAATAAGTGTAACAGACTTTAAGTGATTTTGCCACACAGTAATTTAATAAATACTAGGCATTGATATTACAATATAAAAACACTGTAACGTTAATGGTAAATCACAATCTGAGAAGAGCACTGTAAAGAATTGAAGTCTTTGAAGCACAGAGGATACATTTATTTATTTAACGAGCTCGAAAGAATCACATGCGAGGGGCAACCCCGAAGTGAAACTTAATTCTTAGCAGAAATTAGCAGTTTTAAAGGGAAAATTATGTAGGGTACTGTGACTGTTTATCTAATCAAAAGCTTAAAAACTTGCAAGTTCTGCAAAGTTCTTACGGAGGAGGGGGGGGGGTCATCATGGAAGCAGGTGTCTTCCTGTTACAGCATACAAACTGCTGGTCTCGCGGGTTTCTTTAATTATGGATAATGAGGTAACATCTTCAGCTTTAAGAGAAGAACAGGAAATCCACAAACGGACACTAAGCAAACTGGCAGAAACCTGTGGGCTGTACATCCATGGGTTGTTCTCTTATCATAGAAAAACAAAAGTGGAAGCAGAGAGAGGAACTTCTAGAGGATGTACCCTTAACAACCACCTTCCTGGCTTTTCACTAGCTTGATCAATCCAATTTGCTAGGTCTCTATACAGTGAGGGAAAAAAGTATTTGATCCCCTGCTGATTTTGTACATTTACCCACTAACAAAGAAATGATCAGTCTATAATTTTAATGGTAGGTGTATTTTAACAGTGAGAGACAGAATAACACCAAAAAAATCCACAAAAATGCATTTAAAAAAAGTTATAAATTGATTTGCATGTTAATGAGGGAAATAAGTATTTGACCCCTTCAAACTTAGTTGGCAATCACAGAGGTCAGACGTTTCTTGTAGTTGGCCATCAGGTTTGCACACATCTCAGGAGGATTTTGTCCCACTCCTCTTTGCAGATCCTCTCCAAGTCATTAACGTTTCGAGGCTGACATTTGGTAACTCGAACCTTGAGCTCCCTCCACAGATTTTCCATGGGATTAAGGTCTGGAGACTGGCTAGGCCACTCCAGGACCTTAATGTGCTTCTTCTTGAGCCACTCCTTTGTTGCCTGTGTGTTTTGGGTCATTGTCATGCTGGAATACCCATCCACGACCCATTTATCAAGCATAATGTTTCCACCTCCATGTTTGACGGTGGGGATGGTGTTCTTGGGGTCATTCCTCCTCCTCAAAACACGGCGAGTTGAGTTGATGCCAAAGAGCTCGATTTTGGTCTCATCTGACCACAACACTTTCACCCAGTTCTCCTCTGAATCATTCAGATGTTCATTGGCAAACTTCAGACGGGCCTGTACATGTGCTTTCTTGAGCAGGGGGACCTTGCGGGCGCTGCAGGATTTCAGTCCTTCATGGCGTAGTGTGTTACCAATTGTTTTCTTGGTGACTATGGTCCCAGCTGCCTTGAGATCATTAACAAGATCCTCCCGTGTAGTTCTGGGCTGATTCCTCACCGTTCTCATGATCTTTGAAACTCCACGAGGTGAGATTTTGCATGGAGCCCCAGACCGAGGGAGACTGACAGTTATTTTGTGTTTCTTCCATTTGCGAATAATCGCACCAACTGTTGTCACCTTCTCACCAAGCTGTTTGGCGATGGTCTTGTAGCCCATTCCAGCCTTGTGTAGGTCTACAATCTTGTCCCTGACATCCTTGGACAGCTCTTTGGTCTTGGCCATGGTGGAGAGTTTGGAATCTCATTGATTGATTGCTTCTGTGGACAGGTGTCTTTTATACAGGTAACGAGCTGAGATTAGGAGAGTCCCTTTAAGAGAGTGCTCCTAATCTCAGCTCGTTACCTGTATAAAAGACACCTGGGAGCCAAAAATCTTGCTGATTGATAGGGGATCAAATACTTATTTCCCTCAGTAACATGCAAATCAATTTATAACTTTTTTGAAATGTGTTTTTGTGGATTTTTTGTTTTGTTATTCTGTCTCTCACTGTTAAAATACACCTACCATTAAAATTATAGACTGATAATTTCTTTGTCAGTGGGCAAATGTACAAAATCAGCAGGGGATCAAATACTTTTTTTCCCTCACTGTACATGCTATTATTTCTAATGCTAATTTTAATATAAAACATTATACCGGTTCTTCAATCAGAAAACTAAATTATAATTGCTACAGCAAAAGGGTGTTGTGCTCACAAATGAAACTACTCAAACTGCCCTTGTAAGAAAAGCATTAAAGAAAACCTTTACTTTGTCTTCCAATATTTCCTTACTAATCCAGTTTGAATCCAAAGTTTAGTTTTCTCATTAGCTGCTTGTAGCCCTGCAGTTTGTGTGCAGATACTGTACTGTAGCTCTAGTGATCTTGCATGATTGGCCTTTATAATTTAATACTAGAAGCGCAGGGCTGGTCAGTTTGACAGATTTAATTTAAATTGCTGTGTTTCTGTGCATACCTGTTCGTGATTTTTCCTAAATATATGTATAGAATATGCCTACTGCGTTTTAGTTGCATAAACGCAAATCAAGTTCAAGTCGCAATCTCTACCTCACCTAAGGTCTACAGTCTTTCATGTGCTTGAAAAACACACACATTGTGTAGCATTACAAGATTACCCCGCAAATAAATACTTGTTTCATCTGTGTCTGTGTAATGTACCCATTTTGAAAAAAAAAGTGCTTTGATATCATTCATACCAATCAATTTTAGTTTTGTATAAATACATGCACACATGAAACAATGTAAGACTATCAGTGTTAGATATCATAAAAATATATTTTAAAATAAATAAGTCCAGGTTTTGAACAAATATTCAAATATGTTAGACAAATATATCTCTGCAAAGTACAATATTAAAACTAGTATTGCTTTCATTAATTTCTGCAACAAATACTGAGTGTACACTTGCATAGACTTCAACTGTCTTATTTTTGCCCCAATGTACAGCATGGCTGAAGCTTTCATAACTAAATATACCTATACAGAAAGTATAGCTCCCTTAGCTGAGATCTTGTTTCTTGGTTTTCTCTTTCTAAACTCCAAACTTCACCATGTAGTCATGCTATCTGATTTAATCTGATTTCACCTGAAGAAATCATGCAATTTCACACATTCCAACAAAATCAAACACATTCGAATTTCATGAAATGAAATGTATCGTGGCCTTAAAATGTGAATGAAGATGAATGAATGGATGAGCTTGTACTGAGAATTGTCTCTCACCTTAAGTATCCAAGTCCACTGTCCCTTTGGACACTGATTGGCACTGATTGGCAATGCTAGATTGGCAGTGGTAGGGATGGACTTAAATAGACTGGACCTTGGCGATGGAGACTGGCTTGTGGGATGAGGAATGTCACGTCACTGTTAGGGAAAAAGCCGGAGCTTGTGCAGGAGATGGAAAGGTACCAACTAGATATAGTTGGTCTCACCTCCATGCATAGCATTGGTTTTGGAACCAAACTTCTTGATCAGGGGGTTGTCTCTTTCCTACTCCGGAGTGGAACTGCGTGAGCGGCCCTGGGTGGCTATGGGGATACTCACAAGTCCCAGACTGGGTGCCGCACAGTTGGAGTTTGTCCCTGTGTGTGAGAGGGTCACCTCGATGAGGCTTCGTTTCTCAGAGAGGAAATCTTTGACTGTTGTCTTTGCCGAAATGCAGTTCGGAGTATTCAGCGTTCTTGGAGAAGGTGGGTAGGGTGCTCGATAGGGTGCAACCTACTGACACTGTAGTCTTATTAGGGGACTTCAACGCTCACGTAGGGAACTTGGAGATACTTGGAGGAGGGTGATTGGGAGGAACGGCCTCTCTGATCTGAACCTGAGTGGTGAGTTGTTAATGGACTTCTGTGCTAGGAATGGATTGTCTATAACGAACACCATGTGTACTTGGTACCAGAGCACTTTGGGCCGAAGGTCTATGATTGACTTTATAATTGTATCATCAGACCTAAGGCCGTATGTTTTGGACACTCAGGTGAAGAGAGGAGCAGAACTATCAATTGATCACCACTTGGTGGTGAGCTGGATCCAACGAATGGGACTTTTCCAGATCAAGAGGAGCCAATTGGGGTGGTTCGGGCATCTGGTAAGGAAAAGCGGTGTAGAAAATTAATGAATGGATGGATGGATTATTCAAAATCCTAGGTGAGCATACTGTTGTAAAAATAGGCTATGGTTTACATTCTGGAATCAGACCGACGAGACCTGGCTCGATGCCGGCAGCCGGATCCTGGCTGATTATGGGCCATAATACAAAACCAAAAAAATGACATTCAATATCAACATATTCTCTCTGTGTACCAACAATAGGCAACATTTAGTTTGTATGGATGTGGGGCAACATCTAATTTGTGACGTGCACTGTACACCTGTATTGTAGTTACTGTAGCAATAATCAGTTATTTCCACTGTTCACAAAGAGCCACAGAGGCTGTGAATAAATCCATGGAGCAGCATAAAGTAAAGCAGCATTCTCAGCAAATTAACACTAGAACCATATAGATTTCGGAATACGTACAACTGCCAAACATGCAAAATGTATGTCTCTTTTATAAAACAGCTTTGATAAACAAAGAGTTGGATAAAACTTAATATTTGTATTTATGAATATCACACGTCAGCGGCGACATGGGCAGCCACCCAGGGCGGCATCTTGCCGGGGGCAGCACAGGGCACCTGCACAAAAAAAATCGGAATGGCGACATTTGCGGTTTTCTATCACTCATTTGCACGTCACGTCAATGAGATCATGTCACCATGTGGGACTGTGGGTCAATTAACTTTGTGGAGTGGGCGCCCTAATTCTAGTTTGTGAGCTAGGCAGGCTAGTGCCTGGGAAGGTCTCCCACTCAGAAGTACAAGATGGGGAGGGGGCGGGTGTAGGTTGACCTCAGGTCTCCCCACTGGAAGCTCAAGCTCGTGGGGGCGGGGCAATCTATCAAATAGCGCACCTCTAACTTTATACAGTACTAATGCAATTAGTAAAATCAGTCAAACTATGAAATGCTACTAAATAAAACACAATTCATTCATAATACTATGAAGATATAGTTTCACAGACATATTGTTGCATTTATTTCTGGTTTGTGCGAAATCATTAAGAATAATATAAAACCAGTCTGCACACCACCAAGGTGAATTGGTTTAGTCTTGGCTCTTGGTTGACAGTGTCGGGGGATGGGTAATGTATTGATGCTTGAGTACCAAATCAACACAAATGGATAAGAAAAGGTCTAAACCATCAGGTGCCCAGTTTAGGAAAAAGAGGAAAGAAGAAGATGAGAAATGCGCAAAAGATAAAAGTATGCAGCTATGTAATCTCTTTATGACTATAATATTATGCATGTAATGAAATAGGCTAGTAAAACACTTATGTTTGTTAGCCTATGTTGCTATGTTGCTTGCTATGCTATTACACACAGGGCGACAATATTCAGTTTTCAGTGTAATAATTCGATTCTCTTTTTTATTTGTATTTATATACTACAATTTGTTTCTATTTGTCTTTGTTACTTTTTGATATTGATGACTCTTGTATATAATTTTATATTTATACAGTTTTATATATTATATTTATTTGTGTTGTTCCAAATTACAACTGTATAAATTACAGTTAGTGCAGAATTATGTTTTTTTTTTTTTTTTTTTGGCGGGGGCTAAAGTGGGGTTCACCCAGGGAGCCATCCAAGATAGAACTGCCATTGTCACACATAACTAAGGTTTCCAAAACTGGGAGAAAATTCCAGGCCCCTGTTTTTGGAGTTTAAAATTCATAAACCCGGGGTCCCCCCCATCACACACTGTTGGACACATCAAATGTATGTCTGAACTCCTCAAATCTTAGTTTTTCCCTCTTATTCATTAAACTAGAACCCCTGGCCATATCAACAAGCTAATTCTAAATAAGTAAAATCATAAACGCCATTTTTGTGTGTATTTTATGTGGAGCTGAAATTAAACACAAATTCAGTTATACTGCATTATTATTATTTATTCATTCACATAGTTATTATGTATTGATCATCTGTATAATCTGAAGTGACCTTGTAGAGCCCCCAGCTGTTTGCAATACCTTGTTTGGATATGTTTTGCATTTGGGTGATTGGCCGTTTACTTCTTATAGGAAGTAAAACCAAACTGAGCTTGGATCAGAAATTTTTTCTTGAACTCCTCGTATTTTGCAAACAGTGCTCAATATTGTAGGTTTTGCCGACAGGTTACTGATAAACATCAATCTTTTCACCAAATGAAAAAATACACGAAAGTATACAAGAGTTCGCTGTTTTACTGTGCACGCAAGTATGTTTTTTGTTTTTTTTCCCGTCAACCCCAGTTTTATACCTATACCAAAACCGGGCTTGTGGGGTTGAGAAATCATCTGGGTTGCCGGTGCCCTGGGTTGCCGGTGCCCTGGGTCTCCGGGCTGGAAACACTACACATAACATTTTCATGGCAGAAATACTGCATTTACATTGAACATTTTAGTGTTTTTCAAATATAACACATATACATAAACATGAAAAAACTATAATAAAATAAACTTTATGCAATAAACTGTGTAAACAGGTGTAGAGATGTGTACACAAATATTTTAGCAGACTTATACAATTATAAAACTTAAATAACCAGTGATAAAAATAGCATAAAACAAAAAGATAGCATCTTATGTAATGTGAATGAACTTTCCAGGCTCTGTCTGTGTATTACAGCTGCGTACAATCAATGCAGAAAATCAATGCGATTCTCAACACTACCAGTTCATTTGCCACAGACAACCTTTTTACAATGTGTGCAGACCTAACAAGGTCTGTGTTGCATTTAGCAAACTGGCATTGTCTTTCATTCTGTGTGCCAGTGGGCACAGCACTGGCTGAAGGTTGAGGGGCATTTGTTATAACGCCCAAATTGTCGATTATATTATATTCAATTTAGCCTACAACATTAACTATAGCCTACCGCATAAACTGCGGGTCCGGCGTTTGAAGAAGAAAGAATTTATAACATTGATTTTGAAGAGTTTACACTGAAACATTGTATAGGTATTTATTAAAATATTTAGTAACACATTGGAACAGAAATGTGTGAAAAATTCACATCTGCAGAGATATTTACATTTAAATTGCAAAAGCTGTTCAAAAAGCAACGAAGTTGGTGCTAGTGTTAAAGATTTACTCTCCATTTCACAGTTATTTTATACATTTTGACTGATGGGTCACCATTCTGGATTTTTCACTTGTTTTGATTTAATGGTAGGTTTTTGAACTGACAAGTTATTTATAGTTGTCCAAAGTAGTGGCTACTATTGTAATGAACTGTATGTAACAGGACTCCTTCTCTGTTTAACCTGTCACTGATACCCATTACAAGACCAATTTATGTTGTCTGTGAGGTCCACAAAACTCTGGTCAGCATAGAAAGAAGACTATCACACTTCATGTAAGTTTGTTCTCTCTCTCATATTACTATAGATTAACTAAGTTGTAAGAGTTAATGAGGTCGTATCTGTGCTGGAAGAGGTGTTAACACAGCTTTCTCTTCAGAGATGACCAAAACAAAATTGTTTGTTCGATTCACATTTTTTATTGCCATTCTTGTGCTACATTTATAACTAGGCCTAACCATCAAATCTTTGTGTAAATCTGTTGCATTCCCTTGTGTAGTGATACATATTTGAGTATCCCTGTGAGAGTAGATTTAAAATAGCTTAATTAGCATGCTCCCACCCCTAAAAAAACAAAAAAAATATTGAAGTTTTTTTTTTTTCTTCTCTCAGGCTACTTGTTACAGATGAAAGCTTGTTACATGAAACCAACAGCATTAAAATGGCATAAAACAAAGTAAAAATAAAACTGGATTGATTCTTCCGCTGACCAACACAAAAAGTCCAGATGAACAGCTTGACACAACAGCCATCAAAACTTCTTGATTAGATCCATTTTGATGCCATCCCAAGACCTGTCACTCAGAAGTTCTGTCCTTATTGACTCTGGGAGTGCGGAGCACTACTTTCTTAAAGTTAGTCAGTCAAACCTACAGTACAAGTCAATAGAGTGTCTCAGAAGCAGGGCGGGCCCAGAATGTTCAAACACACTGGCCAGATGGACCCTGCTGTGAGAGCCCGTCTTCAGAGAATAAAATAGCTTGCTGACTAACCCTCAGGGCAGGTCGTTCCAAAAATATAATCCAAGGGCCCTTTGGGTTCTCACTGCACAAAGCAAAACCACCATCAGCTAAAGCTCAAATATGTTATTATTATTATTATTAGTTATTCAATGAAATAGATAACTAATCAGCTATTCTTTAAAATTGTATTTAATTTAACAAAAAGTATATATTTATGTGTGTAACAGTTGTATATACTGTCTGGGTTGAACACATAAGAAAACACTGCTTTTACAGAACCAAGAAATGCTTTTTATTTCAGTTCTAACACCATTCTTACAAGAGGAAGAAGCGAAAGGGAGGAAGTCTGTGACAGGCACTCACTGACACAGGGTGACTCGACGCAGGCACATATACAGGGATGGGAACACACAGATTGCTGAGTCCTAGAAATAACTATTTACATTGGGCGCTGGTTGCTACCCTGGCTGCTCAGTTCACCCAAAGTCCACAAGGCCTCTCCCATGGTATCTTGCACCCTGGTAACAGTGAAATACAGTGGCTAGTACTGGACTATACCAGAAGGCAGTGTTACAAAATTCAATCAAAATGACATAGTGACATTGTTAAAGTACAAGCATGGTTTGTTGTATGTAGCTGAAAAGAATGACATGAAAATGAAATCACAGCTAACACAGCAGCAATCCTAAAATAAATATTTTTCACCATTTCAATCCTTTGTGTACATTGACAATGTTCCCCCCTTTTTTAACATATGTATTAACTTTCATTAATGCGTCCAGAACCTGACTGTGCTTACTGGTTAGCCAGTGCAAAGCAATGCATCATAAAAATAAGTATCTGTAGTCCTGTTTCTGCTTTCACTGTTTGGCTCTTCTTTGGTATTTGCTCATGTGGTTGCTGCATTCAGCCACAGCATAATACCCTGCCCACTGTGGTTCATTCAACAAATGTTAACTTTGGTTCCAATACCGGTACACAGACATTTCTCCAGCCAGCACTGCCCTCATTTGTGGACGATTATGTGATGATTTCATTTAAGTTTGTACCCTAATATTGTTGCTACCCCCCGCCACACACACACAAATATAAATGAATAAAGTCTCAAGTGAGTGATTTAATTGAATTCCGTTTTTTGTATTCCGTAATTAGGTTTCTTAGCCATTTAAAAATATCTGCAGTACTATGCTTAGTACTTTAACAATGAGCCTACGGCAACATTTTCAAAGGACAGTAAGTAAAGTAAGTTTCAGTCAATAATGCATCTAATGTGAATAAGAATCCTTAGATTAGGGGTTTCAAACTCCAGTTCCCAAGAGCCGGAACCAGGAGTACTGGGCCTTTTGGTGTAAATTCTATCTTAAGCTTCTCAATTTAATTATTTTCTCAATAGGACATATTGGAATATTTTTCAAGGTCTTTTATAGTAGATTGAAGAGATATCCTTTGATTCACAGTCCAGTTCACTTTTTAAAAAGAGAGCTGTTAAAGTTTGCCCTATAATCGAATGTTTAATTCAATCAAGTAGTTTGAGAACTTGGACACTAGAAAAGCCAGAAGGCATAGTAGTCCTCAGGGCCCTAGCGTTGACACCCTATTTTAGATTTACTTAGCTAGTCCAAACCAGAGACATTACGTATATCTAGATTGTGAATGAACATTGCAAAATGTATAACCTGTTTTTTCAAATCAATGAGGAATATAGAACCATAAGTCTATTACATTTTCCCTTGGTGTTTGCTATCATATAACATAGCCTTGGCTAGTCTGAGCCTTTACCAACCTTGTAATGTGTGATCCTGAGCATCCCTGGGCACAGTAAACCTTAATTTACTTCTGTAAAACAACCCTACACAAGATGGCTACACAGTGGCTATAGGAAGTATTCACCCCCTTTTGACTTTTTCACATTTTTTTTGTTACAAACTGAAATTTGTATTTTAAATAGCATTTAAATTGTTAGCTTTTTCCCTTTGATTTATACAAATGTACTCAACAGTTTGAAGATGAAAGATCATATTAATTGCCCAACAGTTCATGAAAAAATGCAAAAACTGAAATGTGTGCATAGAGGTGAGCAGTGATTGGGTGACTGTGAGCAGCACAAGTGGAAAGATTGGGTAATTGTATTAATTTTAGTGAGATTTTTTTTTCTTCTCTGGCGCACACACCCCTTGATGACAGCCCACTTCAATATGTTTTGACTGTATATCTGTATTATCTCTGTTTGTTGCATTGTTGGAATTATGAGTCTGAGAAATGTAATCTCAATTTAAACTGCAAAAAATACTCAATTACAAAACATTTGTTTTTGTAAAAAGAGGATTATTATTCCTTTAAAAAAAACTAAAATCGTTTTTTTAAGTGCAATTTTTTGTATATGTTTATCAGATGTTAAACAATACAAGTAATACTGTCATGCTTGTGTTTCTCTATATACAGCAATGGATATTATTGTATTTCATTTTTAAATATGTTTGTATTTCCTGTTCAGGCATTGCTACAAGGTATCTTTTGTGTTTCTGTCCTGCTGTTTGACTGGTCAGCATGTCACAATATGTAATCGCACTGCACAGCTGGTATCCAGATTCTTCTGCTTTCTGTTTTCTAGCTTAAACCTTTCAATATAAATTATGAAATACAAGTTACTTGAAAATACTGCCAATATTTCCGTGTTGCGGCTTAATTCACTCAGCAGCATTCTGAAACAGGAAACAAATGTATTGTTTGTCTTAAGCCAAAAACACTTTGCAGTAATTGAGCGGCCCCAGCAATCTGGTACAGCTGATGCAGGTTTGCATGCTGCACACTGGTTGAAATCTCTGAAAAAGTTACGGATTTAAAATATTTTCATTCTATGATCCATCTTTTGATTGAATGACTGAATCCACTGTACTGCTTTTGACTTACAAATCTGCAGAAAGTAATGTAGCAGAATCAATGCAATTAAGAATCAACAAGAATAATCAAACAATTTTTGATCTCCTTTGTTTGCAGATACACAAGCAGTGATTTGACATTCCTTATTCAAACACCTGGAAATAGACAGATATTCATTTTAACTGTCAGTATTTAGCATAATCAAGGAGGGACAGACAAAGACAATTACAAGATTAATAATCAAATACATCTGGGCATAGAACAATTTGGAAAAAATGTTTATCTTTCAAGTTGGAAGCACTGCAGCAATCCCGCCCCCCTGTTGATCTTCGAACCGGCAGGCAGGCACCCCACACGGCAGCCGGATGCCAGGCCTTACGTCCTGACCGCCGGCGGTCCGGCATGACATTCATCAGGAGGACGGCTGGCGGACCTCCGCCCCCTCCCCCTTCTGCATTTCGACCCTGTGATATTCCAGCGGTCTCTGGCCCACCCATACACCTCCCAGCAACTCCAAACTATAACAGCGTAGTTTCAGGCCCCTTCACCCCCCTTCAGAGGCGTGGTGTGGCAGTGAGAGAGGGACCCGTTGCCCCACTGGGGCAGCAGGGTGGATTCTCATCCCCACACTTCCTAGTTCCTATGGATAGTGGCGTTTTTCTGCCCCATCTTGGATTGGATACGCCTGAACCGCCACCTCAGGGTGTTGCGCTTCAGCACGCTCAAACTACGAACCATGTCCCAGGCCATCAGGCCCAGCGACTGGTTCATTTTAGTGGATCTGAAAGTTGCTTACTTTCACATCCCTATTGCGCAGGTGCACAGGAAGTTCCTCCGCTTCACCTAAGAGGGCTGAGCCTTTTTCCAAGTGCATGGACATTGTCGGCCCCTTGCGTTGCCAGGGCCTCCACATCTCTATACACGTGTGTCTCTCCCTCTTCCAACTGAGAGCTTGCATCAGGGTGTCCCCTTGCCAAAGGCTGCTGGGCCTCCTAGCTGTAGTATAACAGACCCTCCCCCTCGGCCTCCTCCGATTGAGGACGCTGCAGCAGTGGTTCGAGTCTTTGCAGATGCATCCTCGCCGTGATTATGCACACCAAGGCACAGTCACTCTGGCGTGCTGGAAGGCGCTCCGTTGGTGGCGGATCCCTCACAATTTGACCCTCGGTGTGTCCCTGGGGCCAGTCTACCACCGAGCAGTCATGACGACAAATGCCTCCAAGCAAGGTTGGGGAGCAGTCTGCGACGGACGTGGAGTCCGAGGCAGGTGGACGGAGCCATGGTTCTGCTCCATCAGAGCAGTTCACCTCCCAGGCCTGTCCAACACGGCGGCGGAGCTCCTCTCTCAGGGAGGCCCCCCAGTCTTGGAATGGTGCCTCCACCCATCTGTGGAACAGCAACTGTGGAGCCGGTTCGGCAGGGCGGACGTGGATCTCATTGCCTCGGCAGAGTCCACACACTGCCCACTATGGTTCTCCGTCCGAGACTGCTCAGGAACCATAGCAATCGACGCGCTAGCCCACATGTGGCCGCACTGTCTCCTTTACGCATTCCCACCATTCCCCCTTCTCCCGGTGGTCCTTGAGAAGGTCAGGAGAGAACGAGCAAGAGTTCTGCTGATAGCCCCTCGGTGGCCTCGCAGATTCTGGTTGCCAGACCTGATCGCCCTCCTCCGCGGAGAGCCATGGCAGCTCCCAGTGAGAGTGGACTTGTTGTCCCAGGTGCAGGGCACACTTTGGCACCCCAACCCGGGCCTCCTCCAGCTCTGGGCCTGGATCGACTGATTTTAGTAGCCACTATTCAGTCGGCGGGAGCTCCCTCTATTCCTGCAGTATTCCTACCGCTACCCAATTCATTTCCCTATTGGGGTCATATTGCAATTTCTACAAGTGCTGTTGGACCAGGGCAAGTCCCCATCCATGTTCAAAGTGTATCTGGCAGCCATCTCCGCATGTCATGTCCGGATTGATGGCGAGCCCCCTGGGTCTCATTTCCTGGCTGTGCAGTTTTTAAAGGGAGCTCGACGGCTACAGCCTCCTCGGACCCCTTCACTGCCCACATGGCGTCTTGATGTAGTGCTGGTCACATGCCAGGTCTGTACCGAGTTTCTGTTTTGCGGGAGATGGCTCCAGGGTCACGCTACATCCTAACCCTGCGTTCCTCCCGAAAGTGCTGTCTCTATTCCATGTCAACAGACCTATTGAGTTGATAGCTTTTCTTCCTCCTGCCTTCGCTTCACAGCAAGAGAGTTGGCTTCACCTGCTCTGTCCTGTGCGAGCCCTCAGATACTATTTGGAACGCACTAAGGACATTTGGCGCTCAGACCAACTGTTTGTGTCATATGGAGCGTGGACACAGGGCCAGGCGCTTTCAAAGCAGCGCCTCTCGCATTGGATTGTGGACACCATTACCATGGCCTACGAGTCTACCGGGACCCCGGTGTCTGATCACTTGGTGGCCCACTCGACTCAAGGCGTTGCCACATCGTGGGTTCTTTTTCAAGGTGCCCCTTTGGCAGACATTTATGCGGCTGCAGCTTGGGCCTCACCGCTTACATTTGCCCGGTTCTACAGGTTGGACGTGACGGGACCGGTCCCTTCCATTGGGAACCCGGTGTTGGCTGCAGTCGAGCCCTAATAGCCTATGGGCTCTGGCTCCTGCATTTTTCCTGCATTTTGCCCCTGTTAAGTGCATCCTGAGGGAGCTAGTGAACGGTGTCTTCCCTTCCACAGGACTATGCCTTCCAGTTGAGCACCCGTGAACGAGCTGCTCCTGGATTTACTGACAGCCCATGTGTTCCCATGTGTTCGATGTGTTCCCATGGTCTGTCATGCGGCCTACAGGCACGTTGCCTTATGAGACCGCCCTGTATATAGTTCGTTCATTATGCATTGTGTCATGGTGGTGCATGCGTCTGGCCTGTATCCCGCTCTGTATATATAAATGTGTTAAACAGCAGGACTGTTGCTCCGTCTGACCTGTGCAGCACAGAGCTCACTACCGCTGTTTCCAGCTGATGGCGGTCGAGTTTCACTGCCTCGCTGTGTATATAGTTCCTTGGTCAGCAGGTCTGTGGCCCATTCTGGCTGTGTATGCCATGGAGCAAGGGGACCGCTGCTGTTGTCCTCCAGCTGTAGTACATTGTTAATTTATTCACACGGTAAGAGCTGTTGTTGCCCTGCGCTAGCTGCGCTTTTCGGCCTGTGTTTCCACGTGTGGCACATGAGCCGGCTCCTGCGCCCTGTGATGTATATAGTTAGTTTGTCACGACACAGTCAGGCTGGTGTGGCCTTGTTTCTAGCTGTGCTAGTGGAGCAAGTGGCCACAGGTATGACGTCCCACGTGTGGAGCATGTGCAGGCTCCTGCGCCCCGTGGTGTATATAGTTCGTTTGTACGAAATCTAATTGTCAGCACAGTGGAGCTCTTCCACTCTGTACTATTCAGTTGAGTTGGATGCTCCTGTGTTGTGCGCAGGCGCCATGAATGTTCCTGCTGCCACGTGATATATATTGTTGTTCATTTGTACAACATTGTAGAGCTGGTGTGGCCTCGCTCCTAGCTGGGCTAGTGGAGCAAGCGGCTAATGCTCCCATGTTATGCGAAGAGTGCGTGAACGGTTTCCTGCACACCGCAATGTTATGGTTTGATGGTAATGGTAGAGCCTGCTATTGTCCTGCATTAGCTGCGCTAATAGGTGACAACTGCTCCCGTGCCACATGGTGGTGCATGATTTGCTTCCTGCACCCCGCGATGTGTTTAGTTGTCCAGTGGAGCTGGATGCTCTGTACCGTTCAGTGAACGTGATTTTCCTGTGCTGTGCGGAGGCAGCATGAATGTTCCTGCTGCCACGCTGTGTATACTGTTATGTCCAGGTGTGGCTACTCAGTGACTAGCCAGCTGTGTGTTATTCAGTAGGTCTGTGGCCCCGCTCCTGCAGGATCAGGGGTTCACTGCCACATTAATGTGCGGAAGGCACACAAGTCGCTTGATTGCCCGTGCCACATTTTGTGCAAGTAGATACACAACCTCGCTCCTAGATGCTCTAGTAGAGCAGCCGGCCTTGCTATTGTAAGCGGACGGCATAAAAGTTGACCTCTGTAGCCCCGCTTTGTATATGCTGATTTCAGACAGTCCTCGGTAGAGCGTGACTACGGTCCTCGTTCCTGGACAGCCCAGTTTGGCCCCAAGGGGCCTCTGTGGTGCTGTCTGGAGTTGTGTTGCCGAGGCCCCTAGTGGTACACCTTGGGGCAGGCTCCCTTATCAGCTTGCTCCCTCCTCCCTTGTGACGGTTTTGTTATACAGTAACCCCTCCCCCTTGGGCAGTGCTTCTGACTTGAAAGATAATGATAGGTTGCGTATGCAACCCCAGTTATCTGGAAAAGGAAGCACTGCTCAAGGGTTGCAAGGTCGCGCAAGAGTCCTAGCTCCCAGCAAAAGAGGACGAAACTGGGCTGACGTCACATTTTATAGAACAGGAAGTGGAAGGGACCTGTTCTGAGTGACGAGCACAGGGGCCAATGGCAGCTTTGATAGAGTGACATTTCGATCAGGTTCCTAAAGAAGTGCGCAGAAAAACCCACCCCCTTGGGCAGTGCTTCCTTTTTCAGATAACCGGGGTTGTGTACGCAACCTATCATTTTATAGGCTTAAATAGCTAAAAATGTGTTGAATTAGTGAAAACAAACCCACTTAAAAATAAAACATCACCTATTTTAATTTAATTTATATTCACATAATGCCTTTATACAATAAATATATCAAAATAAAACCTTACACACACAAACACAAACCATAATAAGCCCAAAGAGGTTCCCCCATGATTTTCCTTTAGAGCACGGGGCCCTATATTGAATATTGAATTGCCAACTTTAATTGCCCAAAGGTGCACTTAAGATAACTAGATAACTACATGTACTTTACTTAACAGAATTTGACTGCTACAACACAGCTCCAGAAGTTGATATGCTAATAAGTGAACATTTCCATAGAAAATGCACTTATAGCAGCCAATAATAGTTCAATTGAAGGTGGTTGGGGGAAGGGAGATGTGATAGAAAAAAAGGAGGGGGGTTCTCCCTTGCCAATGAATCTGGTTCTTGATCGAAAACAAGATGCATCAAAATAACATTTCCTAACCTTTCCTCTCTCGGGAACTGTGACCTTGCCTCTTTATTCACTTTCCTCTTGAAAAGTCTCAACACATCTCATCGCCAGCTGTCTACAGTCAAGACTGAATGCTCCCTGCTTGACCTCTTCCAGTCTGATTTTAATTACGATTTTTTTTTCCTTATTCTGTGCTCTACATTCCTAAATATCTATTTGCTGCCTTTGCACCTTTAATATCCCGCTTCCTAATTCTCTGTGAATTGTCTGCTGCTTTCAACACTCTTGACCTTGGAATCTTAGGCATTGGTTCTCTCCCTCCCCCTCGTGGCTTCATCATCATTTCTGTCTGTGTAGGGGGTTCCCCAGGGGCTGAGACTAGGAGAACCACTTTTCTCCCCAAGTCTCTCTAAGTTCTCCTATTATCTTCTATGTTCATGCTTCTGCTGAAATCTTCCCCTTCTCCCCATACTTAAACATATTTTAAAATGCATGTCATAAATATTGTTCAGAATCAAACTGCATAAAGAATGCAAGGCCTGTTCTGAGTGACGAGCGCAGGGGCCAATGGCAGCTTTGATAAAGTGACATTTTGATCAGGTTCCTACGGAAGTGCGCAGAAACCCCTCCCCCTTGGGCAGTGCTTCCTTTTTCAGATAACCGGGGTTGCATTTGCAACCTATGGTTTTAATGTATATAATATAGTGTCTCTATGTTGTTGTTGCTCTTTTATTTTGTGTGTGCAGCTAGTTTTGTGTAGTGCTAGCAGCTGACAGACAGGATGTGTTGAAATATCTGTTGCAGGTGGCTCCCGATGAACTAGGAGAACATAAAAACTTAGTATTATGGCAATGTTAAGTAATAATATAGTGATGGAACTATGTAAGTGTAAAGGTGCTTCTGCAACCTGTTTAACTGTGACTCACAGCCTAAAGTTACTTGATGTCTGTCTACTAAACTGAAATATAATTTCTACTTACCTGTAGATTAATTGTGGCTCCTGTCCCACAGTGTCTTCCAGTCATCCTGATATCTGGAGGGAGAGAAAGGCTTGGCAGGGGTGGTGAGACAGGGTCATGCCCCCAGAATATAAACTTGTGGGAATGAGACCCTGCATAGTCTACATAGCGACGCAGAGAAGGGGTTTCTGGGTAAGCGTAGCTCACAGAGGAGCAAACGCACACTCCTCCAAAATCTCAACAATGTCTGGCGCATCTCTGCGGTCCTGTGCATCAAGGAAACGCTGACTGGTTGAGCATGGAGATTCTGAAAGCCGCTGCCAGTTGCTCAGTGGTGGGTCAACTGGTGTACAATGTATGGCTTTTGGTGCTACAGCAGGTCAGAGAAACGATGTGGTGACATATGAAAGTATTTAAAATGAACCTAGTCCTCACAAAACACATTTGTTGTTCTAACAGACTGCACTCCCCATCATCTGGCCTGGACATGTGCAGAGGTCTCACAAAACTATGGGGCACCATTTGTGGCATTCACAATTTCGTGCACATAATTCACATTTTGTCTAAAAAAATGCCCACTTATTTCATGCTTGGCAATTTTGTGGACAAAAAAGTAAAATGTACTTTGCCTTCCATGGACGGAATGAACACCCGAATATGCATTTATTATGTCCATGAAATGATGTAAGGAAAAATACATTTTGTGCACCAGTCAACCTGTCGCAAGCCCTACACCTAATACAAAATAATTAGCATTCATGATCAAACAGGTGACTGATCAAGGCATTGATCCAGAGACCTGGGTTTGCAACGTGTTTAATATTGAATTCCAAAGAGCCAATCAGGACAGGCAGAAGAGAGCTCTATCAGGTGCAAATTTAATACAATAAATAATGATAATAATGAATATATGATGTATAGAGTGTGTATAAATCGCATAGTAGGGGTGGCGTAGTAATTCTATTCAGACGTTAAGGGTGTTAATGTTGTTACAATAAAGAACAGCCTTTAGCCCTCTCCATAACAGTGTTTTTAGTTATCACGAAGGACACATGCTGCTGACTATTACTGCAATTTTGTTAAAACCTATACAGCACAATATATAATCAAACTCTCATTTAGCATTATCATACAGCAGTATTCATACATCATAGCAAGGAACAAATATACAAAGTTTGCCAACAATCAATTTCATACCACATACTGTATATAGAACGTGATATTAATTTATTTACATTTTGAAACAAGTCTATTTATGGAGAAATGTAATGTGCAGTGATAACACCGAGCAGCCTGTACTGCTGGCCAGTTGCTGGATGAGAGCCACCTGTGTTTAGTCCTTAATTGTCACAACACATATGTGTATAAATTAATAGTGAATACCAGAAGAGATATTCATCCTGTAACCTGACAGCATGTTCGTATTGCAAGTGGGCCACATCAGGTACACTGTGCTCAGCAGGGGGATTTGCTCAGTAGAGCTCTTCTCTACAGATTCTAGCAAGTGGGGACTATCAATAAATTGTGTGCTGACGATGTAGAGTGCACTTAATGATGTTACTATTCACTGTTGAGGTGAAAATGGGAAAACCTGAATTTATATGTGTGTGTGTGTGTGTGTAAACATTTTCATACAGCTGGTCTTATTACATTTGCTGGTCTTATTACATGTGAAACGTCCCAATTGAGTAAAGATTTCCATCAAGCACTCCTGCTACAAGAATAATCAAAAGCCATTAAAAAAAAAGTTATTGTTGAAGGCCTTCTTGTGTGGTGTCCACTTTTCCTCGGCAGGTAAACATAATTTCTCTTGGTACATCAGTGCCCCTACAGGACCGTGAACAATTTGAATGACATGCTTTCAAGGTTACTTTAACATTGGCAAGAAAGCGTGCTGAATTTCCTTTAAATGTTAAATGTACTTCATTGTGCCCAAAACCTTGAATTACACAAATAAATGCATTCCCTTCGTATTTGCAGTTATCTGTTAATTGCAGCTGAACTTTTGTTGGCTTTAAAGACAGTGGGAGTGCTCTACAAGGTACAAGGTCAGGCAGAATAGGGACACCTAACATAACTGAAAGTTTGTTTAATCTACCTTTCCAGTATTGTCCTGGTTTAGTAAATTATTCCAACGAGCAGGGATTGGATGCCTGTAGTAGTGGACAGCAGACATTGTTACTTAATCGTATTCAAATGTATGTTGTAAGTCAAATCACAAACCAACAGCAATACCACCTGGTATCACAATTCAGGGCCCCTGGAGCCACATGCTTCACACTCATTGGCCCAAAACTAATCAAAATGTGGGCCCAATACAGCTAAACAGTTATCCAGGGCAGACAGTCACAGAGATATATGTTTCAGTATGAATTACCTTAGACTTTGTTATTTCCCTACCATTTTTGTTTATATAACTTCAATGAGATGCACTTTTGATTTAAGCGTAACATATTACAGTTGTGCCATGACTTGGATCAAGCAGCTGTTCAGTCGCCACAGAGCTTAGATTGAGAGGGTTTATTGTGTCCTGGGCCCGTTCAAGTAATGCCACTCCACAAGATTTGAAAGAGCATTCACAACCCAGGTCTCACAGGACTGGTCCAAGTGCGCAGAAGAGAGTGTGTGTATTGAATAGCGATCTAAGCACACACACTTTACATTTTACTATTTTTACCGCAGTACACCACAGTCCACGTTTTCGCTGGTTTGAATAAAAGCATATACATATGTGATCAACTTTGATTGGAAAGTTTATTGGTTTCTCTTTCTTTTCCTTGTGTAACTGTTCACCCTACCTGCCTTAAGAAAGCACTGAAATCTGAAATGTTTTTTGTTGTTGTTTCTTTTAAATCAAAGCTGGAGTTTTTCCCTGGTCAGATATATTACCTAAAGGCATCATGTTTCTGTGAAGGGCTGTGTGATCTCTCCTCCCTCAGTCAGCCTTATAATCTCATTCTGCCTAAATCTGTAACACTGGGGCTCAGCTGCTTGCATATGTCATTGATTTATTATGGTGTCAATGCTAGTTGGGCTAGGAGAGGCTCAGCCACTGAAGGCAAACAATTATCACTTATTTATTATCCACAATAATAACGTCTCACCCTTGCTCCCTGCCACTGCATGAAGGAGCAGCAGATATATTGCAACTATATATTTTTTTTTTCTCCAAAGAGCACTAATGAATTCAGGCTGGAGATCTGCTTCTCACAATGTAGAAGGATGTCAGTCAAAGAGCTCACTTCAAACACTAAGGAATGAGCCAAAAAAAAGAAAGAAAGAAAGAAAGAAAGGAAAAAATACAAGGAGAAGAAGAATGTAGTAAAGTGTTAACCTAGTAATAAGAGTTCAAATGATACTTATTAGGAACAAAAACCTTTACATTCACAAAGGGGCTCTTCAATAAAACATGGCTTTTCAACTTCCCTTTGTACAGAAACAAAAAAGAGAGAGAGACAGCGATATTGAGGTTTGTGCGAAATGTAAGACCCCATGACCTCCAGATTCTGTTAGTCCACAATCCCTGCTCCATCACACTTAGTGATAAGACTCTATGAACCGTTACTGGTCATTTGCCACACACTCCCGATTGGAATTAAAATCGCAATGCACCGAGTCCGTGTCCTGCTCGAGTTGGTGATTTCAGCAACACAAATGTAAAATCTTATCGTTTAAATTAAAGGCTGGCGATGGTGTCTTTGACCTACATATTGATGAGTTGAGAATCTAGTTATTTTCTTTCATCCTACATTTTCCAGATGACCGGTTTGATTAATCCATGTGTGCGTGTTTTGAGAAGGTTTAAATGGCTGCTTCTGAATTCAAATATTGAATATAAAAATACACAGATGTGTTATTGGTATTAGTTGACAGCCTGTATTATGCAATATTAACTTGGTGTGGGGGAAAAAATATAAGATATCTATCAAACTGACTTTCAGATGAAAGTTTTTTTTTTTTAAATCAACTTCTATTATTTAGAAGCATTTACAATTAAACGTGACATATCATAGAACTCTTTGTGAGCATATTGAAAAGACAGCCCTGTCTGCTGTGATGCACACTGGTCTCCAAACAGTGAACCACCCCACAGGAAATCAAATTCTCTGATTTCATTTCCAGTAGCCTGCCAATGTAACGGCCAGTTTTTTCTCTGGTGGGTTATATATGAAGGGTTTGGTGCATATAAACTGACCTACATCCTTATTGTGTTGTTATGCTATTTTGAAAAATTATGCCTCTTCTGTTTCTAAGGGGAAGACAACCATTCACCTCATCGCTGTTAATAAAGCAGTTTGGGGAAATTAGAATTTGGCCAAACTATTTTCCCAGTCTAATCCCAAAGCTCTTAAAAGGTTAATACAATAAGAGGGGAAAATATTGAGGTTAAAGATTCACTATGTCTTGAGCTAAACACCTAATTCCTGTACAGGCCTTTATTTTGCATGCATTATGGTGTTACAGTCATGTTACGGACTGTAATATAAGTGAGCAGATTTACCTCTTCGTTTAGCAAGACTTTTAAATTGTCTAGTTAAAATGAATAAAACAACCCCCTCCCCAGGCTAACTCAAAGGACCCACCCATCCATCCCAAATGCAAGACAGGTGTGTTGAACGTGTGCAAGATTACCATATTTTCCATGTATTTCTGTTCTACAGCCTCAAAGACAAGCCTGTCTTTTCTTTTTGCAATTTACGATTCAGGTCAGTCTGATAACTTGTTAAATCTGTCAGAAAGCCAAGGTCAGCGAGTCAGAACTTATCAGTAAACGTGTGTAAACTTATTTCTTTCTTTTCTCCCCTTCAAGCGATATCTTAATTAACTGACACAGAACCGCATCCTTGCTTAACCTTGACCCTTTCTGGCAAGGTCAGCGGTCTTCCTGGAACAAGGCGATTTCATGTTATTGGATACAGCTCACTCACAGAATCCCATGGTGAGCACAATTTGAAATTAAGCTTTTAAAAAAACGTGGGTAACGCTTTATTTTAACAGGTGCCTAATAATAACAATTAACAAACTATTAGTAAGTACATTAATAAACAATAAAACATTTGTAACTTGTATTAGTAAACTTTGGCTACATTATTTATCAGTTAATAGACTATTTGTTACTTCTATTTATAAGCATTGATAACTAGTCTATTAACAGTTTAAGTTAATATACTGTTTGTTACTTGATGCATTATAACTTCTCAATTATCCTACTTTCATGTAAACTTATAGAGCAAATGTTGTGGTATGACTTGGAAGTAAGCCCATTAATAAATCAGCATTAACTATTAACAAACTAGTAGAAACATTCATAAACACCAGCGTAACCTGTTAACTCCAGTTTTTGCAGATCAGTTCTAGTATTTTGGTTTGAGTTTCATTGCCAAAATTGCTCTGAGGGGCTGGCCTTTTCAACCAACTGTCCAATGAAAAAGCCTGCCTTGGTGTGGTTTGCAGTGCACAATAGGGGCTTTTTTTCCTGGCTTTTATAAAACAGAAGAACACAATCATTAATAGGCACCGGTAATCTGGATTTGAACAGCTGCCTTGTGTATGCCTCCAAAAACCCCTGCTACATATACAATATGCATAAACATATCAGGGCCCAGAAGTGCAGGTAAGAGTTAGTCAATGATTGAACCGGTTGTAAACGTCACAGATTGTGCTAATGTCTCTTCTTTTACAGATGCGGATCCGGGAGCGGACACTGGAGGGGAGTGAGCGTCGACAGCAGCAAATCAGGAATCTAAAGTGCAAATGCAATATCTGTCAGCAGTTAGTTGTACAATGTCAATACCACAGCCAGTGGTATTCTGTCTCCCGTATGCCTGGCTCTGCATGAGTAGACATAGCTAAACACTTAAGATGAGTACTGTATGGCTTGAACTAAGACCAATGTGCTGAAGTAAAGTTTGGGCTGTTTACTTGAATGTCCTGAGTAACATGTGCATTCTCACAGCACTGGATCCTATTATTTTGTGATCTGGAATGACAGATATACAAACAATATTGTCAATTAGACTCCATACATAGGACAAAAAAGTGCTAATACAGGCAAGTATACAATGGGTTCAATCCCAGGTAATAATAATGTGTTATATTGTACATTACCCTGGATAAGGGTGTCTGCTAAGAAATTGGGTAATAATGTAAATAAATCATACCTTTAAAAATGTATGATTACTTAATTATTGCATTGCATCAAACCGATTAACTACATTCAATAGCAATGCAACCATGTAACAATGAGGTCAGCTGTTTATCTACACAGCGTAACAAAAATACACAATGAAATTAAAAAATATTAACGGAAACTGACTTTTACTGAAAATATATAGAATATTACTTACAAGCAAAGCTTCTCCAGGGTTTAACACAAGCAGATGTAGAGATTGCAAAAGACAGGCTCAAAGGATGCTCTCTCTATTACTTTTCTGAGTAAAATGGCTGATCACACTTTGGCCTTGCAATGTGACCAAAGGCATCCAATCCAAAAATACTAAGAACTAGGCAAGAATACAGCAGGCTGCAATTACAAGCAATTGTTGAAAATGACCACTTGGTGGTGCTAACCCAGAAATAGATATCCTTTCATAACAAGTGGTGCAATTTAAAATATAGTTATGTTATCTCTAAGCTTCTGCATTCTGTTGTTGACCTGCATATTGTTTTGTTTTTTTCAAAACTTACTGTGGTAGCATCCTTGACCAAGAGGTTATTAATTAAGAAGTCTATGTAGAACGTAATTTAAATGTCTCTTGTTAATAAGTTACAATTTGCTTAGTAAGCTTGTTTGCACCAATCAAGAAGGAAAGAACTTTACCTTCTACCCAGTGATGTGCACAGCCTGAGGGGGACAGTGGCTGAAACAAACGAAGGGGCATTTCGGTCCGTGGGGGGGGGGCGAAGTGCAGTCCGGGGGGGGTGGCAGGGTTGGTGCTGGGTGCTGACGAGGTGTGGTCCGGGGTGGGGGCGGCTGACCGGGTTGCGAATCATGGCAAAGATCGGGGGAGGGGTGATTGGGACCCCCCCTTCTGCACGTCCCAGCTTCTACCACACAATGAGTTGCTATGCTATTTTCTGCAACTCTTCGCCGTGACAGTGCTAATCTCAACACAATCACTGCTTTTGTGAAAGAGTGAATAAAGGTACTTAGCTGCACAGGGAATCTTCACCGTCAGGTCTTTGCTTCCACAGGTCTCGTCCCAAAGCTTCTTATGAATTGTAATCCGATCGCGATATCTCCAGGCTCTCTCTTCGCTGCCACATCCACTTCCTCTCTCCCCTCCAGCACTTGCCCTTGGCTTCCCAGTGAAACTGCGTGTGTCTCTGGTTTCAGGTGTTCCAGTTGAGTGTAAGCTCCTGGATGAACAGAGCCCCCAGCTTATACAGGTGGAGTCAGGGGTGCAAGTGAAGGCAATCAGGGAGAGCAATGTGGGTCAGTCCAGGTGAGCATGTGGCTTAACTTAAGTAAACACACATGCAACTAATTACCCAGTTAAAAAGGTATTAAGAAAAATAATATAATGCATATAACATTACATTATTTGTCATTTAGCAGACACTCTTATCCAGGGTGACTTACATTTGTACCCATTTATACAGCTGGGCATTTTGCTGGAGCAATCTAAGTGAAGTACCTTGCTTAGGTACCTGGAATTTGAATCTACAACCTTCTGGTTATGAGTCTAGAGCCCTAACCACTACTCCACAGTGCTGCCTACTCCTCAGTGTATAACCATAAACAAGGTCAAAAAGTATTTCAAAATCACAAAGAAAAGAGTATTTAAGTGCACACATCAACAAAGTAAAAAAAAAAAAACAATCAATAATTGGATAATATCATTATTATTATTATTATTATTATTATTATTATTATTATTATTATTATTATTATTATTATTAAATGATTAAGGCCAGTCATGCCCCGCTCATTACACTTGGATAAACAAATTGTCTGCGATGCTATGTAACACAACGTGCCTTCAAATTCTCCAGCACATTTATGCAATGCCATATCAGATTGAAAGAGGAAAAATGTACAAGACATGTACAGAGAAAGAAGAAACAAATTATTAGATTGAGAATTACCTTACCCTGGGTTTAATACAGATGCTATAGTTTGTAGGGGCTCCTATTTTTCAAATGTGTTAACAACAAGTTAACAAGTTATTTTATGTATTTATTTATTTTAGTTAAATTGACCAACTGACCAACAGAGTGAAACATTTATGGTAATGAACTCTTAACTAGTACAGGCCCCAGCTCATAGGATGTACAATCCTCAATAGGAGCTGCCTCAGACAATGAATCAGGTGGCAGCCTCATGTACAGACAACCCATACAACTGAATAGAGCCCCAAGGAAGCCAGGCGAGCCAAAGCCCTGGCAACTCGGCGGCTGTGCTTGTCACTAATGAAAAATGCCCCGTCTCCACTGCATTTCCCCAGGTACAGCTGACCAGGCCTGTATGGCTGAGGTAAAGCACAGCATTGTATTTCATATTCAGTCAGTCCAAACAAATGTGTGTGTGTGTGATAGTTTAAATGGAGAAACATTTATTTCTGTTTTTACGGCAGCATGGAGCAAGGCGAAGGAAAATGAAACCTGCAAAGTAGAAAGAGTTGGTCCACAGCTGTTGTATTGCTGTACTAACTTGGACAGGTTTCTCACAAGTGGATCCCAGTGTTCCTTTCTTTTATTTTTTTTCACCTGTTCACTAAACACCTAAGTTGATACTGGAATAGAAATTGCCTTGAGAGTCATCCTGAGATAAATACATTTGTTTACTTTTTGAGAGACACTTTGAACACGGAATTCCAAGTGTCGCGACACAGCAATTTTGAGCAAAAAAATATTAATTTTGCAACACTTATCACCTCATTTGTCTGTGGGCTACAGTATGTTTTTCCTGAAGCCTGTGTGGTGATGATTGTATTGGAAAAATAATTAAATTAAATAATTATCCAAAACAATGCTCTGACACAATGCTAGTAAGACCATATGGATTATGTATTATATATAAACTTTTAAATATGGTACTGATAAAATCATAATGTTACAATCTAACATTAAAAAGCTTACAAAATCAGTCCTAAATACTGTCCTCCAAATATACTGCTGCCCACCAGATATCCTGTGGGAAAGTAAAATAAAATAATAATACTTATAGTTATCATCATAATAATAAAGATAATGAGATATTAATCTTGGTGGTACATTCCATGTTAAATACACACATCTGTCACAGTGTGCAAGTGTTTTATTTTTAATGCAAATAACATTACAATAGGTTGGATTTTGAGCCATCATGGTTGAAGAATTATTCCTTAACGCTTTTCAATTGTACGTGAGATTCTGATTGATCTGCTTCATGTCATTTCACAGACTAGGCCTTTTCTGTATAAAGTAATTTCCTTTATAGTACCAGTCAGTAAGCCTACTACTTCTGCGACAATCTCAGAGAAGTAAACTGAACTCCCACAGTGTGCAGTGCAGTGATATGCAATGCATCAATGAAACTGGGGCCCAACAAAGTATGAGGAGAAAAGAGTGGTCTGGTTGTGATCCAAGACCAAAATCTGATTGCCAGTCCATAATTGAAATTAGAGCAAAAATGGCAGAAATCCGGGAGACCATAGTTGGCAAGGTAAAAGAGTGATGAGACTCTAAAAGGGGCACCAAAAGGTGACTGCAGTGAGAGCAGACCAAAAGCTCATTTATAAAGCCTGGAGAAATTGCATTAAGAAGCAAATGGTATCTTTAGCAGTTGGTTGCCTATGCAATAATTTGACCAATACAGTTTTGAATCCCCTGCAATGCTATAATTTGCATGCATGGCTGCTTCTAATTATCCTTGCTAGAAAAAAAAATAGTAAAGAAACTCCCTTGCCAAGATAAACTAGAGTGCAGTGCTGTTGCCAGAGTGATGGGTCAAACTCATTAAATTGTGTGTGGATAAACCCTTGTGCCACCTTGACTTCAAAGACAGTTTGGTGACTCCAGTGTGGGCAATGTGAAGCTGCATGGCAGGATTAGTACCTGGTTAGGAAAGGTCTTGGGAAAGATGTACCAGTACAGCTACTATGCCACTAATGAACCACCTCATTGTTTTTGTGGTACAGTATGTCTCCCTCTGGAGTATGTGCTAAAATGTATTGAAATAAACTCATAAAGCTGGTGTGTGTCTTGTGTAATATACTATAAATGTCCAGCATGTGTATAAATAACAATCAGGAAAAATCTACTTCCCAGCGACACAGGAATTTATCAAGAATAACAGCCTAATGTGTAATTATATAATTTAAAATGGTTCAAATGTACAGACCTTTCTACAGAAATCTAGATGTCAGGCCATGCACAAGTGACGAGGCAAGGTTAAAAAATCCTGCAGTGTTGTTTTCTGCTCCATTTTGTGCCTGATGACCTGTCGTATTAACAAACGATCTCAATGTCAAGCCTGCTAATTTTAACATGTAACATATGTGTATGTTCATCTAACCTTGAGTTAGTTAACCGTTTCACCCAGGCTCATTTCCTGCACATAAATACACACTTGCTGTATGGATGAAAATAGAGATGTGATCCTCGACAGTTATGTGGGTCTCATTTGTTTGATGACCAAAATTAATAATCAGCAAGTGGGTGACACTGCAATAGTTCAGATCTTTTTCACTAGCAGACAGAACTACATGAAAATCTGGGGATATTTTGGAAAGTCATCTTGATGAAATTAAATCATCTTCATTTACATTAAAGTGATTTACTTTCTCAAAGGTATCTACCCTTATGCATAAGCTCTGGAAATATGTAAGTGAATACAGGTTAAAAAATAAAATAACATAAAAATCTTATATTAAATCAAAAGCCACGGCTACCTTCACCACTTCTTACATTTCAGTCGTCTCTGATACATAAATGCAATGGCCTATCAGACAATGTGACATTTTTCCTCTGACATTTGTTGACCTGGACATGTGCTTTGCATCACATGAATATTTTTCTTCCAAGTCTGACTCCGCTGGGTATTTTTTTAGACAGTGGGGTTGGTGCTTTTTCCTTATTGTTTTTTTTATTATTGTGCTGTGCTTACTAGTCCATGTAGATCCAAATGAGGCCCATGCCACAATGGCAGTGCTGGCATGCTAGTCAGAAGGCTCGATTGACTTTTTATGTGCGGGTGTCTCAGCTGAACCACAGACTCTGTCTGAGAAACATTTGCGTTCTCCATTTAAATTTATTACACATCTTTTTGACATTTGCATCAAACTCTTTACATTCCTCTTGTCACAGATATTAGCTTGTGGTTCAAAGATTCATATTGGCTTGGAATACAGTTCTGTAATATTTTGTCATACTGTATAATTGTATTTGATAGCTAGAGGTTTGGGCCTATGTCTAGCAAACCATTATGTATTCACTATTTGTAGAAGTTAACAGTAACATTTTGTCCCTGTCCGTTGCTGGTTTTTGGGTAACACTTTACAATAATGGGCATTAATTCCTCATGAATTTATGGCAAGCCAAATTATCATGTAGATATATCTCTAAATTCATTTCAAGATATATTCATATATATATATATATATATATATATATGCAAATATTTTTTTTCTGTAGGTCTACCCACAGTGCCAGTATTAATTCTATGCAAAATGTAAATATTGTAGGGATATCTGCTTTATGCTATGAGGGATCACCACCAAAACAACAAAGGGAGGGAGACAGGTTTCCTGCAACAGGCTTTATTATTCAGAGCAACAGCTTCTTAATGCAGCAACACTTCTCTCTATTGTATCACTTCTGATACATATGATTTATGAGCGTGTGTGTATTGTTAAGAACCATTATTATTATTATTATTATTATTATTATTATTATTATTATTATTATTATAATTATTATCATTTCATTAATCAATTTCAAAACCTTTTTTTCGAGAACTGTGTTTGGGATCATAATCTAGTAAGGAGTTCTGCAGAATGTGATTTTTTCCCAGATGGAAGCGAATGATAGAGACCAAGCCAGAGAAGTACTTCTGCTGATCCATGACTAAATTTCCTGAAGACAACCCACACCAAGCATACACAAAGTCATGGCAACATAGAGAGTAAAAGAAGGTTCCAGTAGACTGTTAAAATAGATTAGTTTTGAGTCATCACATTAAAATCCAATATATCTGGAAGCAAAACCCTCTAAATTGTATATCACATCTGGTAAATAAAAAAAAACAACAACAAACAAATACATATATACTGCATACGCTGGTTATATTACAAAATAGATTTGATATATTGGAATAATATGAGTATTCTAAAATGATTACACCTGTCAGTTTTCAGAATAGGGTACTTTTGCGATAATGCCTCATTTCCTACCCATCTAACAACACATGGGGCTCCAGTGAGAAAATAAGCAAAGAAATACTAAAAGTGACAGTTGTTGTGTTTCACAGGGAGCGTTTAATTTTAATGTAATGAATCTGCAGTAAAGAAATGAGGAAGGGAAGAAAATAAAAAGTGAATGAGAACTATTAAAGGAGGCTTTTGGTTTGTTAACTAACTACAGGGATTAGCATACGGCTCACATCAGAAAAAAAGGATACGCTGTATAAAGTCTCGTTCCCTTTTCAAAGTGGTTGTGTTTTTTATTTTATTTTTTTGTTTCACTGAAATACATCTGTGGAAATTTCTCACACACCACATGACTGACTCTGGACCACAAACAAAGACAGACAAATGTACACAAGGAAAGACAAACGATATGGAGGATATTGGGCAATGGTGTTTCGACACCATGCTGTAACATTGAGAACGTACACTGTATTAGTGAGACAACCCTAGAAATACCAAAAGGCTGCTGCTATCAGTGAATTTTATAGCTGTAAGTCCTTTCTCTTCCCTAGATACCAGATTAAATTGTGCCATTCCCCCCCCACAGTTTCTAGTGCAAGAAGACATTATGCTTCTGCAGTTTTTTCCTGAAGGTCCAATCCAGTATCAGGTATCAAGTATCCTGTGGATTTGAGGTCAGTAGTTTGGGCAGGATGTGACAGGTTTTCAACACTTTGTCCTTGAAACGCTCACTGCGTTACACTCCCAGCATTGTGACAAGTTATGGCATTGGAAGATGTAGGGCTCAATGGAAATCAATTAATTCAATGCGGGAAGTTCACCATCCAAATTATCCAAAATATCAGTCTGCTTTGGTGGTAATGTTGCCCTTCAAAATCAACCTCTACACAGTACACAAGCCACTGTTGGGTAATTGTTGGAAATACACAATATATATATATATATATATATATATATATATACACTACTGGTCAAAAGTTTTAAAACACACTGGTTTTTCCAGTTTTTATTGAAACACCATCAAAAGTCACTTGGAAACTGGAAGAAAATCTGACAGGAAGAGGTCTGGCAGACCCAAAGCCACAACAGAATCGGAAGACAAGTTTCTGAGAGTCAACAGCTTGTGTGATAGGCGGCTCACAGGACAACAGCTTCAATCACAGCTTAACACTGGTCACAGTAAGCAAGTCTCAGTTTCAGCTGTGAAGATAAGACTTTGAACTGCAGGTTTCACAGATAGAGTGGCAGTAAGAAAGCCATTGCTAAGATGGCAAAATAAGAAAAAGAGAGTTGCCTGGGCCACGAAGTATGAAAGTAGGTGAAAGGATGATTCCTCAGTGTGTGACACCAACTGTCAAACATGGAGGAGGAAGCGTGATGGTCTGGGGCTCTTTTGCTGGATCCAGAGTCGGCGACTTGCACAGAGTGAGTGGCACCCTGAAATAAAACGGCTACCACAGCATTTTGCAGTGCCATGCAATACCCTCTGGTATATGCCTAGTTGGTCAGGGGTTCAACCTACAGCAAGATAATGACCCAAAACATGGGATGAACTGGACAGAGGGGTGAAAGAAAAAGCAACCTAAAAGTGCAACACATTTGTGGGAACTTCTGCAACAGAAGTTTTGGGAAGAACTTTTCGAACAATATTTGATTTCCATTGTAGAAAGAATACACTGAGACATTAAACTGCATAAAATTCAATAGAAACTGGAAAAATTGAGGTGTTCTAAATCTTTTGACTGGTAGTGTATATATACAGCCCGGTGACAAATTAAAGGAAAAACCTTAAATAAATGAGTGGAGGAACATAACAAATGCAGATGCCACCAAACAGGTGTACTGTATGATACAATTAAGCAATTGACATCCTATCATGCTCTGTGGCATGTATAAAAATGCTGAGCAGGCCCAGCTGACCTCGATTTTAGATCAAGATGGCAAGAGGAAAGGATCTAAGTGACTTTGAAAGAGGGGTCATTATTGGGGCACGAATGGCAGCAGCTTCAGTCACAAAGATGCTCAACTGGCTAGTGTTCTCGACAAGTGGGTGAGTGTGTGTGTGGCAACACCAAGAGAACGATACAGGCCTGACTGCTTGACCCCTACAGTGAGGGGGTCCGGAGGCTCTGTTATGCTGTGGGGGAAATTTTTGTGGCATGGTTTGGGTACACTTGTCCCTTTAGAGGGAGGAGTCACTGCAAATCATTACAAAGTTATTCTGAGTGATCACCTTTATCTTATGGTGACACATTTCTATCCTGATGGGAGTGGTCTTTTCCAGGTTGACAATGCCCCCATCCACAGGGCACGAGGGCTCACTGAATGGTGTGATGAGTATGAAAATTATGTGAATCATATGCTATGGCCTTCACAGTCACCAGATCTCAACCCAATTGAACACCTATGGGAGATTTTGGAGCGACGTGTTAGAGAGCGCTCTCCACCACCATCATCAAAACACCAAATGAGGGAATATCTTTTGGAAGAATGGTGTACATCCCTGCAGTAGAGTCCAGAGACTTGTAGAATCTGTGCCAAGAGCATTGAAGCTGTTCTGGCAGCTCGTGGTGCCCAAAACCTTACTTAGACACATTATGTTGTTTTTTCCTTTAATTTGTCACCTGTCTCTGTGTGTGTACATATATATATATATATATATATATATATATATATGTAACAGGTTGGAATCCAAGGGAACAAACTCAGGTACAGAGCTGAAGAAAAATCCAGGGACATGCAAGGGCCATGGTCCAGCAAAGTCCAGTAATCAATGTTGAATATATATATATATATATATATATATATATATATATATATAATATTTTATATATTTCATAGTATTTTTGTTTTATTTCTACAAGAAAATCATACACAATATATCTGAGTTTCAAAAAAGCTGTAACCCATGAATATCTTATTCAAATCATACATCTACAATGCATTGTTTACCATCTCACAGTCAGTGTTTTGAATGGCTGTTTTCTCCCCTCAATAATTCCCCTAAACATGTCTGCTTGTTTGCCCCAAAATTTTGTGCATTTTCGTGTTAGCCAGTGCAGAATATGTTAAAAAGTGATGTGCAGTGCATGTGCATGAGAAGCAGAGATTTGAACAAGGGGAATGTGAAGACTTCTCTGATTGAAACTGGCAAGGACCAGGAGAGGTAGCTGAAGGAGTGCCACACAGCCTCAATTTCTTAGGCCTAGCAAGAAAAAGATCAGAATAATTTGCCCGATCCAGTTCTATGGGTCAGACATTGGATGTAGACAAATGTGGATGTATGATTTTAAGCTTCTATAAATACACTTTCCATTTGGAACAACCACAAGAACAAAGCTGCCTCCCATGTAGTGGCCCCATGCACATTCCATGTGGAAAAACACAAACTGGTGTGACAATGTGATGATCTGTACTGTCCCTTTTCCACACCTGGTGATGCAAAGGTACTGTTTAACCTGCATGACTTTGGCTCTCCTTGATAATAGAGATTTAAGCATTTTAGATATTGTAAAATGTTTATTGTAACAAATACCCTCCAACTGAGGAAAAATGACCACTATTATTGAAAATAATATTATCATATCGAGTCAATGGCTTATCTGTCTTTAGACAGTTGGCAAAACTTCGGCGCAGTGGATATGATGCCATGGTAACCAGCCATAGTTCTAGCATGCTACCGGGGCTCTGACGTGTTAAATGAGCCCTGGTAGCAATCAAAAATATTTGGAATCAAAAATATAAGCTGATAAGACTCCATACATCTTGATATAAAAAATGAACAGGTGGCAAACATCAACATTGCTTTCGGGTAAAGTTTGAGTAACCACAACTCATTCTCACATTGACATCAGTTACATATATTGATGGGATACTTTAATATAATGCTATAAATACAAATTGTGGGAGGGAAACAAAAGCTGTGGCAACTAAGACATTCACTGCTGTTGTGAATATGTATTTAATTTGTGCAAAACTCTTTCATTTGCTTAATAACTGCTTTTAGGATACAATGTCAGTGTTTTCCAGCATTGTTTTCAGTCGTTGTTGCCACGTCCGAAGCTTGCCCTCTAGATGTAGAGGTCTGTAATCCTTACTCAGATTTTTCTAGAGGTATGAGTTTATTAAAGTTTTATTTTATTTTTAGGTAGTAAAAGGGAGTTTTTTCTAAAAACTGAAACGCTCTAAACAAATGCGCCCCCTGGACTTGGCACCATCTTGGCTCTGTATTCTTCCTCCATTTTGGGACCTTTCTTAAAAAAACTTTTCTGACTTTAAAATAAGGCTTTTGGTCCTTTCCCTCTTCATACCAAAAAAAACTAAAAATAATAACTTATGCGTCCAGTTTGGTCAGCTGATGAGGATCCTTTAAGAAAGAGACACAATGTTTAATAATAAATCAATGATTTTCTCTCTGCAAAGAACTAGACAGCCTTTTTCTCTGCACTTATTTTGTTTCCTTGCCTTTAACAAGTATGTAAAGTATGATGCATTTCTGAGGGGTTCAATCTCTGGCCTCAATCAAGTACTGACCTGTGTACAGACCATTTGTGTATCTGGACTGCACCATTCTCTTATTTGGGGCTTGTCATCACTTATCTTCTTTCTTCCTTTCTTGAGCAAATGTGTCTTTGGTCTCCTTTTTAAAATTTGCAAGGAGGTACTTTTTTGAAAATATTTAATTTTACATTTATTCTAGAATATGTTAACCCTCTAAAAGGTAGCAGGTCTTGTAAACATATCTCTTTACAGCTAGTTAGCTAGCCATTGGGTATAAGGGTTGTGATTCTTAGTCGGGAATCTGATAGAACAAGTGTTGTTTTTTATTTATTTAATTGAAATTGTGAAATTCTAAGAAATAGCAATTCTATAAGAATTAACTGTGTCAACCATCCCCCCTTTTGTTTTTCAGTATTTGGTCTCAACCAAAAGAAATAAAGTATGTAAATATTATTTCTCTTTTTCCTTGTTTAACTTGAAAGATTTGTTATTTTTTTGTTCTCTGTTGTTCACTTCATGGTTTGCGTTTGATGGCTAAATGCGCACTCTGTAAAAGTGTGCGAGTTGTTTTTAAAAATAAAGCATGAATCATCTTTTTACCACTAGATCACTGTTTGGACACGTATTTCATCCACCTCAGCTCTCCTGTCACAGTTATTGAGGATACAGTACATCTACATCTGTGACCTAAGACTTAAGCCCCCGTTTTCATGCACAATTTTGAATGACTTCCAAATATGTCAATTATTCTCTCTCCAGTTGTCTTTTATAATGTGGCCTGCTAAGTGCCAAGCACAGATCTTCCCATGAACACTGGGATTTTTGAAATCAAGTGTTTCTTTGTAGTTAGTCTTTTAAACCTTTTTTCCACCTGCTGAATGTTAAAATTACTGCAATGATGGGCTGAGACTACTTCACATTAAGTCCATTTGGAAAATAAGATGGTAGGATTTAATAAGCATCTCCCTTTTGTAGGCTACTAATGTAACAGAGTGTATGCAGAGAGGACATCTCTCCCACAGAGATGACAGGACTGATATAATTTAATGCAGAAGGAAAAGAAAACACAACAAACGCATGGCATCACATGAAGCAGAGAAATTCACTGCAAACTGGACAGACCAATGACGTAATCAACATGGGTCAGCTGTAACAAAACAATTACGTTTCAAAAATGTGTGTTATGTTCTGGGAATCTTTGCAATTAAAAAAATAAAGAAAGGAAAAGTTTAAATTGAGCAACCCTAGCTATTATATGTCATTTCTGGGTTTGAATACACTACTGATTTAATGCAAAAGTATTGAAAGCTGGCATGTATCCCACCTCTACTTGGCTAAACCCCATCACACAAAACCTCCACATTGTAACGTCTAGGATCTTCAGTGAGGAACATTTATAGCACAGAATGCTGAGTTACCATTTGATTATGTTTCTGGTGGCAATTAAGCAAGAGATATTTCCTGAAATGACAGCAGTTCTAATGTGATTAATATTGCAGTGATTAAGCAGCAATTAAAAAGCTGTAAGTGTTGTGTGCATTTGCAAAACATTGAATGTCTCTTGGACTTGTATTTGTTGCAGTAGTGTCTCATGTCACAGAATAGTTTCATGCTCCATCATGACAATGTATAATTGTATACTTTTGTGTATATATATATATATATATATATATATATACCCCATATATATATTGAGTTTCAACTCAATATTTCCGATGTCTATACTGGTGTATGTTCTCAGGGTAATATCTGAGATCAGGGGATTGAAATGATGTTTAAGTGCATTATAATCTGAAACATATTAAAATATGAACAGCCTGTTAATAACCAGCTACTAACTGACATCTAGTAATTAACTGCTGCTTGCTAACAAGTTGTAAAATTGTACAATACTGTTTGATTTGTTTATAAATCCTTTGTAAGTGATATTTGCAATCCTTAAATTATAGTTTTATAATTTTGAGGAATGCATTTTTACAGATCATAATTTTATTTGATTTTTAATATTATGCACTTTTACCTGTGTACAAAACTTTGGAATATGCTAGTTTACATTGCAGTGCCATACATCTGTACTACCACTATATTTGTGTCTATCATTATCCTTAGTGTTTAAACTGAATGTTTACAATAGTTTTCACCTTTATTGCATCTGCTGTGCCACTGACAATCCACCTTGTGTATTTTGTCTTTGTTCCACTAGGCTTTGAAACACTTAAATATATTATTGTATTGTCACTCTGCTTACTTGTGTTGCTGAGAGTATTGATGGGTAACATACTGCCTCGAGAGCATACTATGGACTACTTTTAATTCCGTTCAAATGTCAGCAATTTCAATTCTCTTAGATATCATATATAAATGATTGTTGATTTATTTCCCTTTATAAACTACAAATATCACAATTCTCTCAGCATGCAATGAAGAGTGGCATTTTCTGCTGGATTTGTGTCTACAACAGTGCTTTCTTCAGAGATAAAAGCCTTTGAGCCACAAATAAACAAACAACAGGCACAATGTGTTGATGTACAAATATTCCTTTGCAAAATAACAATGGGCATATTCTAATTGCTAGCTAAAAAAAGAAGACAGACAGAACTCAGAACTTCCTTCCAGGTAATTACAATCTACACCTCACATACCCATGCACAGTCTAATGCTGTCTCCCAGCCCTGTGACATTTAAACTGAAAATCCCATCCTTTTTAAAACCAAATAAACACTGGACATATGTATTAAAACAGTAGGAATACCAGACCATACTTCTATTTAAAATGAGGTGAAATATTTGTATTATGATTCGTATAAATCCTGTAAGTTGCCTTAGGCAACAAATTACATTAATGAAGTCAGCAGAAAACATATTTTTACAGTGAAAGAATGAGCTTTCAAATGGCTAAACCAGTAAAAACAAGATGTAGGAGCAGTCAACGCTCTGTATTGCTGGTTTGAATCTTTGTTTTTTATAATACTTAACTGTAACTATCAATCAATCGATTGATTTGTATTTGGTATAGTGCCCTTTGCAAGGTAGCTACAGTGCTTTACAGATTTAAACAATTAATACAAAGGTGTGACATAAAAAAAAAAATAGGCCATTAGGCCCAGAGAATAAAAACATTAATGTTTTTGGAAAGGTACAGAAAGGCTATTGCGAAGGCAGAATTTCAAAAAATTTGAGCATGTCCAAAAGGTTACAGTAGTAACTTATTTCATATATCCTGCATAGGTTAAATAATGCATTCAAGTGCAAGTGCATTAAATCCACAGTGTTTCATTGCAGAATACACGGACAACATTTGCATTTTTCAACCAAAACATAAAAAAATATGCATAGCTGCATGTTTCTATCTTGAAGGACCTTCATCAGGTCACTATAAATGACATAATGAACATATACCAAAAGATGGCTTTTCACAATATATTTAATATTTTGCTGATAGATTTATGGATCCTGCCCATAAAAATTCCATCAATGCTTTAAAACGCTAGACGTATATTGTCTATTTTCTGAGATTTAATAGTATAGTTCAAGAATATTTTATTTACAACCGTTACAAGAGTGGGGGAGATATATGATAATGAATCCAGCGCTACCTTTAAGATTGTTCTGAGCATTTGTTATTCTTCATTGCATCTTTGATTTGAAAATGGAATAATCAACTTCAAAATATCGAGTCTTTGGTTTTAAAATTAACCTAATGGAGAACAGGTGTATGTTAACAAAATCCATTCTGAAAGCAACACAAATATGATATTATGTTTTTTCTTTTCTTCAATTATTGTAAAAGTAAGAATGTGAAATCAATTTAAACCAGTTTCAGCAAGGAACACAAAGAGGTGACAGAGGGAGAGAGAGCTGGAACATTTTTCCCTTGAGGTTTTCACTTTGTTTTTTTTATTTTTAAGTTGCAAGAGTTTTAGAAATTAATAAGGTAATCATTCAAATCAAGCAAATCTCTTTTGAAAATTGAAAATAATTCCTAGAACGTTTGATAAGAGAGGTCAGTGTTCCCGGTGTTTACATACGGCTAAGCATACCAAAGTAAAGTAACTTAATGTAACCAATTATGGTGTTATAAGCATTAATAAAATATTTAACTGTCAAATACAATTGTATTTCAAGTTGTTTCATGGACTATATTTTTTATTAACCAATTCCACCCTGTTATAGAGGTCAAGAGCCTTATTTATCCAATTTGTTAATTCAAATATTTTCCCCAAAAAATTAAAACACAGTTTCTTTGTATGCAAATGGACCAGAGGTTGTAGAGAAAGAAAAACATTTTATTCCCTGGATCATTTATCGCCCAACGGACAGAGACAACAAAACCCGCATTTTGCATGATTATGTATGTCATATCTCTTGCTACTTTCTTTTTTTATATATGTAATTTTATACTTTGTAGTATGATGCAGATTTGAATTTCTGTCTCTGCATGCGTATACGTTTTATGAATCTATGAACAAAGCATTATACAGTTCTGACGTGTTAACATATGGGAACACTGTAATAGTTATTGATAACATACAATTTGTCTATATGAATGTTGGTTACTACATGTTACTTAACATGTTATTGCAATTATTAAAACATTCCAATTAATAAAACAAATCTATATGTAGTTTGCAACCCCTAATGTAAAGTGTAATGGCTAAGTTTAAGGTATTATTTGTCTTAAACATTTGTAAATACAGGGACTTACACATTACTCTGTGGTGGATTTATTTTGAGATGATGCTCCATGTTTTGCCAATGTTCAAATATTTCCGTTCATTTTGGCCAGGATGCAACACACCACACATAGACCCAAACCAAATCAAAATGTTGGCTCGGCTGCTGTTTTAAAATTAGAAAGATAATACGTGATGGCAGTTCTTTGTTCAACATTCTACTGAATCCAAACCTACCATGAAGCAGCTTTTATAATTTGCATTTGGCAGGTGGGCTGCAGTTGATATCTGGTCTGGGGCCATAGTCCAAATGTGCCAAATCACTTAAACATGTTTCAATTTTATTCCCCAAACAAAATGATAATTAAAACAGAATAAAGAATTTGTATTGGCATTACCTACTGAAATCAACCCCATTGCCCCAGTAATTCAGGAGGAATATGTAAGAGACAGAAGTAATAAAAAGAGTACAGAAACAGAAAATATTATATTATTTTTACTTATGTTACTTTCATACTGTGTGTGTGTGTATATATATATATATATATATATATATATATATATATATATATATATATATATATATATGCCAGTTCTCACGTGAATATGTTCTAGCATAACTAATTATCACTCTTCATATAATGTAATAAAACAAACCTCTCCTTATGACATTTATGATTAACTGTCAGGATTTAAGTGTGTGATACAGCTGTACAGTAAGTAGGTGTCAAGATCCTTGTGTGGTCCTTCATATATGAACACTATCAATGCCATGCTATATACTCTTCACTGAAGACTCATCTGTGCTTCAAATGCTCTTTGTACCATGCATTTGCAGTTTTCAGTGGGAGGGAATGACATACTTAGTATGTGTAGAAACAGATGGGAGTGCACTCTGTGGCACATATGCAATTATTTTATTGTTTTATTTTATTTTATTATTATTTTATCTATTTAACATTTAAATGCATTAAATGCAATTTTAAATAAGGTTCAAAATACAAAAAAACACACTTTTTGCTTCTGAATGAAAATTTTAATTAAAAAAAAAAAAACGTTTTTACATACTGGTATAAACTTCCCCAATAATGGGCAAATACATGATGTCAACTAGAACTGATAAACAAAACTGTCTGAATTTCAATAACAATGTAATTTCTTCAAGTTTTTGTTTTATTTTATTTACATGAGCTATTTTTTTGTACTATCGTTCGTAAGATGTGCCATGGTTGCACTATAATGTACTCTGGTTTGATCATTTTAAATTTTTAAACATGCGTAATGTTACATTTATAGAAGGGTCTGTACCTGAGGTGTCCAAAGCCACCAGAGTTTATTGAAAATGATATTTGAACACACAGAATGAGCCTTTATTGTCAGAAATTCATATTGAGGTGGATTCAAATTAAAAACTGCTAGAAAAATAAACATTTGCTGACAAATCTGAAGATATACAATACAATCAGAAGACAGAGGGAAGGAGGGGGTTGGGGGCCTGAAGGGTTATGCAGGACTTTATTCCCCAAAGCATGAATGAATGAGAAGTCTGTTATGGCCCAATTAAAAATAAGTCTTCTTCCAAAATATCAACTAAACTAAGTCTTGGCAGGAGAGGAAGGGATCTGGCTGGCCTGTAATAACATCTAATTGGTAATAAGAATTGCTTGGCTGCCACTGCTTCTCTCCAGTATAACTTTTTAATGACCACTACCACAAACAGATAGCACTCGGTAGTATAAGCAAAGAGCTGAATGCAGAAGATAAAAAAATAAAAAAATACAAATATATATATATATGGGAGAGCCTGAGCAACATATTAGATAATGAGGTAGTATGTGCCAGACTAAATGTAGAAATAAAACAAACGCACAGCAATAGAGTAAAAAAACGGAAATGGGTATCCCCAAGAGGTTACTGCCAGCTTGGCAACGACAAGTGAACCACAGCAAGTGTCAGACAGTCAAATTAGTTTGAAAAAAACTGAAAGAACACATCTGCTGAGGGGCTCCCAGGTGTCTGCAACCTGACAAATGGCATAATAATCTGTTAGTCGGACAAGTCTGATCATCCAGGCACTCATTAATATTGCAACGTGGCAGACAAGTTGATCTGATCTTGCCAAGAAACATTAATACAAATTTTCCTTAAATGTACACATATTTCTTGGCAATGTGCAGGAAAATAACCACAACCAATGACCAACCTGGCATATCCCTGTGCCTGCAGATGATGGAGAGGGCATTGTGCTGTCTGAAGACCAGCTGGTTTGTATCAAAGCTCTTGCACTTTCTGTATTGTACCTGGAAAGCCCAGTGGTGGTGGCTAATCTTGCATGTGGCATCTCTTCTTGCTGTTTGTGAGAATGGCCCAGGCCTCTGTGGTGTGTAACTGTTCTTGGAGGAGTTGCTGCCTATCCTGTAACTGGATCCTTGGTTTGGAGGCTTTTACATGTAGCAGTGCAATCAATTTGAGAGTTGCTGTGGGGTGAATGAGTGGGTCATAGACTGTTGGAACCCATCAGGGCCGGGGTGCTGGTGACCAGTCATTGTCCACGTCGGGGGCAGTGGGTGCAGGCATTCTATCTCCGACGCGTCTGAGCTGTTGCCGCTAACTTCACTGTTCAAGGGGGTCCGCGCCACAGACCAGCTAAACAGTGGCTGTACCATTGGATTGTTCACACTATTGCGATGGTATATGAGTCTGCATGCATCATAGTGTCTGTGCACTCTACTTGTAGCATGGCTTCATCCTGTTTTTTTTTCAAGGTACCCCATTAACTGACACTGGTGCAGCCGTGCTGGGCTTCATGACGTAATTTCCTTTGGTCCTACAGACTGAATGTGGGGAATCTGGAGCTGGCTTCAGTTGAGCTTCAGTACCCTGTGCAGCACATGTACCTTGCCTCTGCTGTAATGTGGGCGGTTGAGAAGCATCATCCCATCAACTTGTACCTGTCTGCCAGCCTCTGTGCATCCTGGTAGGCTGCTAGCCTCAGGTGTCGCTGTTATGAACTGCTCCCCTCCAAAAAAAAATGGATTTATTTTTGTGTATGCAATGAGCAGTGAAGTGTGGCTTCTGCTGTTGTCTCCTACGCCTTGATCAGTATGTGATATTTTTATATCCCAGTAGAGCCTGGCCTTTGACCCTGCTCCTGGGTTCCTGCCTGGATGGTGTGCAGGAATCTATTGCTCAATGCTCCTCCATTTTCAGTTTGCTAACCATGTTTCCCAATAGAGCCTGGCCCTGTAGTCCCAGCTCCTGGTTTACTGATTGTTGGTTTGTGGGTCCCTGCTGGTTTCCTCCCCCTCTTTGTCTATTTCTGTAAATTGAGGCCACATTTCCTAGTAGGCTGTAGCCTCAGGGCTAGCTTCCTTCTCTGTCCGCTGCTGGCCTCCCTCACGGTGACTTGGGTATTCTGTACCCTATCCCTCTTTGGGTAGTATTGTCACTTCGAAAGATAACAATAGGTTACAAATACAACCACAGTTATCTGTGAAAGAGAATACTACCCAAAAGCTGTGAGGTCACACATAAGTCCTTAAACTCCATCAAAAAGAGGAAGGTTTGCTTTGTGTTTTACTAGATAAATCAGGTAGAGTAGGGGATGAGGAGAGCTTCAAGTGTTGCCATTAAGATCCCAGCCTTTTATATGCACTGTGTCATAAATCCATGACTGTGCATATAATCTCTTGATTTATTTCATAGTTTAAATTAATAGTTTATTTGCAAGTAATATACACTGCTCAGAAAAATTAAGGGAACACATAAATCACACATTGGCTCTCGATGAACGAAATATATTAAAGATCAAAATCTTTACTGTACATTGTTTAATTCGTTAAGAACAAAATGACGTAACAATGGTCAATGGAAACCAAAATCACCAACCGATTGAGGGCTGGATTTAAACTCACACCGAAAATCAAAGTAAACAATTGAAATCACAGGCTGTTCCAACTTGTGTGAATTTCATCACGGCAACTCATAATGTGACTCAGTAGTGTGTATGGCCCCCACGTGCCTGTATGAACTCCCGACAACGTCTGGGCATGCTCCTGATGAGACGGCGGATGGTGTCCTGGGGGATCTCCTCCCAGACCTGGATCAGGGCATCACTGAGCTCTTGGACTGTCTGTGGCGCTACTTGGCGGAGTCGGATGCACCAATGTATAATGTCCCAGAGGATCTCAGTTGGATTCAGGTCTGGGGAACATGAGGGCCAGTCAATGGCATCAATGCCTTCGTCATCCAGGAACTGCCTACCCGCTCTGGCCACATGACCACCAGGAGGAACCCAGGGCCAACTGGACCAGCGTAAGGTCTGACGATGGGTCTGAGGATTTCATCCCGGTACCTAACAGCAGTCAGGATACCATTGGCTGGCATGTGTAGGTCTGTGCGACCCTCCAAGGATAGGCCTCCCCAGACCATCACTGACCCACCGCCTAACCGGTCAAGCTGGATGATGTTGCAGGCAGCATAACGTTCATCACGGAATCTCCAGACTCTTTCATGTCTGTCACATGTGCTCAGTGTGAATCTGCTCTCATCTGTGAACAGAACGGGGCGCCAATGGCGGATCTGCCAATTCTGGTGTTCTCTGGCGAATGCCAATTGAGCTGCATGTGAGCACAGGTCCCACTAGAGGACGTTGGGCCCTCATGCCACCCTCATGGAGTCTGTTTCTGACAGTTTGGTCAGAAAAATGCACACCAGTAGCCCAGGTTGGACCCAGAGGTTATTTTGTAGTGCTCTGGCAGTGCTCCTGCTGTTCCTCCTCACACAAAGGAACAGATACCGGTCCTGCTGTGGGTTGATGCCCTTCTATGGCCCTGTCCAGCTCTCCTCATGTAACGGCCCGTCTCTTGGTATCTCCTCCATGCTCTTGAGACTGTACTGGGAGACACAGCAAACCTTCTTGCGACGGCACGTATGGATGTGCCATCCTGGAGGAGCTGGACTACCTGTGCAACCTGAATTGGCTGCAGGTACCACCTCATGCTGCCAGTAGTGACAAGGACACTAGCAAAATGCAAAACTAGAGAAGAATCAGTCAGGAAGGATAAGGAGAGAGCAATTGTCTGTGACCACCACCTGTAAAACCATTCCCTTTTTTGGGGTTGTCTTGCTGTTGCCTCTCCAGTGCACCTGTTGTCACTTTCATTTGCACCAAAACAGGTGACATTGATTCACAATCACTTAGGCTTCCTAACTGGACATATTGATATCCCTGAAGTTTAATTGAATTGGTGTTGATAATGATTACATGGTCCCTTATTTTTTTTTAGCAGTATATTTATTGATTGTTATTATATTGACAATGATTATTCTCTTATAGATAGCTTGCTTACATGAACATGGTGGATTAAATACATGCATATAAGACCTTTCTTGATTGTTTAAGAGGTCCTTTTATCTTTAATCAAATATTGTAATTTTGCTCCTTGGCAGTAGTATTATCAAGCTGGAGTATTGGGCTGCATCCCAAATCGCACATTGTTCCCTCGTTGCCTTCTCTTGCGGGGTGTAAGTACTATGGTGGCCCTCTTAAGGGGTGTCCCAATCCCTTAGGGAACAATTGAAGGGAGCCTAATCGAGCTTTTTGTGCTCCTCAATGCTCTCTTCGATGGAGTGTACAAAATAGTACACTTATGCGAAAGTGTTAAAGCGCTGAAGTCCCAGCACTCTTTGTGTTAAAGGCGGAGGCAAGTCAAATGGGAAAATATGGGTGTATATAAATGTAATGTAATGCTAGCTAGACAGTTGTAGAAATTGCCAAAGTATGTATCAAGAAAATTATAATACATAGATAGATAATATAAAATTATTATATAATCATTATTTAAATATATGATTAGAAAGCCAAAATAGTTTTGGCACCTATCAATGAATTAATTGCTGAAATAGTATCCTATAAAACTAGGAGGTGATATTAACGGAAAATGTATTTCAAAATTATTATTATTATTATTATTATTTTTATTATTATTATTAGTAGTAGTAGTAGTAGTAGTATTAGTATTAGTATTATTATTATTAAATACAGAGACAGAAAAAGAAAATACTGCGTAGGTACTTTTTCGGTCAAAGGCAAAGACGCTGAATGCTGACGCTGAAGTGTGTCCCATTGAGCGTTTTTAGCTTCACCTGCACCCTCCACCCTCGCTCACTCAAGTGCACACTCTGTGACATCAGCACAACATCACGCAAAGTGTACACTTGTCAAAGGGTGTAGGGAGCCAGTGTGCATTTTGAGATGCAGCCGTAGCCTTGGGGGAAAAACACAAAAACATAATGCTATGCAGAAATCACTCGGGACACTTCTGCATGTTTCATTTTTTTTATTATTTATTCATTTTGTGTGCTGTTCCTTTCCTGTAAATTTTATAAAGAATCAAAAGGGTTTTTCCATAAACTATGGGAAGAAGGAATATACAATTAACGAGAATACAGATGACAGAATCTTAAATGCACAATAATTTAGGCTGTCCTACATTCCACACATTTGTATTGTGTGAGGAAGTTGCAAATACAAAAAAAAAAGTTCTTATTCAGGTGGTGTAATGAAAAATGTTTGTGTGAATGTAAACCACAGTACATTGTCACACTGCAATTATTCAGACAGAGAGAACCAAAGAGAAGACATAATATAAAGTGTCTCCTTTAAAGTATTGAAGAAGACAGTTTTCTTTGTGACAGACAACAGAAAGACTGAGATCCCTCTGGAGGTTTCTTGTGTGTGTGTGTGTGTGTGTGTGTGTGTGTTTGGTTTTGAAGTGTGTAAACTGTCAGCCATTGCTGCAACAGAACATGAAGCAAATTGCTTTCAACACAATAAATACACAAGAAAAATAACAACATCATGTTTGTCTGTCATGTTTGATTACTATACTATGTGATATGTCATTTATGGATTAATGAGGACACATATTGTGTGCAGTTCATAAGACAATATCTGCTCTAAAAAAAGGGAGGGGCCTCTATGAAGTTAGTATCAAAATGCAAAAGAAAGGGAATTCTGGGGCAGCATGCAGGATATTACAATATAAAATCTGCGTTTGTAATGTCTTTAGCTCGACTGTTTCCACATTTCACCACCAGATGCCCCTGTTATACCATTTTCTCTCTCCTTTGCCCAGGTTTTCTGTCCCACACCTTATTAGTGAATAATCGATTTGCATTCCCTGTTCAATTAACTCACACCTGTCCCCTGTTACATATCTCTGTTCATTCAGCATATATTCCCCTCCTTTAGCAGACTTCCTTGCAAAGTCTTGTTTCCATTATCACCAAATTTATCTGAGCTTTTTGTTATTTGTTAGCTTCCTAGTTACTGACCATTGCTTTCCCTTCCTCGACCATGCCTTCTGGAGTACCTCTCTTGTGTTGTTTGCCTGATCGCCAGACCTCCTGCTAGTTTACCGACCCTGCTTTATGGATCTCCTTTCATACAGTGATTTCCGGCCCCAGACTTTACGACTGTTTTCTGACTTAGTTTTTAACCCTGCATTGGATCCATCATCCACCAGATGGAGCTTGAGAGATACAAATCGTGTGACCTATGACCGTGTGACATCTACAATTGCCAGGTTACAATTCTCACATTTGTACCTAGGATTTCTTTCCTTAAAGGGGTTAAAGCCAGTTTCCTTACTTATATTGCATTGCCCTCTTCTGAAAAAAAGAGCTTCTGTCATGCTGCTAAAAACATAATCTCTAGTCAAAAATATGTACTGGTTAAATGCCTGAGCAAAGCAGTACAAGATATTTTGTATAGTATGACAGTCTCAGGTGTACGGAAAATATGATATATTACAGTGGCTCTCAAAAGTATTCACCCCTCTTGGACTTTTCCACATTTTACTGTGTTATAACATTAAATCAGAATGCATTTAATCAGGAGTTTTTGCAACTGATCAACAAAGAAAATATCCATAATGTCAAAGTGAAAGATAAAATCTGCAAATTGTTCTAAATTAATTACAAAACCAAAAATAATTGAATGTAATAAGTAATCACCTGATTGAGCTGTGGTGAAACCAATTATCTTTAGCAGTCATGTAATTGGTTCAATGGAGTCCACCGCTGTGCAAATAAGGTGTGTCACATGATTTCTGGTTAAAGACACCTGTCTCTGCGATGTCCTACAGTTGGTTCCTAACTGGGACTTGGGAGAAGATTAATCTTAAGGACAACGACCCTAAACATACAACCAAAGCCACACTGTCATGGCTTAAAAACAAAAAGGTCAATGTCCTGGAGTGGCCCAGTCAAAACCCAGACCTCAGTCCAATTGAGAATATGTGGAAAGAGATGAAAATTGTTGTTCATCAAAGGTCCCTATCTGACTTGATGGAGCTTGAGCAATTTTGCAAAGAAGAATGGGCAAAAATTGCTGTGTCCAGCTGTGCAAAGCTGGTAGAGACTTATCCACATAGATTCATGGTTGTAATTGCTGCCAAAGGTGACCAAATATTGACTGAAGAGAGTGATTACTTATGTATTCAATTATTTTCTGTGTTGATCAGTGGCAAAGACTTCTGATTAAATACATTCTGATTTCATGTTGTAACACAATGAAATGTGGAAAAGTTAAAGAGGGGTGAATACTTTTGAGAGTCACTGTACAATGTAAAAAGTATAGGTCCAAGGACTGATCCCTGTGGTACTCCATAATTAACCTCAGTTATATTTCAGTAGTTCTATTAATCTCTATATTTTGGAGTCTGTTTGTCAGATATGATTTATGATGGTGAGATAGGCCAACAAGGTTTTCTAAGCAGTATATCAAGATTTGGTGGTCAATTGCTTGACATATTCATGTATTTTTCCTGTGGTATTCATATATTAATTAATGAGGAATCACGGTACTTTATTGTAAAGTATAACCATTTTTTCTTTATAAAAACTTCTGTAAAATACTCATTTAGAACATTTTCTACATTTAATGTTTAGCTTTTAGCTTTTTCACTTCCTCTTGCTGTTATTGTATTGAAAAAAGCTTTTTGTATTAGTTTTAGCTCCGAGAGCTGTTTCTTTTTATTTCCCTCTTTGCTTTTCTCTTAACATCTCTTTGCAGTTCTATATATTCTTTGTATTTTGTTTCGTCTCTATCTAATTTGTATGTGTTATACATTTTCTTTCTCTTGATAAATACAGTTTGAAAAGATGTGTCTTGAGTAATTGCCGGACTCACCGGTCTTGACTTCAATGGGAAGGTTGTTCCACCACTTAGTGGTCAGGTATGAAAAGGAGTGGGCTCTGGAGGAAAGGGAGTGGAGAGGAGGCATGGTTAGTCTTCTACCACAGGAAGACTGAGAGGTCTGGAGGGGTATGGAGAGATGAGGGTCTATGTCTTGAACTGAATGCGTGCCGGGATCGGGAGCCAGTGGAGGGAGCGGAGCAGTGGAGTACCATGTGCAAATCAGGGCAGGGATTTGTCCCCAATTCAACTGCTTGTTAAAATAGTTTGCAATTGCTTTTTAATTACTTTCTGTAGATCCTTAGAAATGAAGGGAAGATTTGATATACAGTGAGTGAAAAAAGTATTTGATCCCCTGCTGATTTTGTACATTAGCCCACTGACAAAGAAATGATCAGTCTATAATTTTAATGGTAGGTGTATTTTAACAGTGAGAGACAGCATAACAACAAAAAAATCCATAAAAAAACGCATTTCAAAAAAGTTATGAATTGATTTGCATGTTAATGAGGGAAATAAGTATTTGACCCCTTCGACTTAGTACTTGGTGGCAAAACCCTTGTTGGCAATCACAGAGGTCAGACGTTTCTTGTAGTTGGTCACCAGGTTTGCACACATCTCAGGAGGGATTTTGTCCCACTCCTCTCCAAGTCATTAAGGTTTCAAGGCTGACTTTTGGCAACTCGAACCTTCAGCTCCCTCCACAGATTTTCTATGATATTAAGGTCTGGAGACTGGCTAGGCCACTCCAGGACCTTAATGTGCTTCTTCTTGAGCCACTCCTTTGTTGCCTTGGCTGTGTGTTTTGGGTCATTGTCATGCTGGAATACCCATCCACGACCCATTTTCAATGCCCTGGCTGAGGGAAGGAGGTTCTCACCCAAGATTTGACGGTACATGGCCCCGTCCATCGTCCCTTTGATGCGGTGCAGTTGTCCTGTCCCCTTAGCAGAAAAACACTCCCAAAGCATAATGTTTCCACCTCCATGTTTGACAGTGGGGATGATGTTCTTGGGGTCATTCCTCCTCCTCTAAACAGGGCGAGTTGTGTTGATGCCAAAGAGCTTGATTTTGGTCTCATCTGACCACAACACTTTCACCCAGTTCTCTGAATCATTCAGATGTTCATTGACAAACTTCAGACGGGCCTGTACATGTACTTTCTTGAGCAGGGGGACCTTGCGGGCACTGCAGGATTTCAGTCCTTCGCGGCGTAGTGTGTTACCAATTGTTTTCTTGGTGACTATGGTCCCAGCTGCCTTGAGATCATTAACAAGATCCTCCCGTGTAGTTCTGGGCTGATTCCTCACCGTTCTCATGATCATTGAAACTCCACGAGGTGAGATCTTGCATGGAGCTCCAGACCGAGGGAGACTGACAGTTATTTTGTGTTTCTTCCATTTGCAAATAATCGCACCAACTGTTGTCACCTTCTCAACAAGCTGCTTGGCGATGGTCTTGTAGCCCATTCCAGCCTTGTGTAGGTCTACAATCTTGTCCCTGACATCCTTGGACAGCTCTTTGGTCTTGGCCATGATGGAGAGTTTGGAAACTGATTGATTGATTGCTTCTGTGGACAGGTGTCTTTTATACAGGTAACGAGCTGAGATTAGGAGCACTCCCTTTAAGAGAGTGCTCCTAATCTCAGCTCGTTACCTGTATAAAAGACACCTGGGAGCCAGAAATCTTGCTGATTGATAGGGGATCAAATATTTATTTCCCTCATTAACATGCAAATCAATGTATAACTTTTTTGAAATGCGTTTTTCTGGATTTTTTTGTTGTTATTCTGTCTCTCACTGTTAAAATACACCTACCATTAATATTATAGACTGATCATTTCTTTGTCAGTGGGCAAATGTACAAAATCAGCAGGGGATCAAATACTTTTTTCCCTCACTGTTGGTCAGTGGTGTTTAAATTGTATTGTACATGAGTATGTTACAGGTGACATAACCCCTCTATAAAATCAGTACAGTGATAAGCCAGAAGACCTTTTCTTTTGGTGTAGCGGACTGGAGGAGCATCTGTGCGGAATCTCTTGAATCACAGAATGTTTTCGGCTTTCTTGAGTTATGGATCCTTCTTGACACCCCACCATACAAGCCAGATTTGTGGCAATAATGTTGTCACATGCACACTTTCACCAATCTTGGGCATAAAGTCTGTAGCTCTTGCAAAGTGGTCATTGGCCTCTTGGTGACTTCTCTGATCAGTCTTCTTCTTGCTTGCTTATCCAGTTTGGAGGAACTGCCTGATCTGTCTGTTTGGCTTGTTGTCCTGAATACGCTGCTGTAATTCCACATTTCTCATTGGGGTCCTAACCCGATCGGCTGTGTATGGGCTGGCTACATCGTGCCCGTTTCATCTTGGGCATGCGTGCTCCAGCAGACGACACAATTATTTAGGGATAGGGGGAACCTTATTTTAATATAGAATATCATGGTATTAGATGGTAGCTGGTAGAGATTATTATCATGATTTGTTTTTATATGCCAAGACATATAGTGTTAAAGAAAATGGCTGAGTAGGTAGCCCAATGTAGTTTCCAGGAGCTGGGGATCATCGGCCTGAAGACAACCCCTTACCATCCCAAAACCAATGGTATGGTTGAACGGTTTAATCAGGCCTTGAAGAGGATGCTGGGGACATTTGTGGCAGATACCGGGAGGGACTGGGATAAGTGGCTCACTTTTCTGCTTTTTGCGTATAGCGCCACAGGCCACAGGCATCTACCGGCTTCTCACCATTCGAACGCCTTTATGGTTGGCCAGTGCAGGGACCACTGGACTCGCTGAAGAGACACTGGGAGGGGCTGGCGGTTACTTCCAAGGATCAGGGCATCATTCAGTATGTGCTCCAGATGAGGGACCGGCTGGAACAGTATCGGGAAGAAACAAGGCTTAACCTACAGGAGGCTCAGATGACATAGAAGGTCTGGTATCACCAGCATGCCCGCCAGAGTTCCAGCCAGGCCAGAAGGTTATTCTTTTGCTGCCTTCTTCACCTAGCAAGCTTCTTGCAAAGTGGCAGGGCCCCTTCACAATGGGGAAGAAAAGGGATCCAACAACTTATGAGGTGCAACATCCAGAGAATGGGAAAGAGAAGCAGATTTATCATATGAACCTCCTAAAGGCCTGGAAGGACAGAGGGGATCCTACTAGGAGTACATTATTCCTGGCCCGCCAGGTGGCAGAGGAAGATGACTATGAGGGTGTTGTGGAGGCTTGAAAGGAGCTTGGGAAGGTGGACCTTACCCACCTCAATGTGAACAAGTCAGCTGAGCTGTGGAGGGTGTGCAATGACTTTCCCAGCCTATTCCAACAGCAGCCAGGGCTGACCACTGTGTTGCAGCATGTCATCCGGATCAAATATGGCCAGATGCCTGTGGGTCAGTGGGGTTACTGAGTGCCAGAAAGACTGGTAGGGGCTCTGAAGGATGAAGTCAGGACCATGCTGCAGCTGGGGGTTATTGTGCAATCAGAAAGTGACTGGAGTAGTCCCGTTGTAATTGTTCCAAAGAAAGATGGCTCACTGAGGGTCTATATAGAATTCCTTAAGGTGAATGCTGTGTCCCTCTGTGATGCCAATGCAGAGGATCGATGACCTGCTGGAGAGGATTGGAAGACCCAATTTTATCAGCACCTTAGATCTGTGCATGGGGTACTGGCAGGTTCCCCTTGAGGAACAGTCAAAGTCCTTGATGGCTTTCCGGACTCCTGATCGCCTCTTCCAGTTTAAGGTCATGCCCTTTGGGCTTCATGGGGTGCCAGCGACCTTCCAGTGGCTGAAGGACCGGGTCCTCCAGGGTTGTGAGGACTGCAGTGATCCTGGATGATGTGGTCATTTATAGTCACACTTGGAGGGAACATTTGGAGCACCTGTGCAGGGTCCTTGGAAAGATTAATGGGGCAGGAATCACACTTAATCTGCAAAAGCGTGTTTGGGCAAAGCAGGACACCGAGTACCTGGGCTATTATTTGGGAAGGGGAGAAGTCCGGCCTCAAGTGGACAAAGTGGAGGCTATTTGAAACAGCCCTCGACCCCGTACCAAGACTCAGGTGAAATCTTTCCTTGGTTTGGTGGGATGGTACCATAGGTTCATTCCCCAGTTTTCCACCCTTGCTGCACCGCTGACCAACCTCACCAGTAAGATGGCCAACAACCCCGTACAGTGGACAGAGGAGTGGAGGGTGCTTTTCAGGCCTTCATGAACCTTATGTGCCTCATCCCCAGTGCTTCAGAGTCCAGACTTAGGGCAGCGTTTCCTGGTCCAGGTGGATGCTTTTGGGGTTGGCATTGGTGCTGTGTTGGCTGAGGCAGACCCAGGTGAAGAACGGCCAGTTTTATACCTGAGTCGAAAACCATTGCCTCGAGAAACAAGGTACTCGACGATCAAGAAAGAATGTCTTGATAGTCTAAGTCTTCTTGGCAGGGAGTTTGACCTTCATACAGACCATCGGGCACTGACTTGGATCCAGAGCATGAAGGACTGCAACTGTAGAGTAACCAGGTAGTACCTTGAACTCCAGCCTTTCAAGTTCACAAAGCAGGTAAAGAAAATGTGACTGCGGATTACCTGTCTCGGTTGCCTAATATCGTTGCCTCAGGTGAAGAAGTAATTTGACGGAGAAGCCATCACTGTCCGTGGGCTGCACTCGGTAAACACACTTTTATATATACAGATACTAGATACAAGTAGACATCAGATTTTTCCAAACATATATCTACCCATTAATCTTAGTCATTGCGGTGAGTGCACACACCGCATTACTTAAACTGGTTAAACATTCCATTCCTCACACTTTTTCCAGGTTTCACAGAACGGTCTAATATATAAAAACAAATAGAGCTCCAGTAGACGGTGCGATTATTTAGGGATGTGGGAACCTTATTTGAATATAGAATATCATGGTATTAGATGGTAGCTGGTAGAGATTATTATCATGATTTGTTTTTTATATGCCAAGGCATATGGTGGTAAATAAAATGGCTGAGTATGTAGCCCAATATACATCGGAATATGGGAATATAAATGGATGTCCTTGTGGGTGAGGCAGAGTGTATATATAAGGATGGCTTTTCCTTAGGGGGGGAGAAGGATGGGGCTGGATAGGCAGTAGGACTGTATAGCTCGGGGAAGTGTGCCTTAATGAAGTTTGATATTGTTTAGTACAAATTATAAGTATTTTCTTTATTTTTGCACTTGTGTTCTCTCATGCTGGGCTGCCTTTAAATTTAAACAGTTTTTCTACGAAAGTGTTTTGTGTGACTGTGCCATCTATTCCGGGAGGAGTTAGCTACAAGTCTGAGCCCACGTCAGAACACCTATCTATCATACTAGGGGAAACTGACTATTCTAACTAACAACCCTCCTTGTCTAGCCCAAAAGTACATGTTGTGGCACCCGGCTGTGGACTAGCCTAGTGTGTCTGTACAAAACCCAAACCTGCGTGATGGAAATGTAAGCCCATGGGCAGCTATAAGCTTCTCACGGATAACTTGTAACTTTATCTCACCAGTATTATCAGTTATTTTTGGGACACACAGGAGACACGGGAGGGGTAAACTGGACACACTCACTGACAAAGACTGGGGCAAGCACAGTATCAGCTAAACAAATCTCACTACCCCATCGGCGAGACTGAGCACACGTAACAAGTGGGGAACACTTGGGGAAAATCCATGGCTAAGCTGTCATGAGAGTGTTAATTAAATACTTTTCCACTTTGTGCTTTCTGAAAGTAGATCCCACTCTGACACCAAGATAGGCTAAGATAGTTTATTTATTGATTTGGTACCGGTGTTAACGTTCTCCCCTTAGTCCGTGGTGTTTGTTACAATTTATTATTTAATTTTATCTGGGGAATTTGTTATCCTCCCCCAAGGTCATAAGTTATTGTTGTCAAAGCAATACAGAGTTGGGTTTTAGTAAGTAATGCAAGGACTGTGATCCTGCCTTACCAGATGTATCATCTATGAAAGTGAGCTGTTTTGTTGAAATTACTGGCCCCATCAATTTAGTGCGATTTGATCAAAATACCACCACTTATGCGCAACACTGCATTACTAGGCTTTACTGCCATGGCTCACATTTAACCATACCCTGTCTCTGCTAAGCAAGCCCTTCAGAGGAACTTAAGTTGTCTGTCTCTATTATGATCGTATTCCAGTATCAGACTGGGAATCACACTGAATTAAAGATTGAAAAAAAGTGCACGATCATGAGATATGACACGTTTTCCCTGAGGCCCTATAAAGCTACAAAGCTTTGGAAATGGCACGTTCACCACAGGGTATTTAAAAAAAAATTAAAAAGGGAGGAAAACAACCATATTCATCTACTGGGATACCTGTCCTGTAGGTATAAGTCAGCAAGGACCATTTTGATAGTAATTTTGACGTACATTGGCAAGAAGTATGTGTACGTTTATAAACAAATGTTATTAATGTCTTTTGGCAAGATCAAATTCCCACATCTACCACCATGCAATATTAATGAGTGCCTGGATGATCAGCCTTGTCCAACTAACAGATTATGATGCCATTTTTCAGCATGCCAGTCCACTGACTTTAGCTGAAGTGATAAGAGAGACATTGTCACAGGCCGGAAATGGGTTAGGCTTACACAAGGGATAACGCAACATAGTGGGAGAAATAAATAAATATAACAATCTGGAAGAAGAAATATCATAAACTAAACACAATATATAATGGTAACAATTTACTTTAATAGGCACCAATTCTTAATGAATGAATGTATGAATCCCACAGGAATAACACATGAATGCTTCAAGCACTTCCACTGAGTTCTGCTGTTGAGCACATGTGTAAGCCCTAACCCTAAACCTAGTCTTTAACCCAATCCCTCATTCCTGCCCCTCGCTTTGTTACACGTGTTATTTATTTAAATTACATTTTAAGTCCAGAAATGTCTAAAGTGCATTTCTGTGTAAAATAACTGTTTTAAGCACTTCCTTACTATCTTAGTCTGGCACCTAACAACCCTTGATAAGTGGTGTCTGCCAGCACTACCTATTGGCAGCCACTTTGGTGGGCTCTTGGCAAGGGGCAAATGCCAAGCCAAACCCGTAAACAGGCAGTTTAATCTAAATGATTCTCAACTGAACAAAACCATTACCAATGGATTTTGCAGCAATGTATAAATGAGAAAAGGTGTGAGGTGAGTTAATATCATTAATATTTCATATCACATGTACTAACACTTTTATTAACAAGAAGAAGGAAAGAAGAAATCAAAGCAAGACATTTTAGACAGTAAGATATATAGTGACTTATTTGGAAACCAATCTAAACAGCCACACACAGACATTAAATAAGTGGGGGGGTAGCATATTATTATTACTATTAGATTTATTATTATTGTCATTTGGCTGGGCGACTTACATTTGTACCCATTTATACAGCTGGATATTTTTTACTGGAGCAATCTAAGTGAAGTACCTTGCTCAAGGGTACAACAGCACTGCCCCACCCAGGATTTGAATCCACAACCTTCCAGTCATGAGTCCAGTCATCTAAGAATAGTAGAAATGTACTATTTTCAAAATTTAAATACTGTAGAATGATATAACAAAAATATAGAGAATACAGTCTCTAATTCAATTAGTTCCTCAGAGAAACAACTGAAGGAAGTGCAGGTGTCTAGTATACCATGAACGTAGTTATTTGCAATCTTCTTCCCTGGCTGTTACTGTGTGGTTGTTCTCTTCAATCATCCTTCATTTGATGATTGATATCTTAGGGAGATTTTCCCATGGTTTTGTTCTTGCTTACATTTATGAATATGCGTGCTTGAATATTAATGTGTGACTGTATCAGTATAATTCATGACTGCATTATCCATCTAATGACGATGCAGAATACTCAGTTCACCTCCCTCCCCTAGAAACAATAATTATAATAATAAAAAGCACTAGTACTGACAATGTTTTCCAAAAGTCCTGAATTAAACCCTGAAGGAGACAAAAAAAAAAAAAAAAACATCACTGGAATTTAATCACTTTATATAATGCCTTGTCATAAATCCAGACTGCTAAAAGCCTTAATGAAAAAAAAATCCACGTAGCTGGCAATTCTAGTCATTAAGGGATGCAAGCAGCCATATGGACATTATTTAATGTGGTGGAACTTATCCTGTTTATGTCACATTGGATTAACTACACCATATTTAAAGGAAACAAAAAAGAGGGCTGTAGGGAGGGGGACTAATTCCATTGTCATGAATAGTATTAAGAGATGTCCTTCGCAGTGATAAACATGTCCACCAAGTTATCCAAAAATATACGGGACAAATCATAAAACTATAATGGTGACGCAAGCAAAGGATGGCAGTTTTCTTCAGACTCCATCAGACTCCATCCATGCGGAGGTGACTGGCAGTCTGTCTTTTGGCGAGCATGCAATCCAAATCGATATTCATTGTGTTATCCCTAAGCTGATGGACAAATCGCTTTAAGAGGGCAAAAGGGGGTATATAATCACAGTCTGGTTTCTGCGGTCCTCCAGTGGATTGCAAGGCTTAGTGGAAATATAAAAATATCTATATCTATTTTCCTTTCATTGAAGTGATACGGCAGTCATAACATCTAAATACATAACTAATTGATGTGAGTTATGCTTCTCTCTGGAGAAGACTGTTTCACACAAAATTCATATTGGATAACTTTAAACTATTGAGTTTATCCCTTTTTTACTATTATTATTATTATTATTGTTTTATTGTTTTTACATACTTATGCCCAGTTTAATTTGAACTGTGAACTGAAATCTTTATATGTATTTAAGAGGTTTCTGCTGCTGCAAAAAAACACACTCAGGTGTGCCTGTCAATGATTGACCGACCAGGATGATAATGAATCAGATTACTGTCTCAATCAGTCAATCATTCCCCTAGACAGTTACCACACTCTTCTGAAAGGTATGGTGCAAAAGTTTATTATATACAGTGTGCGTGCTCAAATCCAAAACATACAAAACAAAACCTTACTGCCTAAGTTCAGTACCATAATTAGTTCTCTCTCGCACTCCCTCTCTCTCTCACACACACACACACACACACACACACACACACACACACACACACACACACACACACACACACACACACACACACACTCCAACACTCCACTCTCTGGCTCTACACCTGCCTCTCCTCACCTGGAGGTCGGTGTCTTCCTGCTTTATTGAGGTGAGAGCCAGTCACAGAGGGACAGTGAATCATGTGATCCCCACCCACCCGGATAATTTAACTCCACCTGGGTCTGGGGAAGCACAGCACAGTTTGGGGTGGATCCTCCTCTATATTATCCATATATCTATTGGTATTCAAAAGTCTTCAGACTGATTGCTTATATATTCAAAAAATAAAAGAATGTAACGCAGAAGTACAGTATATTCAGAATGATATATATTCACTGATTAACGTATACATGATATATTAATATACATTAAGTATGTTCAGAATCCACCTTGTAAATATATGTAGAGAAAACCTGTAAGATGCTTGATTATGTTGAACAACAATAAATGGTTTGATTATTTTGTGTATTGAGCATAAACTTTCAGTGGACTCCAATTAAACATTGCACTCATAATTTTTTGCTTAATTCAGTCAATTCTATTTATTAACACAGTGGGTAATACAGACCTGGGTTAGGAAAGAGACACTGCAACAGAAGGAAAACCTCACCCTACACAGCTAGACAATCCTGTGCCTCATATTTGCACATATTTTACCTCCCCAGATTTGCACGATGGTGCAATAATGCATATATTTGTAAACAAAATAGGAGTGTGTCTGTATTATTAAATAGGCTGCCAATGCTAGCTGTTTAATCAGCCTATTTGAACACCTACATAGCTGTGACAAAGCCATTTGAAGATTAATTATAACTTGGTACACTAGGACACAGGGTAATTGCTATTTTAATTCACAGTAAATATTTGGTTATTCGTTTTATACAGTTACATTTATAGCAGTTAATAGGCAACCTACATTATATGAATTGACGATGAATACTAACCCACAAAAGAATTGATGCACTAATATAGTATATGCACTTAGGATGAACATCAAAACCTCAGCTTTGTGGTGACAGTGCAGTATTGTAAACACAATTCAAGCAGATTTTGACACTGTTAAACACCTAAATCCTCAATGTTTCCTTCATTGCTTTGCTACTGCTCTGACTCTTCGAGTTTGTAAGCTGCTCATCAGTAACTCAGTATCTTTAGTAAAATCACAAAATAAAATTACTTCACTTCCCATTTCTCCTTTATTTGGTTTCTTTATATATGTATGTATTTGTGGGTGGGTGCATGTATGTGTGTATATATATATATATATATATATATACATAAAAGTACATATCTGAGTATTTTTATTCCTATTTTCATATTTTGACTTTCAGATAGCAGTTTAACATTCTGGTGATATAGAGGTTATTAGCATGATGCTGACAGAGGTGCTGACAAGCAGGATTTGAAAACAGGAAGGTTTTGAATTATTAACACAACTACAAAGGCACAATCAGATGATTCAATGTATGTTGAAATTTCACATTTCAGATGCATATGGCTCATTTGAATGTAGTCAATAAATAAATAAATAAATAAATAAATAAATAAAATGCTGGCCTTGATGACATTGCAACCTCCAGAAATTCATACAATAACCAGACTCTGAAGTGCAGAGGGCAGTTGTTAGATTAATACAATGTACACCTTCAGCCTCCTGAACATAAACTCACAGTGATTGAAAATTATGTATATAGGCAGTGAAACCTATTTGTGCTGTTTTCAGTGCATTTTCGATATTCCAGGCCTGTCATTCCATGTCATTCCACTTTTATATTTTATATGAGGTTATTTTAAAGAAAGTGTAATCTGTCCCTTTATTTTACAGAAACATCTCTTTACAAACAGCAAATTGCTATTAAGTACGGGTTTGTAATTTGTGATTTTGGCTGATATTTAATCAAAATTGCTGAATGATGTATTCATTGTGATTGTGTGAACGTTTACTGTTTCAAAGATCAGTGCTGCTTTGAAAATGGATACAGTATATTGCATTTTGATATAAATCTGGAATGTCAAATGTTGTGTTTTGGGGGGGAAAAAGCTGTTGGGATTACAAGACATAAATCATTTTAGATTCAACTGTGTATACTACATGAAAAGGGTACTCTCTAGGAGTAAATCCATAGCAAGAACCTGAGTTATGTGTGGAATTGGCTTAATTATCACGTTTTGCCACAAAGCTCTTCAAATGTTTGTTAATAGGGTTGTAACGATTCCAAAACTTTTCGATTCGGTTCAATTTTTGATTGTAGATAAAAATCTAACAATTATTTTAACACTGTCATCCAGGAAAACAGAAATGACAGTATTAACAGTAAATTAACAGTAAGGGCTTATGAAACGCACTTTAATGGACTTTAAGTAGTTCTAGATTTGCATGAACAGTTTTTCTGGAGTTTCATGATTGAATTCCAAGGACCATTAAAAACTTGCTGATCTGATCAGAGGACAGGCAGACGAGCTAGATCAGCTGCCATTCTTCAATTGTATATCAAAATGTGCACATACACATACACAAGAAAAAAATAAATGAAACAAACTTCACACAATACATTATATAAATCAGTATGCACACAACGTAGAAGACATATACAATTATAAAACAAAGAACTAGTTATAAAATTAGCATGAAACTGAAATATTACATAGCCTATAGTATTATGCAATGTGAAAGCGCTTTGAAATGGCTCCATATTACAGTTGTGTGCATCAATGCAGTAAACATACTTTTCAACACTACAGTGCCCTATAATATAAAATAAATAGCATCAAACAGATGACTGATCAACGCACTGATCCAGAGACCTGGGTTTGCAACGAGATCGAGACTGAATTCCACAGGAAAGGTAGAAACTTGCTGAGCCGATCACAGGGCAGGCAGATGAGAGCTATAGCAGGTGCAAATCTGCTAAGAAAATAAATAATGGCAATAATATATGAATATATGACTTGTAGAAAATCACGTTTCAGGAATCAACACGATTATAACTCTTTCACAATTACTCATTTTTATTACAAAGCCCAGATTGTCGGCTATATTGTATTCAGTATATCCTACCGCATAAACTGCAGGTTCCGCGGTTGGATAAGAAAGTGTTTATAACTTATTACACTTGAGGAGTTCACAGCTGAAACACCGTATCAGTATTTAATTCAAATATTTAGTGACATAGAAGAACGCATGCCAAGATATTTACTGTCTGCTGTCATTTTTTTTTTTCTGATACTTGAATTAATATTGGTTTGGCGAAGCCAAATAAATAAATAAATAAATAAATCATGACTGTCTTTAAATTTGATGGTCGAAAATGAAACGCTCGCTTCGATCGATCTTCGATTTCGATTAAAAAAATGTACACCCCTACTGACTAATACTTGTGGCTAGATAGCTAGTTAACTTACCTCAATGTATTGCGCCTTCATTTACTGGTCTTTTTGTCTGTCAAGCACATTTTTAAAAATTGTAAAAGTAGCGAAGTACAATACTTTACTCAGAACATACTTAAGTAAAAGTAAAATTACCAAACTTGAAAAATACTGAAAAAAGTATAAGTACATGAAAAAGCTACTCAATTACATGAACGAGAGTACTTTCGTTACTTTCGTTACTTTCCACCCCTGTATATATACAGTACGGTGCAAATGTTTTAGGCAGGTGTGAAAAAATGCTGTAAAGTAAGAATGCTTTCAAAAATAGACATGTTAATAGATTATATTTATTAATTAAATAAATGCAAAGTGAGTGAACAGAAGAAAAATCTAAATCAAATCCACATTTGGTCTGACCGCTCTTTGCCTTCAAAACAGCATCAATTCTTCTAGGTACACTTGCACACAGTCAGGGATTTTGTAGGCATATAGTCAGGTGTATGATTAAACAATTAAACCAAACAGGTGCTAATGATCATCAATTCAATATGTAGGTTGAAACACAATCATTAACTGAAACAGAAACAGCTGTGTAGGAGGAATAAAACTGGGTGAGGAACATCCAAACTCAGCTAACAAGGTGAGGCTGCTGAAGACAGTTTACTGTCAAAAGTCATACACCATTGCAAGACTGAGCACAGCAACAAGACACAAGGTAGTTATACTGCATCAGCAAGGTCTCTCCCTGGCAGAAATTTCAAGGCAGACAGGGGTTTCCAGATGTGCTGTCCAAGCTCTTTTGAAGAAGCACAAAGAAATTGGCAACATTGAGCACTGTAGACGCAGTGGTCAGCCAAGGAAACTTACTGCAGCAGATGAAAGACACATCATGCTTACTTTCCTTTGCAATCGGAAGATGTCCAGCAGTGCCATCAGCTCAGAATTGGGAGAAAACAGTGGGACCCTGGTACACCCATCTACTGTCCGGAGAAAAATGGCAGCAGGTGCTCTGGACTGATGAGTCAAAATGTGAAATATTTGGCTGTAGCAGAAGGCAGTTTGTTCACCGAAGGGCTGGAGAGTGGTACACGAATGAGTGTCTGCAGGCAACAGTGAAGCATGGTGGAGGTTCCTTGCAAGTTTGGGGCTGCATTTCTGCAGAATTAATGGTCTCCTCAATGAGAAGTACAGGCAGATACTTATCCATCATCAATACCATCAGGGAGGCATCTGATTGGCCTCAAATTTATTCTGCATCACGACAACGACCCCAAACATACAGCGACAGTCATTAAGAACTACACTCACCTAAAGGATTATTAGGAACACCATACTAATACTGTGTTTGACCCCCTTTCGCCTTCAGAACTGCCTTAATTCTACGTGGCATTGATTCAACAAGGTGCTGAAAGCATTCTTTAGAAATGTTGGCCCATATTGATAGGATAGCATCTTGCAGTTGATGGAGATTTGTGGGATGCACATCCAGGGCACGAAGCTCCCATTCCAACACATCCCAAAGATGCTCTATTGGGTTGAGATCTGGTGACTGTGGGGGCCAGTTTAGTACAGTGAACTCATTGTCATGTTCAAGAAACCAATTTGAAATGATTCGACCTTTGTGACATGGTGCATTATCCTGCTGGAAGTAGCCATCAGAGGATGGGTACATGGTGGTCATAAAGGGATGGACATGGTCAGAAACAATGCTCAGGTAGGCCGTGGCATTTAAACGATGCCCAATTGGCACTAAGGGGCCTAAAGTGTGCCAAGAAAACATCCCCCACACCATTACACCACCACCAGCAGCCTGCACAGTGGTAACAAGGCATGATGGATCCATGTTCTCATTCTGTTTACGCCAAATTCTGACTCTACCATCTGATTGTCTCAACAGAAATCGAGACTCATCAGACCAGTCAGTCTTCAACTGTCCAATTTTGGTGAGCTTGTGCAAATTGTAGCCTCTTTTTCCTATTTGTAGTGGAGATGAGTGGTACCCGGTGGGGTCTTCTGCTGTTGTAGCCCATCCGCCTCAAGATTGTACGTGTTGTGGCTTCATAAATTCTTTGCTGCATACCTCGGTTGTAACGAGTGGTTATTTCAGTCAAAGTTGCTCTTCTATCAGCTTGAATCAGTCGGCCCATTCTCCTCTGACCTCTAGCATCAACAAGGCATTTTCGCCCACAGGACTGCCGCATACTGGATGTTTTTCCCTTTTCACACCATTCTTTGTAAACCCTAGAAATGGTTGTGCGTGAAAATCCCAGTAACTGAGCAGATTGTGAAATACTCAGACCGGCCCGTCTGGCACCAACAACCATGCCACGCTCAAAATTGCTTAAATCACCTTTCTTTCCCATTCAGACATTCAGTTTGGAGTTCAGGAGATTGTCTTGACCAGGACCACACCCCTAAATGCATTGAAGCAACTGCCATGTGATTTGGTTGGTTAGATAATTGCATTAATGAGAAATTGAACAGGTGTTCCTAATAATCCTTTAGGTGAGTGTATCTTCAATGTAAAGAAGAACAAGGAGTCCTGGAAGTGATGGTATGGCCCCCACAGAGCCCTGATCTCAACATCATCGAGTCTGTCTGGGATTACATGAAGAGAGAGAAGCAACTGAGGCTGCCTAAATCCACAGAAGAACTGTGGTTAGTTCTCCAAGATGTTTGGGCCAACCTACCTGCCAAGTTCAAAAACTGTGTGCAAGTGTACCTAGAAGAATTGATGCTGTTTTTTGAAGGCAAAGGGTGGTCACACCAAATATTAATTTGATGTAGATTTTTCTTCTGTTCACTAACTTTGCATTTAGTTCATTGATAGATATAATCTATAGTCTATTTTTGAAAGCATTCTTACTTTACAGCATTTTTTCACACCTGCCTAAAACTTTTGCACAGTGCTGTGTATAAATACACTCACCTATAGGATTATTAGGAACACCTGTTCAATTTCTCATTAATGCAATTATCTAACCAACCAATCACATGGCAGTTGCTTCAATGCATTTAGGGGTGTGGTCCTGGTCAAGACGATCTCCTGAACTCCAAACTGAATGTCTGAATGGGAAAGAAAGGTGATTTAAGCAATTTTGAGCGTGGCATGGTTGTTGGTGCCAGACGGGCCGGTCTGAGTATTTCACAATCTGCTCAGTTACTGGGATTTTCACGCACAACCATTTCTAGGGTTTACAAAGAATGGTGTGAAAAGGGAAAAACATCCAGTATGCGGCAGTCCTGTGGGCGAAAATGCCTTGTTGATGCTAGAGGTCAGAGGAGAATGGGCTGACTGATTCAAGCTGATAGAAGAGCAACTTTGACTGAAATAACCACTCGTTACAACCGAGGTATGCAGCAAAGCATTTGTGAAGCCACAACACGTACAACCTTGAGGCGGATGGGCTACAACAGCAGAAGACCCCACCGGGTACCACTCATCTCCACTACAAATAGGAAAAAGAGGCTACAATTTGCACAAGCTCACCAAAATTGGACAGTTGAAGACTGGAAAAATGTTGCCTGGTCTGATGAGTCTCGATTTCTGTTGAGACATTCAGATGGTAGAGTCAGAATTTGGCATAAACAGAATGAGAACATGGATCCATCATGCCTTGTTACCACTGTGCAGGCTGGTGGTGGTGGTGTAATGGTGTGGGGGATGTTTTCTTGGCACACTTTAGGCCCCTTAGTGCCAATTGGGCATCGTTTAAATGCCACGGCCTACCTGAGCATTGTTTCTGACCATGTCCATCCTTTTATGACCACCATGTACCCATCCTCTGATGGCTACTTCCAGCAGGATAATGCACCATGTCACAAAGGTCGAATCATTTCAAATTGGTTTCTTGAACATGACAATGAGTTCACTGTACTAAACTGGCCCCCCCAGTCACCAGATCTCAACCCAATAGAGCATCTTTGGGATGTGGTGGAACGGGAGCTTCGTGCCCTGGATGTGCATCCCACAAATCTCCATCAACTGCAAGATGCTATCCTATCAATATGGGCCAACATTTCTAAAGAATGCTTTCAGCACCTTGTTGAATCAATGCCACGTAGAATTAAGGCAGTTCTGAAGGCGAAAGGGGGTCAAACACAGTATTAGTATGGTGTTCCTAATAATCCTTTAGGTGAGTGTATATATATATATATTGATAATGCTCTTATAGATACAAATGTTGCATCACTTTAGTTTAATTTAATAATTGTATTACTAGTTATGTTAATTTTAATCAATTTGTATTTTAAGTGTAGGTCTATACAATGGTGTTAGGGTCATGTGATGTGTTATTTGTGTTTACTAATATATAATGATAATTGTATATTTATAATAATATAAATTAAAGGGCAAGTTGTCAGCTGGCATTCTCTTTGAAGAGCTAGCAGGTTTCAGAGGGTATGTTTTTAATGACATGGACCACAGATGTTTTAGCTGTGCTGTGAATACACCACACCCTCCATACAATAATGATTAAGTTATAGCCCTTAAGGGCTATAATACAAGTCTATATATTGATTAATACCAGCAAGCAATAACAGCTGTAATTGGCATTTTTTAATAATTAATTATTATGATAGGTTACTTACCAGGGTTATGTAGTATCTCTCAAAACGTAGTATAATAGGATTTAAAAGAAATGACACAATTCAATAGCAAGTGAAGTGACGTGGTTATCAATTCCCACAGATGTGGATGGACAGTATGGACAATATAGTAACATCTATGCACAGGGATATGACAATGTTTGTATGCCAGTTTAATGTTTTGCAGGATATAAAAAGTCAAGGATATGTAAGTAAAAATTGCAGACCCCATTTATTTTCATTAGAATACATACAGAATTCCTGGCAATGTAATGGGAAATATACAAATATAGCATGATGATATACTATATTATACTTAAAATAGCTGCAAAATTAAATTTATTTATAAATAGTACTTTTAAATGTACCCTATGTTTGTGTTATAATGTATCTAAATAGTGTTCTTATAGTTGATGTGATGTAATTAAATTACATTATAAGATGTTTTATAGCAGCTAATAAATGGCATGGCAGCTTATGATAATAGATTTTGGAATGTCAAAATTGTAATATAATACCTGCTAGAAAGTATGTTATATATATTATAACATGTTATAGCAAACAATATGTTTTATAATCAGGAATGACATTGACGTAGAAGAACTCAAATTAGATCCTGCTAACGAAACATAATAATTGCAAACAAAATTTATGAATTAAAGATCTGGAGGATTAGTGGTAGGAGAGTGTTACAGACCACCCAACTCAGATATTCAGAAAGATGTTGCATTGTACAGTGTAATCAGGACTGAATGTAGAAAGGATGTGGCTGTTATAATGGGGGATTTCAATTTCCCAAACAAAGACTAGGAAAGCCCAGTTGGAACTACAGAAGCAGAAATAGAAATGGTTGAGATGGTAAATGACTGCTTTCTAACTCAATTTGTCAGTGAACCAACCAGAGAGAAAACATTCATTGATCTGATATTTGCAAATGACCAGGATAAAGTCAGAAGAGCATTAGTTAGAGAACCAATGGCGACCTGTGACCACAATATGGTTAGCTTTGAGGCATACTTTCAAAAAACAAGGACCAAGTCTAAAACAATGGTCTACAATTTTAGAAAAGCAAACCTTGAAGGTATGAGGTGGCACTTAGAAGAGTTAGACTGGAGCACACTGGATACAGATTCAGTTGAAAATGGATGGTTATATTTTAAGAATATACTACTTGATGCTCAGGAGAAATTTGTACCAAAACTTAGCAAATTGAGGATCAAATAACAATTGGCCAAAATGGTTTAATGGAAGTATGCAAAAATATATCAAGAGAAAGACAATGTGGACAAAAGGGATAGAGACAAAACAAATTACAAAGAATATGTTGAACTGCAAAGAGATGTTAAGTGAGGGATCAGGAAAGCAAAGAGGGAAATGGAAAGAAACAGCTCTTAGAGCTAAAAGTAATGCAAAGAGCTTTTTTCAATACTATAACAGCAAGAGGTAAAAAAAGCAGGAAGTGAAACGGGCAAATGCTAAAAATGGAAGTATCTTAGAAAACAAACAAGATTGTAATAATTACCTATTATTCTAAAATAGTATTTCACAGAGGTTATTCCAGGTTTGACAGGAATGTCCTACTCGGAGAGACTGAACCTTGGAACCCTGGAACAGAGGAGACTATGTGGGGACTTGATTCAAGTCTTCAAAATCATGAAAGGCATCGACCACATCAAACCAGAGGAGCTCTTCCAGATCAGCAGGGACACACGCATCCGGGGACACAAATGGAAATTGGACTTCAAGGCATTCAAGACAGAAAACAGGAGACACTTCTTCACACAGAGATTCGTCACAATCTGGAACAAACTCCCCAGTGATGTATTTGAAGCTGAAAGTTTGGGAATATTCAACAATAGACTGGATACGATCCTTGGATCACTTAGTTATTAATGGACACCAAAAGAGCACGTTGGGTCTAATGACCTCCTCTCGTTTATAAACTTTCTTATGTTCTTATAATATTGTTAGAATTTCTTCATATAACCATTTATAACATAATTAATAACACGTTAATAGATTGTTTATAGTGATTCATAATGGATGCCTAAATTGTTACCAAGAAAATAAAAGAAAGAAAGAAAAAACAATAACCACATAAAGATTGTGTTGTAATTAAATTCAATTATGTTCAATCAGAATTTCATGCTATTCAGTTTTCATAATTTTCCAGTACAACTGCCATCCCTCAGTTGCTTGCAAGGGTACTAGAAAAACCCCATGCTCCCCTAAGCTTATAATGTATTTGTGGAATGGGATTTTTAAAGCTGTATTTATGTACTGGACATCATTCTGATGGTTTTGCTGTGGAGGAATGTATTAAGTATAGTAATCGACATTACAATCTTTACGATTTCTCATGTGATACCTGACTACTGTGTCCTCACTCAGTGTTTACCAACCTTTTCAACCTTCACACACACCTATCACACATTTGTGCGGTACATCCACTACACCCGAGAAAACTACATAGGTCAAGCTGAAAGCTTACTGCAGCCAGTTCAAGCTGATCAAAAAATATCTCTGCATGCATATCATTAGATCTGTGATTTATATTGGCATTCTACTGATATACATGTTCAACATCTGTAAATTACACTGAGATCTTTAATGGTCTAAATCAGGGGTCGTCAATAGGCCAAATCCGGACCGCCAGACGCTTTTGACTGGACCGCGAGAATAATTTTAATTAACTTATTATCATATATATATATATATATATATATATATATTTTTTTTTTTTATGTAATGTTATGGAGGTTTGTTGCACTCAGTGCTTGTTACAGTGCGGAACCTAGTCGCTGCAATTCCTGGTTATTAGCCAATAGGATGTTACACATTAATATGGGATGTCCTATATAGAGCTAGTGTTAGTTAGTCAGTGAGTTGATTGCACGCAGATTCCAGGTTTGGCATCTCTGCACACAGTCTAGACTGGGCAAGAGCAGCACTTTGTACTCCTCAAAAACACAACAGCTTGTGTTCACCTAGAAACTTCTACATCAGTGATGGAAACAAATGATTTCCAATGCAGATGCATATTTTTTGCTGGTGATGTGTGGTTGTGAAGCAAAGATATGTTTGAGTCCAAATCTGCCTGATTTCATGGAGATTTTGAGCTGTTTTTTTTACTTCGAAATTACTCAGAATGGCGCATTTCAGGTCTCCAGTTGTCAAAATCTTCTGGGGGAGGAACCCCAGAACCCCAGACCCCCCGCCCTGAATGACTCAGTCGTCTTTGCCCTCATTTTTCCACACTAATCTTAAATACTTGAATCTAATAAGACACAAAATGCTTGAAAGCTTCAATTATATTTATCTATATGACTACAATAATCTTCAACAAATAAAAATGTAAGTGGTCTGAAACCATTTTAAAAGTAAGTCCAAGGTCATGATCGAGAGGTAAAGGTCAAGGATACAAAGGATAATACAAGGCACAGGGAGACTGCTTGGAGAGTTGTAGGTAAACTGACAAAACTTTGCAGTAAGTGAGAGTCAGGGAGCGGTTTTTAAACAAGAAGCAGATGATGTAGAGCAGGTTTGTGGTGAGTAATCAGATTGCTGCTGTAAGATTGATTGAGTCACTGATTGAAACTAGTAGAGGTGACTGGTATGGAGAGGGTGATGGCGACCTCTGACTGGGACATGTGGCAGTGCATTAAATTGTGGTTGTCACAATGTCTTGATATTCTGGAATTTATGTGACCCTAATAATGTCACCCACACAATCAAATGTATTCAGAACAGTGTTTCTCAGGCATTGGTCTTGGAGTACCTGTATTCTTGTTTGTGTTTTCAAGTGAGCACTAAATTATTCAAATGAACACTTAACTGAATTAAAAGGGTGTAATTCAAACTTTTTCACAAATTTAGCAGCTAAAAAGTTGGTTGGTAATCAATGGTCTGGGGAACCATCGTATTTCGCTGGAACAACCAGCTGGACAGGAACTGCAGAGGAGGCAGCAGGAGCCGGAGCAGCCAACATCAGGGAAGTAGGTGGCTGTAAAGGTAGGCACATGAGAAGCTGGTCGAGGGAAGTCTTAACTTGCCGGAGAGTCCGCTCCGTCCATGTAATGGTGGCTTTAAGTAGCTGAAGAGCTCAGGTGGACCGAAAAAAGTTAATTGAAATCAGAGTTTATACTTGAATTCCTGTTCCTTCTAAGATATCTGCAATGTAAATGTTGGTACAGTTCATACAGAAGGAAGCCCACACAGCCATTCATTAAATAACTAAAAATAAATATTTTTTTTAGAAAAACAACAATTTTATTATTATTATTATTATTATTATTATTATTATTATTAATATTATTAATAATAATAATAATAATAATAATAATAATAATAATTTATTAGAAGACACCCTTATCCAGGGCGACAAAATACAAGAGCAATACAAAGTGCAATAAAACAGTACAGAAAAAGCATATTATGTTTCACACTTGCAGTAAGCAGTTGCATAAACTTTTTGTTTCAACCCTTCTTTAAATAGTGAAACTAATTCTCAGGATTATTTGAGGAGACTCCCCCTCAATGATATAATATTTTGAGAAGGAAGAAAAGGGTCTCCTTTGGTTTTGGATAAACAGTTTGTGTTTGAGTGTTTGGCCTAGTTTGGTGTGTTCCCACTTCAAATCCACTAAAGTAAGAGATGTCTGTAACACCAGCTCAGTGAAGGAGTTATTTAAATAGAACTGGCATCAGATACAATTATGAATAAGTTATATGTGCTACAGGTTTATAAAAGTATTTGCAATTTTGCAGATTTGCAAAAGAGTTCTAGGAAAAGTGTAAAACAAACATTTTAAAATAATAAAATAAAAATAAAATAAAATAAAGCTTTGTTTAAAGTAGGTGGTAAGGATATATATATATATATATATATATATATATATATATATATATATATATACAGAGAGAGAGAGAGAGAGAGAGAGAGAGAGAGAGAGAGAGAGAGAGAGATTCCTGATTTTACAGATCTAGTAGACAATTTTTTCCAAGCCATTCGGACATTGCTCAGCTATAACCAATTGCTGATTCCACTGACCGAAATACGTTTTTAGGTGTGTTAAAAGATACATTATTATTATTTTTTTTATCATCCTTTAGATTTGCACCTTTAACATTTTAGCAATTACTCTCAGACAACAGGGAAACAAACAGTTTTGAAAACACAACAATTCTCTGGTTTCAGAGGAAATGTTCTCCCTTGGCTAACACAGAACTTTGTGTTTCTTCTTCATGTGTGTCTTCTAATTCATCACACTAGTCAAAGTATTTTTGGGAGAATATATTTTATTATTTTATAGTATATTACATTATGTTATATTATATTATATATAGACCTGTAGGCCCTCGAAACACATCATTGTAACAGGTCACATTGGTATCTTGTTGAGAAAATAAAATGTGTGCAGATCCTTTTCTATATCCTCAACTGCTTTCAAGCAGTTAATATAAACGAACATATAAATTGGACAATTTAGTTCCATAAATCAGGCTTTCAAAATCACTTTACAAACCAGCTTCTTGCTGATTTTGTCCCCTTTCACTTAGGCATTTATGTTAATGTAAGTATGAAGAACCAGGGGTTAAACAACAAAGGAAAAAAAAAAAAAAGAAAAATGCTGTCAAGCGATAAAGAATCAAATAATTCTAAATGCAACCCACGCTCCTTGAATAGATGTAAGCCCGCTGTATCCATAACCTTACCTTTTGTTCTCATTGACAAATTGTAGTTAGTATGAACACTTATAATAAAACATCTGGCTGGTATTTTTGCATCAATAATGTGATGCATTACAAGGGCAGTACAGGCTGGAAGTGTTACTGTCTGAGCTGAGAGGTGACACTATACCAACTAGCAAAATCTAGATACCTTGCTTATATAACTTATTATATTTACAACTGAATGCAAAGTAAGCTGTTTTTTCTCATTTCCACGAGGCAAAGGAATCCAGTTATTGTGTTTCTGTGTTTCTCCACATACAGTGAGGGAAAAAAGTATTTGATCCCCTGCTGATTTTGTACTTTTGTCGACTGACAAAAAATGATCAGTCTATAATTTTAATGGTAGGTGTATTTTAACAGTGAGAGACAGAATAACAACAAAAAAATCCAGAAAAACGCATTTCAAAAAGTTATAAATTGATTTGCATGTTAATGAGTGAAATAAGTATTTGATCCCCTATAAATCAGCAAGATTTCTGGCTCCCAGGTGTCTTTTATACAGGTAACGAGCTGAGATTAGGAGCACTCTCTTAAAGGGAGTGCTCCTAATCTCAGCTCGTTACCTGTATAAAAGACACTTGTACACAGAAGCAATCAATCAATCAGATTCCAAACTCTCCACCATGGCCAAGACCAAAGAGCTGTCCAAGGATGTCAGGGACAAGACTGTAGACCTACACAAGGCTGCAATGGGCTACAAGACCATCGCCAAGCAGCTTGGTGAGAAGGTGACAACAGTTGGTGCGATTATTCGCAAATGGAAGAAACACAAAATAACTGTCAGTCTCCCTCGGTCTGGAGCTCCATGCAAGATCTCACCTCTTGGAGTTTCAATGATCATGAGAACGGTGAGGAATCAGCCCAGAACTACACGGGAGGATCTTGTTAATGATCTCAAGGCAGCTGGGACCATAGTCACCAAGGAAACAATTGGTAACACACTACACCGTGAAGGACTGAAATCCTGCATCGCCCGCAAGGTCCCCCTGCTCAAGAAAGCACATGTACAGGCCCATCTGAAGTTTTCCAATGAACATCTGAATGATTCAGAGAACTGGGTGAAAGTGTTGTGGTCAGATGAGATCAAAATCAAGCTCTTTGGCATCAACACAACTCGCCCTGTTTAGAGGAGGAGGAATGACCCCAAGAACATCATCCCCACTGTCAAACATGGAGGTGGAAACATTATGCTTTGGGAGTGTTTTTCTGCTAAGGGGACAGGACAACTGCACCGCATCAAAGGGACGATGGACGGGGCCATGTACCATCAAATCTTGGGTGAGAACCTCCTTCCCTCAGCCAGGGCATTGAAAATGGGTCGTGGATGGGTATTCCAGCATGACAATGACCCAAAACACACAGCCAAGGCAACAAAGGAGTGGCTCAAGAAGAAGCACATTAAGGTCCTGGAGTGGCCTAGCCAGTCTCCAGACCTTAATATCATAGAAAATCTGTGGAGGGAGCTGAAGGTTCGAGTTGCCAAAAGGCAGCCTCGAAACCTTAATGACTTGGAGAGGATCTGCAAAGAGGACTGGGACAAAATCCCTCCTGAGATGTGTGCAAACCTGGTGGCCAACTACAAGAAACGTCTGACCTCTGTGATTGCCAACAAGGGTTTTGCCACCAAGTACTAAGTCGAAGGGGTCAAATACTTATTTCCCTCATTAACATGCAAATCAATTTATAACTTTTTTGAAATGCGTTTTTTTGGATTTTTTTGTTGTTATTCTGTCTCTCACTGTTAAAATACACCTACCATTAAAATTATAGACTGATCATTTCTTTGTCAGTGGGCAAACGTACAAAATCAGCAGGGGATCAAATACTTTTTTCCCTCACTGTATAAACAATAGGTTTATAAACCATACAGACCTACTGCACATGTACATTTTAAACACCACATTACTATAAAGTTATTTCATTAGCTTGATTTTGTAGAGAATGTCACCTTCAGTCACAGAAGGTTCACTCATGTATAAGCGCTGAAAGGCACCTCCTTTTTTAAGTTAATTCTTCACAAATGTATTGATGGCTCTGTGGACTGGTTCTGTGAAAGGAATCTGGACAGAATATGCACAGAAAATACTTATTTCATCTTCCATACATCCATATATCTATTTTATATATTAACATATATATATACACCGATCAGCCATAATATTAGGATCACTGACAGGTGAAGTGAATAACACTGATAATCTCGTTATCATGGCATGTCAGTGGGAGGGATATATTAGGCAGCAAGTGAACATTTTGTCCTCAAAGTTGATGAGTTAGAAGCAGGAAAAATGGGCAAGCGTAAGGATCTGAGCGACTTAGACAAGGGCCAAATTGTGATGGCTTGACGACTGGGTCAGAGCATCTCCAAAACTGCAGCTCTTGTGGAGTGTTCCCGGTCTGCAGTGGTCAGTACCTATCAAAAGTGGTCCAACGAAGGAAAAGCGGTGAACTGGCTACAGGGTCATGGGCAGCCAAGGCTCATTGATGCACGTGGGGAGCGAAGGCTGGCCCATGTGGTCCGATCCAACAGACGAGCTACTGTAGCTCAAATTGCTGAAAAAGTTAATGCTGGTTCTGAAAGAAAGGTGTCAGAACACACAGTGCATCGCAGTTTGTTGCATATGGGGCTGCGTAGCCGCAGACCAGTCAGGGTGCCCATGCTGACCCCTGTCCACTGCCGAAAGCACCTACAATGGGCAGGTGAGCATCAGAACTTGGCCACGGAGCAATGGAAGAAGGTGGCCTGGTCTGATCAATCACAAGTTCAAGGTGTTGACTTGGCCTCCAAATTCCCCAGATCTCAATCCAATTGAGCATCTGTGGGATGTGCTGGACAAACAAGTCCGATCCATGGAGGCCCCACCTCGCATCTTATAGGACTTAAAGGATCTGCTGCTAACGTCTTGGTGCCAGATACCACAGCACACCTTCAGAGGTCTAGTGGAGTCCATGCCTCGACGGGTCAGGGCTGTTTTGGCGGCAAAAGGGGGACCTACACAATATTAGGCAGGTGGTCATAATGTTATGGCTGATCAGTGTATATGTGTGTGTGTGTGTATGTGTATAATCAGTCAGTTAAGCCTCCCAGACCAGCACACCTAAATAGTCTTTCAGTTTTCGGCAGGATAGCTGATCTTGTCACACTATAGATATAGATCTATATTTTTCCTAATGCAAAAGGTCCACAACAGTCAGAATGTTGTATGGTGCCACTTTGTGCACTTTTTACCTTTATTTTCAAATTCCTAGCTGTACTTACTAAGACTGCAGCCTTTACTTCTAAGGCGGAGGTGATATAGCGGACATGATGTCAAAAACGGAGATCTCACAACATTTCTCTGGCTCTAGTTGTACACTGATCAGAGCACAGCCAACTTCGATGATGAATGACTAAAGACCTCTGCGTTCTTTGCCCACACACAGCAAGATGAGCCAGGCAGCAGGGGCTTTGTAGCCAATGGTAAATGCTTTCTGTCAGACAGGAAGAAATTGCTTCAAGAACTGTGGCAGGGGGACATGTTTGGCAAAGTCTGCAGAATATTGGCAGGTTTTTGCAGGTTGGGTCTGAATGTCAAATACACCTGACTGTGACAAAGGACTAACGAAGATCTCACTTCTTTCACTTGAGGATACAGACAAGCATGTAGATGGTAGCAGAACTTATTATTAGTTATTCAACCCACACTGAGAAGAGAATGGAAGGATCTAAATGCACAGCAAAGCAAAGCCATTGTGGTGCATTTTGGTCCAGGTTGTTTGACCAACAAAAGCAAAAAACCCACAATACACAAATTCTTTCAGTACTATTTTATTTTGACATATTTAATGGGTTATGCCTGGTACCTTTACACTAAATGTATTCAATTGAAGTTCTCAATTTAGAAGATATACACTACACAAAACACACAAAGCTGCACATAAACTGAAGTGAATACCACTTCAATACCACAAAAGCAAGTATGGTTTCAAACATAATATCAAAGAGAAAAATACATTTTGTTTTTGTTAGAATTTTTTTTCTCAGGCAGACAGAAGAATGGACTCACAAGCAAATGTCTGTGCAATGGTCTTTATGAACTAAAAAAATAAAAAATGAACATGAATCCTTGCATAGTAGCAGTAGCATATTTTACAGTTAAAATACAGATCAGATATGTATAATGCAATATTATAAATTATGAATATTTTGTGTCTCCCTCCAGTAAAGATAATGTGATTTAGTATAACATGACATTTTAGGTGAGGTTAATTTCCCAGAGATATCAACATAGATTTATTGAGCAGGAAATATGAATTGAGAGAGACTATGTATCTATTTTAATGAAAACCGTAATTTGAAATTCTATTAAGATGCTTTCTTCTTAAAAGCATTTGCAAGTGGACATGTTTCTTTCCTCCCCCCATTAATTTATAACCATTCTGTATTGATTATTCACAGCTGTGCGCACAGTTAAACTCATAATATGAACGTGACACTTGTTTTTTCTCACTGCTACTTAATTAATGGACTAAGGTAGTGAATTATCGTAAAGGCAAATGGTGTATAAATGCGCTTGTTAACATGACATTGTGAATTACCTTTTAATAAAGTAGTCTTTTATCATGTAGAATTATTTAATTACATTAAGTGCAACACAACTCATGATTTTCAACTGGTTTCAACACAACTATTAAAAAAATGCATTGTCACTGCAGGGTTAATCATCAAGAAGACACCTATGCATTTTATTTTATTTTATTTTGTTTGTATTGGGGACTCCTGTAATCAAACGTTGTAAAACCAGAACCAGAAAGTTCATGAACTCTGATCTGGTATTCATCCAAAAAAGGGCCAAAACAACCAATAGGATAGTTACATACTACTAATACTATAAATAACTATTACTATTATTATTACTACAAGAACTGCTACTTCCACTACTACCACTACTATTACTACTATTACTACCATTATGACTTACGAATACGACTCCCTCTTTATGTAGGACTGGTCTTCAATCTGATCCTGTGCAAGTCTGCCCACTACCTTTGTACACCTGCATAGTATTATGGGTAATTGAGTGTTCTGAGGGCAGGCCATTTTGTAGACTGCAGTGCAATTGCAGCCCATGGGCCAAAGGGTAGAGTCCTTTCAACACCTCTGCCCTCACATATCTCCCAGGACAAATCTGTTTTCAGCATTGAGCAGACTAGTAAAATGACAACATTGTTAAAATGTGAATTAGGAGTGCCTAACTCCCTTTTGTTATAATATCAGATTGGTGTTGTCAGAAGGAAAATAATAGTCTGATACATACCAGCCTGGTAATCCCAACATATGCTTATATGTAAAAGTGTAAGTTGGTCCTAGTTTTGTAAATAATAGTTATCTTTTTCAATCACAATGTCTCTTCACAGGGAGGCTCAGTGTGAGACTCAGCTAAGATTCAAATGAGATCATTCAGTATATTTAAATAATAATTATAAGAACATAAGAACAGTTATGGATGAGAGGAGATAGTTAAGCCCATCTCGCTCAGTTGGTTGTTAGTAGCTTAATGATCCAAGAACCCTATCAAGACTGTTATATATAGAATATGTGGCAGTGGAAAACCACACAAAGAAAGGAACAGCAACTCCCTTGGACCATAGTTTTCTTAAGAAGATCGTCTTTGTATCCTTTTCTTCTGAATTTCCTAATTTTGTCAACAAATTGATCCTCTGTGGAGCAATTGTGTTTCACATGTAATAAGTGTCCTCTAGGTATATTGTTGATCAAGGAGCATGGATGTTGACTATTAGAAATGAAAAAATATTTTTGGTCTGTTGGTTTGCTAAATAGAGTGGTATGTAGCTTATTCTCATGTCTGTACATTTCCAAATCTAAAAAATAAGTATTTTGTGTATCTATTTCACATTTATGTTGCAAGTTGTCATCAGCTGAATTAATGTACTCCACAACCAGACCAAATTAATAATATGTCATCAATGTACCCTTTCCATAAAGAGATATGTGGTGTAAAAACAAATGAGTGTCATTCCAAATAAAACTTTTCTCCCAACATCCCATATACAGGTTTGCTAAACTTGGGGCAAAAGTTGCTCCCATAGCCGTACCTCTGGTTTGTAAAAGAGTATTTGCCATAATTTGAATTTAAGCAAAAATCCAATAATTCCAATATCAATCCACCTGTATTTGGGATGTTGGTATACAAACTGGCTACATCCAATGTCACAAGAATGTGATTCTCTTCAAAACCCATTTATTTTATGCAATTTAAACATCATGTGTCAGAGAATGAAGGAAGTTTATATACAAAGTGTTGTAGATGAAAATCAATGTATTGGAATGGGGGTTCTATTATCGAGCCTATACCGGACACAGTCAGTTTCCCCAGAGAGTTGACTGTGTCATTGTCCACTTTTGGAAGACAATAGAAGGCTGGACAGATAGCATAGTCTACCTTCAAAAAATCACATTCTGATTTGTTGAGCCAACCGCTCTCCAAATATTGATCCAACTTGAGATCTATTTTCACTTCTGTAGACTACTGTATTCATCACAATGATCACTCCACCTTTGTCTGCTGATTTGATTGTAATATATTTTTTCAAGTTCAGTTGTTTCAAAGCAGATTGTTCTTATATTAGATTGTAATATGGGGGCTGAGATTTCCTTTTAATAAGTGTGTCCATATCACAGTTCAATAGAAGTCCAAAAGTAACAATATTAGGATTTAAGTTTGTATTTGGCAGAAAATAAGATTTAATTTTAAATTTAGTTCTTGAGACATTATCAGATAATTCTGAAACAGTCGATTAAGTGTTTTTAAGAAAATAGTTTTTCAAATGCAGTTGATGTGTAAATTAAAACAATCTATTTTTATACCCAGAACATTCATATTACTGGTTGGAACAAAAGACAATCCATGGCTATGTAGACTTATTTGTGGGGGAGACAGGGTAAAGGTCAATTACCGTGGGATTTTCATTGCATTGTGTTGAGATCTCCTTAGCTCTGGTGTTACGTCTCTTCCCCCTCTTGTTCCTCCTTAATTTGACTGTCGTTCTCTAAAAAACGAGCTGGTTCATTGTCTGCATCACTTTGGTCAATGCAGTCACGATCACTAGCTGATGAGTTTGTCAAGTATTCTCCTTTCTGTTTATACCATCTAGGATGTATTCTGTATTTTGTCTGTTTTGTCCATTCCAATTATACATTTTGTAGTCTGTAACATTCCTTTAATTGTTTTTTTTAATCTTTTAGACCCTTCTAAAAAGTGTCCCTTGAGTCCCTTGAATTTTTTGTCCCATTTTGTAGTATGCAGTGGATTCAGTCTGATCCTTTAGGGTTTATTCCAAAGCTACCACTTCTTTTTCAATCTTTTCTTTCTTTTTGTTTGGTAGATAATTAAATTAATCAAATCCATTGAGCATTTAATAAGGATCTGTTCCCATTTTTGGAGAAATTCCATATAGTTCATCCCAAAGGAAGACGCTTTATATATCTGTGGTCCTCTTGGAGTTATTTTTTCTTTCCAATATTCATAGAGAGTTATTGCATTCCATTTTATTCTCATTGTTTTTTTCATTAGGTTTTTCCAAATTGTAGTGCTGATATCCGATCCTTGTGATAATAAATTTCAAAGTCAGAATGTAGTAAAATTATGCTGTTTGCTTGTTCTTTTGAAATGAAAGGCATTCTCCTCTAGCTTCAGTAAGCTTGGTAAGCTCATCAAAACATGTGTATACAGTCTGGATTCCTGTAATTTATTTTTTCATTTTTTCATGAAGCCTTGATATTTGTCCAGTCCCAATAATGGCCGTACAATAATGTTGTCTGTTTCTTTATTTCCAAACTGGGGTGCCTTGTCTTGGGAATTTAACATAGAAAGAATACCTGGCTGTATTTTTGTCCACTAATTGAACATGTGTTTCTGAGGAATTATATAAATGGTAATTATTGAATAATTTCTCTCATAGTGTAGGTTCATGTGATATTGGTGATTTTTATATATTTGATATATTTTTTTATGATGATTATTTTACTGAATATTTGATCCATAACCTATCTATGAATGTACTTTAATCAATTATACTAAAGTTTAATGAGGATTCATTTTGAGAATGGGGAATTGGCTATACATGTTGTTAGATTATCTATCAATTGAAATCACATTTGTATCTTACTTGTGGAAATAACTATCTACACATATATTTCAGTAATTACTATGCATTGATTCTGGACTGGGGATAATTGTCTTTACTTATTGATACAAGGTGTGGTTCTGTCACGACTGTGCAAACAGCCAGGGAAGTAGAGGACTCAAGTGCAGAAAGAAGCAGGTATGGAACGGTCCAGATCAAGGAGCGGCAGTCCTGTGGGCGAAAATGCCTTGTTGATGCTAGAATTCTGAATTCTTGCTCGGGATGTATATAAGTGTATACTTCACTTCACATCAGTGAGGGTCTTGCAGCTCCTTAGCAGCACACAAATAAAGACAGGAAGATGTATTCTGAACAAAATTACTTTGAAAAGTGGAAAACAATATGCCCGGATAAACCCTCTGTTGGTATTTTGTGGATTTTAACAAAAATTAGTTACTTTCTCTGGGATGTATTTCACATAAAAAAGCAACAAGTCAATACCCTGTAGTATCAGTGTCTAGGTCTGCATGACATTACATAATTATTTTTTAAATCTATTTAAGTGTCCCAAAGCCATTGTACTTGACCATTCATCCAGATTCCGTCAGCACTTACATACTTCAGTGGCTGCAAAGTTCAATGCCTTTTCCGCTAAGGAGCTCAGGAGAAAACATGCAGGGGGTGTCAACAGAAACTACCCAGAATTCAGTTACCTGTTAATTCATCTGTCAGCACTACAAGACTGGGGTGGACTTGAACGGGATCTAAGGCAAGAAGATGTGGATACAGGAAAAGTGTAAAAGCCGTCACCTCTTACTACTTGTTGTTTACAGGCAACAAAATAAAATAAATAAAAAGTAAAATAAATTGGAAATTGGACTATATTCTTTAAAACAAACAAACAAAAAACAGGTCAGAACTTTTGTGGAATAAGGCTGCAGGCTCTATTTATACTGCCTAAAGCACACAAAATAGTTCAGAGAAAGGCCTTTTGATATGTAAATGCTTAAAACCTTCCATACACTACAAATGTATTCTGTGTTATATATATATATATATATATATATATATATATAAATCCCTCCTGGAGGCATGTAAAACAAACTCAAAGTACTTGTTGTTTTTGTTGTTTTAAGGAAAAGAAAGAAAGAAAACACTGTTGGCAGTGATATTGATATTGATTTTATTCATTATACGGGTTGATGTTTGGAACAAAATTACATGTTTCTCATGCTGCTTCTCATGATATCTGAACAAAAATTATATATACATAAATAAATAAAAACATTATTAGTAACAAGCTCTGTTTGGGGTGTTTGTTTTCTCACACTTTGTTTCCCTTTCTTTCTATGGTTACATAAACTTTCTCATTATTCTTTTGGTCTGAGCAAGTTTGTGATTCCTTGGAGAGATGCAGTGAGCCAGGCACAAACCTGAAGGCATTTCTCTAGAGATCAATGCAGTCCTCTTGTGTAGCTGTGCAAAAGATGAGACTTTCTGGATGAGCAGGAAACTCCAGGGAAATCTTCACTGGCCACACAACTCCAGCACTGTGCGTGTTGTTTGTTTTACTGAGGGAGCTGTTGGAACAGACATCTGTAAGTCAAATCATTAAAGAAATGAACCCCCGCCTCCGATTTGCAGAACTTCTTCAATCTTTCAGTGACCACAAGCAGAAAAAGCAGATTGTTAAGAGATCTCAAAATTGGCATCATACATTTCTTATTATTGCTCAAATTTGGAATACTCTGAGGCTTGGGTTATGTGAGAAGTAGATTACCCTGTTACCCAAGTGAAAGACCTGACGAGTACAATACCATGCTGGGAGTATCAGCTTCAGGCACACTTATTTTGATCGCCTGTGCACTGAACTAAGAGCCATTAAATAACTGTTTTTACATCATTGTTTGCTAGTAGAAATTGCAGTGCATTATGTCAGCTAAACCACAGGTCCCCAGTTTAGACATAGAGGGAGATTGAATAAATACTTCAACCTAACCAGCACCAGCAATTTCCCAATGTATCACTTGTTTACAGCTTTTTTTGCCACAGGCGTTTTGTGTCTATCCAGATGGAAAGCCGAAGTCTGATTTAATATATGTCATAGTTACTGGGGGAGAAAAAACAAAAACCAAATACAACTACAGCACCATTAATGCACTTGAATATAAAGTTTCAAAATCACCCTTAATGTTTAGCATTTGTCTCTCTTTTTCTTATGGTGATGTGAGTTTACAGAAGAGATCTTCCATTTGTATTGTTTTGATATTTTCCACTTGAAAGATACGACCAAGGTTTTTTAAACAACTGCAGATCAATATCATCCACGGCATATTGCATGTGGTGTTGTAATAAAAATAAACAAACCTTGATTTTAATGCCTGTAATTGTACATATTTTAAGATCAAACTTTAATAGTGATTAAAAAAATATAATGGGTTCAATCCCAGGTGGGGTATACTGCTGTTGTACCCTTGAACAATCCAGCGGTGTAAACAGGTAATTGTATTTATAAATAATGTGATAAGGGTATCTGCTAAGAAATATAATAATAATAATAATAATAATAATAATAATAATAATAATAATAATAATAATAATAATAAATGAAAAAGATAAACTTTGTTTAATAATGGGCGGGTCTTCAATGGATTAACTGCAGTCATAGCTGGCTATGATTTTCTAATATCACCAGATAAAGCAGGACAAAGATATGATGATAAAGACACATTTAATTTACATGGCTATCATGCTTTGGCACAGTTACACTTATTTCACACTGTGATGCGCTTTGCTGCGTAACCCTATTCACCTTGGAGTCTCAATACTTGCAAGGGTTGCATCTTGTGAAGCTTAAGAGAGGAGTCTGATGTCCAGTTGATGTTGATGTGAATGAGAATGTTTGTCTTTGAAACTCAAAGGAAATATATATATATATATATATATATATATATATACACACACAGAAACACATATACATATTACAAAAAAAAAATGTCCCTGAATCAGTGTACATAGCTAAGTTTTGTACTGTAGTTGTACTTGTGTAAAATATTGCCTATGATTTGTAAAGTAAATCACAATGCGGTGTATATGCTATATATTTCATTTGAACCAAATCAGAAATATAGGCTATATCATGGCCTAGTTTTAAATAAAATTTAATTAAAATATTGTTGAGTTCTATATTGCACCTTCCCTTTACACATTACCAAAAGGCTAAGGGTTTTCTGTCCTGCAAACTGAAACAATCATAATATTACACATGGGCAAGGCAAAATAAACATACAATTAATCAAATAAGTCCCTTTTTCATGCACAAAAGGGCAGAGAAACCATCCAATAAAGATATGAGAAGTAGGTAAAAAGTAAATACAGATCTCCATCCAAATATTTATTTGACTGTTTCAGCGCTTAAAGGATAATTAGTTTCACATCCTTTGCCCCTGAATTGATTAAATATTTCAACCTTTATTAACTGCAGGCTATGTTAATATGATGATATGCAAAAATATACTTAACACATATGCTTATGAATAATAGTGAATTACAGTATTATAATATTAAATCTCTGGCTACACACTGGTATAAAAATGCATTCAGTCATTTATGCCATGCATGTATTTGCTACAATAATGATTGTTATGTGATTAAATGTGTTTGTTTCAAATGTGGTGAAGACTGGGATTGATGTATAGGTTTAAGTACTGGAGGGGTTATCATGGGGTGCTATATAGTGGATCATGTAGACTTATGTAGCACATCAGGGACCAGATGAGAGAGTTACTGTAATTTCATATTCTTTCTTGCTGCATAAAGTTGTCTTATGTGTCAGTTTTACTCTGTCTGTATCTGCTTTAGAAACTCTTATCATATGTTGATGCCATCAAAGTATTGTGCTGTGCTTTGCATGAATCACTTTCAATCCAAGGTATTATCTTGAATTATGTGTTGTAAGCAATATATTGCAATCAAATGAGTTTGTATATTGACTGTATATTTGATGGAATTATATATGAGAAAATTACAGCAACGTCACTAAATGAACTCCAAAGAGAAGAAGAATGTTTGGAGAGCACACTTGGCAACCTTGTAATATATATTTAATTTCATTTGAATCACAATTTAATCAAAAGAGACAGATGTCAGTGTCTGTACAGCAGTGCTAATGGCACAGAGGGAGAGATAGGAGATGCAGTGTATTGCAGGACAATGTTCATGTGTTTTTTTATATAATATATGTTATTTCTGTGTAAGTGTATGCCAGGTATGTGCTTTGGAAATCAAACCTCATTGTGATGTCAATAAACCAAATTTGAATTGGATATTTCAATATACATGCAATTTATATGAATTAGATAGCAATACATGTTTAAATATTTGTAATTTTGATGCGCACATTATACGCAACTGAATAATGCTGTGCGGCTCTGTTGATCTGGAGTTGGTAAGTCCATTATATAAAATGGGTCCAGTTCTGCTCAGGAAACCTCAGGCCTCTGAATCATGTTTGAATGCCTGATGACGTGTAGAGGCAGTCTACATCCAAGCTTTTTCCATGTCTCCACCTGAAATAGGTCTCGCCCTACACCTACGCACTGAACTTATTTACTCCAGGGTTATACTCCCTGTCAAAATTAAACGAATGTTTTTTGAAAAGATGAATTAATTTAGAGGCTTATGCAGCTCACCTCCCTAGGGTGCTGCCTCCATTGTCAAGAATAAAGTGCACAGATTAATATGCCTTCTCTGCCTATTTATTTATGTATTTATTTATTTATCTATCTATTTAACAAAGTCAAGGTAATCTGTGTACCCTAGACAGATATACCCTTTGCCCTCTTAGGTGTGTAAATGCCTGCCCTCTTCTTATAAACTAACATAATGCATAATTCTTATGTAAATGGCTACACAATATGGGCCACAGCACCAAAATGCTAAATAAGGTAGATAGATAGATCCCAGGTAGTGGAAATGAGACACTTATCCATCAAACTGAACCACAACATCAGGAGTAGTACACAACATTCCACCCAGATCCGAATAGACAGGTAGTCTGATCGCTCAGGCAGGTAAGATCAGACAGTACGTTCACATGACCGTGTTCACATGACGAGCCAGTTAAAGTTCTGATAGACGTCTACACATCTTTTCCCCGAAAATGCAGGGCACTAGCCCAGAGGGAGTAGCAGGCCAAGAGGAAATCTGGTAATTTTGAACATGCGCAGTACTGTACCAGACTACATTTACATGACACAAATTGTGTTGTGTTTTCACCATTACATTGGACATTTCAAGGTGCTGTTAATAAAGAAAAAAAAAAACATGACTTTTTCTAATATTCTCATGCATTGTTATTCCATGACTTTCGATAGCAGAATGTTTTCATAAAATCGTAAATCTCCTGTTCATAGTCACACATAATCACAGTTACTCTGGGCCGCCCGCTCGACAGCCACGTGTTATATAAGATATTCATCCTTTTGGAATCACTTGGCGGCTACCTGCATCTCTGAAGTAAATGGAAATTCAACCAACTCCAATCTGATTTCAAATTAGAACCATCATTCTAAACTCTGTCTAGCCTTTGCAAATCGTAAATTCTTTCTAGCAGCCCTTACAGCTGCAAAGAAAACTACTTTCCAATCCTGGTTACTCCTGGCTTTCCATTAATCCATTCCCAGTCCATTGTTGTTTAAAAACATCAACAGCCAGGCCATATGGAGTCAATGCCATGGTCTGATGGTCATGGTCCAGTGATCTGAAATGAAAAGAGCATCGAAAAGCTGCCATTAATCTTGCTGTGATGTGAAAGGCTTTATATCTATTAGTAGTTATTTTGTTGGGTTTTTGCAATAAGGAAGTACTTGAGCGTAATTACATAATACAAAATGGTTCATAAAAAAACTAAAAGCATTGTCATATAAATAGCTTTAAGATATAAGATACAGGTGATGGAATGTGTTTATCTCATTTATTTCTTTAGCTATAAATCTAAGGAAATGACAACATCAGAAATAATAACTGAAGTACCCGACCTTGTACTGTCTTTTTATTGCTATTGTATACACAAATAACATAACCTCAAGATCATTTTATTTGTATTTATTTTTTTTCCATTAGGGAAACGGGGATAGATTTCTAATATTGCTCGTCAAACTTGTATAAATTAGGGGCTGTTCATTTCAAACACAGACATCAGTCTTCCTAGCTCCTCTATCAAGCTTGTGTGTGCCCTGTCTCCCAGATATAGATCTTAAAGAGCACAGCAGGTCTGCCAGTAGACACATATCTTAAAGGTGCACTTGTGCAATTTGGACTGAAGTGTAGTGGAAGTAGGTCAATATCTGAGGTGTACCTTTACACAGGAAGTGGGGCCTACGCACCAGAAGTGTATGTAGGAACCTTGGTATTGTCTATCCATGATACTTACGTCTTCAACTTTTTTTTTTCCGGTTACGAACTACGCATGAAAATGTTTAAATGAAATTGCTAATGGGTTTTCATTATTATTCTTTCTTTTTTATCTTCATCTCCTTCTTCTCTTCCAAGACACCCTTCCATTAAAGGTAGGTGGGTTTGTGAAATCCCATCTCGGCTTCAAAGATTCCAGGCCTAACACAAAAGCACACTGTGCTTTTTATGAGGGCTGTTTTTTTTTTTTTTTTTTTTTTGCATTAGTCTTTAACACAGCACAAAAGGCTTTTGCTTGCATAGTCAGAGTGACTGAAGTAAATTGCTGGGTTTTAATGAGTTTTACAGCAGCTTGTGGGGGATAATTGGATTTTTCTTAAAGCCATTTTGTTAAATTTATGAAATCCTATATTTAATTCTGCAAGAAAATCAATAGTGCTGGAAAATCTCTGGCATACAGATGGCGCTTAAACTACCCGCTTGGATAAATACACTGAAGAAGAACTTATCCTGCACTGTAGGTTAAAAGTCGGTATTAAGGATTATGTTTAGAGAAGGCTTTTTAATTAGTCTAGTACTTCTGATGAAGGCCCCAAATGCCCTTGAACATGAATGAGATGCGTATTTGATGAAAGATAATGATACATTATTGATGTAATCAGTCCAATGCTGACTGACTGTTTAGAAATAAATACTTTTATTTTTTTCCTTTTGTGTTTCTGTAATTGATACCTCTGTGTATCTGTAGTTTGAGGTTGTAATCAGCAGGTTTCCCACACCTATGTAAATCTCACCTTGGATTCTCAAGGGAAGTTACAATGAGGCATGTTCAGCAAAGCATCTATGATAGCAACCCCCCCACCCACCCGCTTTCTTTTAGTCCTGGTCTTCCATTATAAAATCCCAATCGGAGTTTATATCGATTATGCTTGAGCTGTATTTGTTTTTATAACATATTAGTGATGTTTCACAAAGGGCATAATATAATGAATCACATTATTTACACACACTGGTTGTTAAAAGCTGGCTGTCCCTATGAAAACTGAATACATCACACAGATGAATTGCTTAATTATAAAATGATGCACTGGAATATGTTATATAGAGGCTTGACATAAGTATAAAGCCATAGAGTTCCCATATGTGGCCAGTTATGTTATGAAGATGGAGGTCTGAAATTGGGAACTTAGCCAGTGAATGGGATGTTGAATAGTAGCTGGGTAGAAAGTACCACAGGCAGGAAGAGGCCCACACCCTTCATTTCAGCTTGTTACTCCACTTCTTTTCTCTGAAGTTACATTTCAGTGAAGCTCTTCAGAAACAACCTCCATATGTCCCGAACAGACCATGTGTTTGTCAGAATTTTATTTGTAGGTGACATCTTGCATGATCAAGTATTAATTATTAAATTAAGCCTTTGGAACCTGGTGTAGCATGATGTCCCACATGGAGGCCTTGTAAAACAGGGTGATATATTTTCGTCAAGCCTGTTAAAATGTATGTTACATGAACATCACGCTAGCTGGTTAAATGAAGAATCCATGTATGTAAAAACATTTAAATGTTCCAGCAATTATCACTACTCCATTCTGCTTACACATATCCTTCTTAATGATCAGCGGGTTCCGCCGTGCTACAGTAGGCTGTCAAGAAATGGCTTTGTAACCCTTTCCAGACTGATAGTCATCAACAACTTTTTTCCAGAGGTCTTCAGGAATTTATTCTTCTCCTGGCACGATGTGCCTCTATGTGCTGACATCTTCACTGTAATGGTTGGGCCAAAGTAAGTCAGATTAATATTCGATTGGGCTGGTACTCAAAGTACTCAAGCAGCTGATCCATATTTTCCATATTTTAACTGTGACAAGTTGACTTTTTACATCTGAATATTGCATATTTGATTACCTGGCATGCCAAACAAATGAAGCACCCTCTCAGACTCCCTCTATATACTTCTACAACCCACAAAAAGATCTGACTAAATGTGTAAAATGTCAAACAATGCAGAAAATCAGACTGGGCACATACTTCTCCACAGTATTATGTGTGTGTGTCGATATGGATATATATACACATATACACACAGCCATGCAGGTTATTAATGCTTTATTGCCCAAGGATTCCATTTGCATTTCTTAACAGCAAGGAGAGTGCTGTTCACAAGCAAACTGTGAAAAATGGATGGCGTGTATATGGATTGAAAATACAAGCTACAAATGCTGTGCCTCTAACAGACTTGGTAACTACATCTGTAAATCTTTGCTGCTTTAACACGGTGCATACACTGTCAAGAACATACAGAAGTAGTCTGTCATCTGCACTTTGCTTTTATTTAGTTTCATACTTGTTGCACGTCTTATTATATGCAGGACTCTTTGTCTCTCTCCCCAGAGAATATTGAAATGTTTCTTTTCACATGGGAAGCATATTACCATCCAAAAAGGCTGTACAAGCTTAAAAATAGACTCCAGTCTGCCAGAGACCCTGAAGGAGGTGAAATATAATTGTATTTTTACTGCCTAAAGATATTATTTTTCTCCAAGTACCTGGAAGTTTCTCAAGTTAGCCCTTACTTGTAATACACTTCCTGTAAATTAGCCCAGATAAATATATTCAGAAGCTTTTCAGATCAGAAGTCTATTTGTGTGTCTGCGTATATATATTATTATTTATTATTTTTATTTCTTGGCAGACGCCCTTATCCAGGGCGACTTACAAAATATAAGCGCAATAGAAAGTGCAAGAATACAGTTAAGCACAAGGCATCAAAATTACAAATTCAAATTTACATTATACAAAACAATTCAAAGCATACACATAGACTTCTGACACAAAGCCTCACAATTTCTTTATATATTTCTCCATATACATATATGTGTGTATATTGTGAGGCTCTGAAATTGTGAGGCTCTGTGGAAATACTCTTTACAATGTACTGCAGTACACTGTTGTAAAAATTAAATAAAATGTAAGACAGAACAACTCATATACTTTACTCATACTGTATAATTATTTTTAAGAGTATTTCCACAGAGTCTCACAATTTCCCTGCAGGTTATATCTGAAAATTACATTTAAAACATTAAATAAGTGCAGGATTAGGGACTGGGGAACTGGACAATGGTTCAAGAGAATCTGATATACAGTATATAAGTATGAAATTATATACAGTATATACAGTATGTGTACATATCTATAAAACACATGAAAAGGTATAGTAAACCATGGCAAAGCAATGCACAATGCATTGTAAATCCATCTGTAAACGGCCAAATTACCAAGCAAACAGGCTATACTGTGGTAAACATTCATGAGGCTAGTTTTTAAACCATAGTGGCTATTTCTGTTCAACTCATCATTTTATCACTGAGTTATGGTAAATTAATTTAAGTTACATTGGAGTTTAGGAAAACAAATAAACATACATTTGGGAACTTGTATTGGGCAGTTGAATGTGATATAAGAGGAAAACACATCACAGCACAATCATTTCATTTGATCGAAAAAAAGATAATATAGTATTGTAAGCAATACAATAATAATAAAAAAACATTGTGGTTGACCAATAGAACAACACACACACAATCCCTGAGGTAAGCATAAATGATTGGAGACCTGCAGTCTATTAGAAGCTGGGAACCACCTGCTCCCATTTAGCTTGATTTGAGGTTTCAGGCACACTTTGTTTTGGGCAGTACACTGATTCAGAAGGCTACTTTTTTATGTATTGCCCACTGTTTCATCACAGTTCCAAGTTACAGCAACAGTCTTTGAAGAACTTAATAACAGTAGTGTCACTCTCCTACAGGGCGTCAATGCAGTCGAAAACAAGGCTTGACATAGGCAGAGCTGAAATCTGTATCAAACCCTGGGATTGGATACTCACAGTGACTCTGTAGGCCAAGGACTATATATAGCAATGCAAAAAGACACAGCATCAGGTCTGAACAGATTCACTTTGGTTTTGAACATTCAGGGATTATTGACTGGTTTCACAGATCCTGATTAGCATTAGTCTAGTACTTCTCTACCTAAAATAGCATTGGGTAGTCCGTGACTAGTGCTAATTTGGGCCTATTTGAAGAGTCTCTGTGTCACGTCACTCTCAGAAGTGACGTATTATGGAGTGAGAGTTAAAACAGGGGTGGAGGGACTCGTATGATTGACGTCACACTGACTTCTCGCAAGGTTACAATAAAACATTGTGCTCCAGAATGCGGTACAGCAAGCCCACAACACAGAATAGTGATTTTGATAAGAAGGCTGAGTGGCCATTGAGTGTTTATTGTTAATATGTGATATATTGTGTCATGAAATACTTCTCAGTAGACCTTTGAGGTTGTAGATTTGGTCAAGTGAAAAGACCTTTAGGAGGCTTTCATTCAGGGGTGGATCAACAACGGCTGATGATGATAATGATAATACCTTTAAGTCTAAGAGACTATAGAGGCTTTGAAACACAAGCCACTCCCAAATGTACTTGACAGAGAAAAATCTCATCACTGAAATACTTTTACTTATGTCAACCCTAAGAGCGCAGTGAACCGGCCCAGTATCGGCACTGCCCATATAAAACGCAGAGTGCAGCAGGATTTTTCAGCTGATTGTCTACTGTCTCTCAGTGATAGTCATCATGTCATTGGATTCTTTGAATAGAGAGAGAGCGGGGTGGTAGTAAATCATTACATATATAACCCACTGCTCAGAAGCAGAGTCAACAAACACTTGGGGAAATTAGAGGATAATAAACAGTGTATAAATACACACACTCAAAAAAAGGATCTGATTACAAAGATTTCCTCTTTTTCTGACCCTGCGATATGGATTTTACTGATTCCTTGCAATCCTGGCTGTTATGTCATACTGTGTACAAATTATTTTTGAAAACATAATTTTCAAATACAGCCTACCAGATACTGGTTTAGTTTTCAGTGGAAGTATACAGGAGGCTGTTAATATGTAGTGACCTTTTTGTTCCCCAGATTCAGATAAAGGAACATGCAACTAGTATTGAACAATATCGGAAGTAGAACTGTCAAAATGCATTTCAGTATGAGTGTAACACAAAGACATATCTTTTATAAAGATGAGAGCAACAAAGTGCTACCTTGGGAGGGAAAAGGTGTACAATTTGAAAGACACTCTGAACAGATACATAACCTGTTTAAGAGAAGTGTATAATGCACAGCTGTGTCTAATGACAGGCAAACCTGAAATGATCTCTGTGTCATCCTCTCAAGCATGCATACATGATACTGTAAGGAACATTTGGGAGTAATCAGCCTTACTAAAAGGGATTTTCAGTGGCTTCAATTTTAACCACAAGAAAAACAGAAGCAATCAATCAATGCAGCCAGAAAATGTGGGCCCCATTAGAATCTGTCATTTATCAGCCCTTTGAAACGTAATTGATAATTAATTTGCCTCCAAGAACTCATTTTGCAATTTATAAACATTTTATTTTTAGCTGAAAGCAGATGGATTCAAAAGCATAGCTGTGCATGATGTAAACATTAAATCATCTCCAATGATCAGAGAAGCTTGACTCCCTTAGTGAAAACATACAAAAAAAAGGACAAGATGTACAGCAAATTGCTTGTTACATCGATGCATTAATGTTTCCTTACAGTACCTTTTTTAGTACCACTGGCAATCTTCATAATCTTTCTGTGAATAATTAGGATTGAATGAGTAAAGATTTAATTACATTTAATCAAGTAAAGAATTTGATTACTGTGTTGGTATATATTGAAATAATCCCTAATAAATTCTGCAGTTATATAATTGCATAATAATAATAATAATAATAATAATAATAATAATAATAATAATAATAATAATAATAATTATTATTATTATTATTATTATTATTATTATTATTAATATAGTGCTAATAGTGGTGTTAATGGTAGCAGTAGATGTTTAACAGATTGTATGTTAGAAAGTGTTAGAAATATCAGAAAAGGTCTAGATAAACGCATCTAACAATAATAGTAATAATACTATTGTGTCTATTGTTGTTTCAGTGTGATCTAACCAGTATGCTTTTGGAATTGATTGTCATTGGTGTACTACAGATCTCCCTTTCTGGATCCCCCGGCTTCACCATACTTGACCAGTGGATTCAGAACCTGATGCACATTTCACAAGATGTGGTCTGCTTTGGGAAGTGCAGCAAACACAAACTAGGATCCAGAGATCAGTTCCTGGGTGAAATGGGCTGGACTTGGTTGATAAGACCAGGGTTAATCGATGATGGATTGCAATAAATAAGACAGGCAAGGCAAGTGGTGCCTGTTAAGGTTCCCAGACTGAGACTTAATTCTTTGTGCTGCTGCCCCTGCCACCATGTATCTACTTTGCTTGTAACTACATTGGAAATGAATCTCTCATGGGGATTGAAGTCATTTGAATATAGACAGCGAGTCTTGCTTAGCTTCATCTGCAGCATTGCCTGTGGCCAAAACAATAGTCATCTCTTCTTCTTTCCTCTTCCTTCTCAGAAGTGGTAGCTTTGTTATAATCCATTCAGCCAAATATATATTTTTCTTCTTCTTTTGATAGATGTTCAAGCTTGTCTCTCTGGCATTCTTACGAATCAACCCGAATCATGAGCAGGCGTTATTTGATTAAATTGAATAATGAGAGCCAATGTATTGTTCTTGACATTTCTGACCTGAATTGTCACCTAACTCAATACAATGCTTGATAACAGTAAGACATTTCTTATTGTGTCTATCCTATGTTCAAATGAGCCAGAGCACATTCTCCCCTTGCTTCTCTGTATCCAGTCCCTTCCTTCAATTATTCACCATTTGCATCAAGGTAGAGGACAACAATCAACAGTGTCCGTGCATTTTGTTCTAACTCCTCCCTTTTTAAGTGTTGTTATTTCATAAATAAACAACAAGCTAAATGTGTATTACAGTTGTGATTACACTTTTAATTACAGGTTTCCATATTTTTCTATTACACACCATATTCTTTATTAAATTATAGTCAGCCCTTTTAAATGATTAAAATTAAACAAAGAATGTGTCTGAACCCAAAAAGAAACAGTTTTGATTTCTTTATTGAAAAGTATACACATGTGACTTAAAGTCAAGAGCAATAGTTAAAATTCTAATACAAAACGCTCCATTCGCTATGTACAAATGAAAGAAAAAGCCATGGAACATGAAAGTATGATTGTCTACAAGAAACCAAACAAACAAAACGATAACAAAAAACTACACTGGAGTTGGCATTTTATGAGTCAATTAAGATTTATTTTTGTATGTTTCTTTTTTGTTGGTAAAATCAAGGTCACTTGGATATAAGGATTTTCACAAACACGCTGACAGAATGCACACAGGGCCACCCCATCTAAGAAGCCTTTTGTTTTTTCTGATGCTTTTCATTGTCCAATAGACCTCTTGTGTTAGTAAGAACAATGTGCTTTACATAGCTTGGGAATTAAAGGGAGCAAAACATCTAGATCAAAGTCAAATGTACAGAGCTCCTTGTCAGATTGTATCTCGTAAGTGAATAATCCAAGGTATGTTGCAAAGGCTTAGACTTGGTGTTTACATTTTACTGTCAAGCTTGGAGTAAAGTGTATTCTTCGTGTAGTGGTGAAACATTCCCAGACTTGTGAGAGGAAGCCGGGGTTGATCATGTTACCTTTGGGGAGCCATTGCTATACCTTCTCAACACAGTTCATTGTTTTACTACAGTGTGACCCCAGCACTGAAGGACAGAGTAATGAAGTTATTAAGGTGATAGACAGCCAACTTTCAGTCTAACTGCCACCAGGGGAAAAGAAAGTCAGTAAAACTCACTGGCAGGTAAGAAGGAGGTATTTCAAGGGACTTGGGTAATAGATACAGCATAAGGGCCTGCAAAATGGCTTACTGTGCTGTTTTACATAAAGATTGTAACAAACTGGTTTGTAACATCGCACAACAAACACACTGTGTTTTTTAGCAGTATGACATATTCTTCTATTACATATGAAAAGATTGCACTCAACATAATACAATTTAATTGTGTTGCTTTATATTCAATTTGGAAGGTTAGCATTTAATTTGTAACAAAACAGATACCAAAAATACTTGATGTGTCAGCTGCAAAGCCTTTGTAAAGAGTTATCCAGGAGCTGAAACATTGAGTAGGGTACTTGTGGTAATCTGTTGTTTTAAGAATGAAATGCTCATTTAAACTGCTACACCTTTTAGATCATATTATGAAATTGTTGGTGTGGCAAGGACTAATATTACTGATATATGTACGTAGACATTTTGACATCTTAACCGATATTAACTTCCAGCAGCTTCCATTGTTCACCAAGTCCACCAGCGCAATGGCACTGATTTAAACCAGCAACTGGAAGGGTATAAGACACCTCCCCCAGCTCAGGCTTTTCTAAGGGTCCTCCCAAAATGAGTCTTCTGGGGTAATACTTTGTCATGGACCAGTTGGCGAACAAGGGAATACCAGCCCAGCTGTTGTGTGTATGACAGTCCATTGAACAGGGAGCCAGGAAGCAGAAATTTGATGTTCCAGAAAACCCCCTTTGGGCCTGCAAGGCTTGCAAGACAAAAGATCCTGCAGCTGTTTCTCTGCGGTTAAAATGTCCCTGAAGGAACCTCAGCTCTTCCTGCACTTGCTAGGACATAAATGCTCAATCCTGTAATGATGGATACAGGATGTATTGATCCCAGTGGCAGAAAATGAGGAAAAAACTATTTCAGAGTAGAGGAGAAAAGCAGAGTTTAAACAGGGTTTGTCACACAATGTCAACAACATATCTGTCTGGCCTGGCCTCAGCTATCAATTGTTTATTTTGATTTTTTTAAGTTTCTTTTTTGTTTGTTTTGTTTTTATATTGAATAGGTGTGTTTTTGATTTAACACACACAATCAAATGTAAAACAACATCCTGATAAGACAGCTAGATCCTTATATATACTGGTTTCCACATATGATGATGATGATGACCATGTTCTCGGAGCAAAGTCTGTGCCAAGTACAGCTTTTCTTTAATAAACTCTTTGTGAAAGATGGTTGAGTCACCATCCCTAATACAGCTTTTGAACGCAGCTAACCAAATAACATTGTGGCAACACTGCAATAAGGTGAACAGACAAGTGAGGTTGTGGGCTGCAGGGAATGTTGTCAAAACAATGTTATAAATTGACATATATAACTACATTGAAGAGAAACAATATTCACACATGGAAAAAAAAAAATCTGAATACACAGACTAAACAGTTTCAGAAAAATGAAAAAATAATCAAACAAAATATACTGAATACATGCATGCAAAATAATAAAGTTGAGCTTGATATGTATACTTACAGAGAGAGAAGCTAAGGTGCAACAATCAGAGGACAGTAATGACTCTGTGTGGTCGGGGTCATAGCACTTTTCTCACATCGTCTTTGTCAGAACCAAAACACAAGCAAACACAGCCTCACACAACGTTACCAGAACTAAATGTGTTAGCTGGGAAAGCAATTGGCTTAAATAGACATGTCAACACAAGTCCCTTAATATCAACTGGGTTTGAACATTTCACTTTCCCCTAACCTAGATAATGATATGTATAATTACTTATCAGTTCCCAGTCAATTCATATCTGTCTTTAGACTGTCTTTGACGCTCCTCTGTTCACCTCATTTATGTTAACAACATCTCATCCTTGCTAATTGTATTCATTAAAAGTTTATGGATTGTTAATTGCTGCCAAGTTGAAAACAGATTTGAATGCCCTTATAACTTCATAAAGTAATGACAATCTGGTTGACCTTTTGCATTTAAACTTCAAGGTCATCACAATTATATACCATTTTAAATGACTAAATTATTTTTCCAGGTAGCTAAATAAGTACATGAGGGATGGGTTTAATGTTGTTTTCCATTTAAAATGTATAGTGCTTAAAAAAAGATGAGAGTACAATATTATTTTTTAGTTAGATTACCTGTGTTGTGAAAGAGAACTTGCTTCATAGTTGTTATACCTAATAACACATCACTAGTTTTGAGAACTCTGGTACTTCTGATAAATTGGAAGTGAAATTGAACCTATAGTGATTCAAGTTGTCCTGTAATTCTTTTTTTTTTTTAATGTAAGTACAGAGGGGTGGAATCTGGTGGCTGTGACTGTCTGGCTGGCGGCTGTCTTTTTATAAATACAAATTAAAGCTTTCTTTTACTTATGTTCAGTTATAAGGCTGGTATTGTGTTCTTCTTATTAATGGTTCTCCAATTAAGTTCATGGAGCTAAAGACAAACCAAAATACTCAAGATCACTGTTTGACACAGGAATCTGTTGGCAGTGAAGGACCAATCTGTGTAAATGCACTGGACGATTAATTTTGAATTGCAGTTGTCTAAGAATTTGCAGATGTTGAAGTTGTGACTGATATCATAGAATGTCATTTTTCCCCTCTCTCTCTCACCAGATAAAATAAAAACATACCATCTTCTTGGACAAGAATGCAACATTTTTTTGGGGGGTCAGGGGAAAGACTGCCTTGCACTTTGGACATAGGGTTATTGTTTATGAACTCAAAAGAAAAATTAAAAGAAAGACTTCATTCTCCTTAAGAAAGGCCTTGCTAACTTGTGCAGGCTTTTAAATTGTTTGATATACGGAGCACAGTTTATCAAAGGCCCTTCTGCTTCCTGTGAAGTCGGATGCTTCATCAAGTTCAGATGCTTCTTTGAAGTAAATCGAGCTGCATGAAAACGCATGCGTTTCCGTGCTGTACATCAGAGGAAGAAAAGCAATGTTTCCCAGTTCACATGCTTCATTTATCTCATGTACAATATAGTTAGCCTTTTCTTTTTCTTTAAGAGATGATGAAACTGTGCAGTGCTTTTTTCACCTTTTACGCTGACTCCTTCAGGCAAGAGACTGGTTTTGTTTGACATATACTTAAACTGCTTCTGTTTCCTTTTCTTTTTTTGTAAACAGTGCAGATGACTTGTGCGGTTTCAAGTCTTAAATCTCATTTGGGTTTTTTGCCTCCGAAAATGCAGCGGTGGCGTCTTAAATAAAAACCAAACAGGGAAGGTGACAATCTGCTCCGGTGGAGATACATTTGTTTTTAAGAGACAAAGTTCAAGAAATCTTGTAGGGAATAGGAGAAGTTAAGTAATGTTTGCCATAGCTTAATTCCCATTTTAAAGTCTAAAATTATATTTTATTTGCTCCACAGAAATAAAGAAACTATGTAGTGCTTTCTTAGTAACCGTGCGATTAAAAAAATAAACAACAAAATAATGAAATATTCCAACTCACTCGGCTAAGAATAGAAATGCTGCCTGTCTTTACACATTTAAGTTGAGGAGACCTTTTGGATGAATAGGTTTCAAAAATCAATCCCATTAAATAGTTCAAAAGTACATCAAATGCATTTGGAAACTTAGAAGCTAAGATTGTGGACTTGATTAAATAGCATAATGGCTTTACAGACAACCTTACAGTATTTGCCTTCATCGGATGTTAAAATTAAAAACTTTCACATCACTTCTCAATTTTAAGACATTATAATTTTCATAATTGATGTAATATATACGTTTTAGTTATAGCGGACTGGCCGAAAGAATTTGCCATTAAAGCTGTAGAAAACCTCGAAAATGAAGCCCACCGTAGAAAGGAAAGCAGGAGTAGTCTCCTTGAAAAGAAATGTTACACTACTTTTCAAATAGCGTACCGAAAGAAAACAGCGTTTATTCTCCTGTAACAATCAGAAGGGGTAGAGGAAGTCCTAAACAGATAGATGAACTCTGCTAGTTGCTGAATACACCTGATCCCATTTGACATCTGGCAAGTGTAAAATCTCTTTTACATAGTAATAGAGCAGTCACTTTGCTAGACCTATTTCTGGCTTATAGATTTTGACAGGAAACACTGTTTTGTCTTTTATTCTTTTGTAAAGCCACTCTCTTCACTACGAGTCCATGTTAACATATTCCTTAAAGAATTCCTTTACAGGATCCATATAAACATCTATACTGATCAAAGTATACACTCTGAATTATCACTAGACTGGTAAATTGCTGTACTGTCTAATTACTACAGACAGAATATTTAAACGTTGGATGTCATGTGCAGAACAACAAATTTAGAAACTGTACCAGAGCTTTAAATAATACACTGATCTTCAGATTAAGCTTGGCAGTGCAATGAAGGTCTCTGGCAGCATTTTCCGAGGCTCCAGCCTCTTTGTTCAGATAAGCCATTTCTCCAGGTTGGCTTAAAACAAGTGTCTGGCATTTAAAGTCTAGGCTTCTAACACTGTTTGAAAAGTCTCTTCAGATTCTCTTGGAAAATTCTAATGAAGGTATCAACACGCGAACCTTGGAAGTTAAAAAAAAAGTGTTTTTTCTTTTTTCTTTTGCTTTATTCCCCTCATTTTGTTTTGTATCTCTTACAGCTTCATCCCAAATGTCTTCAGTGCCTTTTTTTTCCTCCCCCATTTATTTATTATTATTTTATTCCAAAGTTAGCTGAAAGGCTAAGAGAATATATTGCTCTCACTGTTTCCGTACAAGTCTGCTAGTTTTTTGAAGCGCGGTCCCCAGTCGCTGAGGTAATCATAATTCTGGTCCGAGTCCGTGCTCAGCGACTCCAAGGAGCTGAGCGACTCCGCCACAGAGCCGTTGCCCTCGAAAGCGTAGGTCTGCAGGGAGTCATAGGGAGGAGCCGAGGGGTCTATGTCCGCTTCCTTTAGTCTCTCCCATATAAACTCTCTAAAAATCACATTGTCGGGGAGGGTTTTGAAAGTAGGCCGGGAGAAGAACTGCACCTCTGGAGTCACATCCCGGCGCGCCTTAGTGTCCCTCATGACATTGAGATTCCGCAGCGCCACCATGTCGAAGGCCTCGGTGTCCTCCTCCCCGCCTCCTTCGTCGTCATAGCGGACGATGTTCTCTCGGATGTCCCTTTCCTCATCGAATATCAGGGGCTCTTTCTTCCTCCTTCTCATGGTGACAATCAACAGCACCAGCACTGAAACAGATGGAAAACAATACAGGGAAATTAACCCTCAACAGTGTAGGCTGTTAGGAACTGAGGCCCGGATTGTGGAATTGTTACATGAGTGAATAAATGAATTAATAAATGAAACTGTGATGTACATTGTTTTGAAAGGAGTAGTGAAATTAGTGAGGAGTAGTCACTGATGCTTCTTTTTGAGGTTCTTTTAATTGATTTAAAAAATCAAATCAAAGCCACAACCTAGTAACTTAAATGATTTGATTAAAACAAAAAAAGATTTTCTTTTCACATCAATCTGAATTTTTAGTCTGGAAGATGCCAACCTAAGTGGGCAAATCTTTCAAGCTTTCCCAGTGGTTAGATGTAGGGGGGATTCACAAGTCAGTCACAGCTCAATATATATATTTGGTTTGGTTCATCTTAATGCTCTGAGGCATGCGTAAATAAAATGTTGAAGGTCTCTTTTCTCACATCCATGAAGATATCCTGTTGGCAAGAGAGGAACAGTCATGGTATACATTGTCTACCTTACAGGAAAAACTGCTGTCCTCTTACCATTTTGTGATTAAGGTTTTGTTTGAAGCATTTAAACTGCAAAAACGTGCTGGCCCTGATTTTCTGGCTGAACAACAACTAAGGGGATGGGGGACATGAAACAAACTGAATCGATAAACATGTCCCATTCCTTGAATTGTTAATGTGACCACCCACCCTGAAGGAAAGACCCATTCGACTGTGGCAAAATCTGGATCTGGTGAGAATTCAAAAACATGTTAGAGAATACCACTGTATTAAAAAAAATATATATTCCTTCATCTGATTTCATGTGTAACTTTTCTCTGAATATTATTTTATACGATTGTGCTAAGAAGATGTTACCTTTGAACAATTCTGAGGTATCAGACAGAAGTGCCCATATTTCTATTTTTTTCCATTGTCTACAAATAATGAAACAGAAACATGGACAGCATTAAGCATTAAGGGTCTGACACCTGATTGGAAGTGCCATTGCAGGCCAGCTCTAAACAAGTGACAACCCTACTATACCAGGCAGCATTTTACACGCTTGAGGATATCGAGCATCAGGGATACTGTCACATGTTTGGGCTTCAGCTCTATAGAACAGGATTTCAAATCTTATCAGGTTGATCCAGCACTGCCGGGGCTCTCAGGCATGTTTAAGGACACAATGAGGCAGGAGTGTGGGGAAATGATTGTGCTTCTATTATGAAACAGTGCTCAAAACAAAAGAAAAAACAAAATCGAACTCTCTAAACTAATAACAAAACAATAAAACCAGTCCAATCCATAATCCGTTTTCAGTTCTTCCTCATTCTCTCGCTCGCTCTACTCCTACTCACACACGCACACCCAGGCTCACCTCCTGCCTTCCCAGTCGGGCACTACTCGGTTTTATGGAGAAGGGGAGCCAGTAGCGGACATTCCCTCCTCCGGGGTCTGGAGAGGTCTTGGGAGTAACGGACTGTGTTTATGGACTCTGATTACAGTTTACAGCTTGTTAGCTGTTTGTCTTGTTTGGATTAGTTATATGTATAGCTCGGGACATGTTTAGGTAGACTCAAACGGAGGTAGGATTTTGGTTATCTTTTAGTATGTCTGTTTATATTGGTTGTATTGTATATATGTTGCAGGAATCATAATCTACAGTACATATGGACAGTACAATCTAAGATCATACCGGCGTTTAAAATAGGAAAGCTTTTCACATGCTGCTTATTTTGCTGCAGATAGAACTGCTTTACTTCTGTTCACAAGATGTATGTGAGTGTGCCAAATTTGCTAACACAAAGAAAAACAACTGGCCCTTAAGGGTGTTTAAAAAAAAGTAAGACAAAGCAACTTTCCTTCAGCCCCTCCTAGGCTCACGGATATATTAAGCAGAAAATTACTTTCCACAGTGTAGCTAGCAGGCAAGCATCTAATGATCCATCCATCAGCAGATGCCATGAGAATGTGAATTATTGCTCCATCACCCTATATTTCTTATACATGCATGTAGCCTTCGTGAGGCGAGACATCTGTTAAATGAAGCAAAATGAGAAAAGCTACATTCCAGGCCACATTATCAAAGGTAAAAAGAGGGGGCACTTTATAGTTTATTGGAAACTGTTGAATAAATATCCTTCTGCTATTTAATTGCTTTATTTTTTATTGCCTAAATGGAAACCTGGTGTCTTTAATCTGAAGTCAGCCCTCTCACATTTATTGACCATATAAGCATTCTATGTATTTATAGATGTGGTCGAGAATTGAAAAAACAATTTGTTAAACCAGCTACTGTTAACTGGATGAATACGTATTTCCGCCAGTAAAGATCACCACCACTGTGTTTATACAAAACACACACACATATACAAAGTAGTTGTAGTGTATGCTTAACTTCTTCCGTTCATTAATTTGCATACAATTCTGTGATATTATAAATGCTGAAGTCTTCTGTACAACACGATAGAATCTCTGCTTGCCTAGTATATAAATGCAAAGCAAACTTAAAAACAAAAGCATATTTTGCCAGTGTGTGTCACTATAGATGACGTTTCCAGGCCATTTTGTAAAATAAAAAACTCACAACCTGGGAGTAAATCCTTATAAATTAAACCATCATAGTAAGAGACAAAAGCTAATTGTCCATAATATCAAAATATTTTGTAGAAGTCATCATTTGCAGTGATTACATTTATTTTACAAAATTTTGACTATGAATGATGAGTGTTCCTTACATATTAATCAACTATGACTGTTTGAATGCACTGTTCTTTTTTCCCCACCTTTCCTTTGATTTTCTTCTTCATTCACCCCACACACACACAAAAGGGTTTAAGGGTTTAATTTAGCTGGTTGGTTTTCCACTTACACCGCATGCTTAAAATGCAACAATGCTTTTCCTTTACTTGCGACTGTAGCGTCACTTCTGTTGTCCTTGCAATGACACCAACTCCTGAACCGTGCTTTGCATTTAATAAAGTGCCCGTGAAATGGCTTTGGTGCCGGCCCTGCTGAATGACAGAGCTAACCCTGGCAAACAACAAGGGGTGGCCGGTGTCAGGTCCTGTAATTGGTCCCGCTGACACTTCTGCGACAAGTAAGCATTTTCAAATCCTGCGGCACCTGGCGTGTTAAGATTACACCGTGAGCGGAGGAGCCTGGGCCGGCGTAGTGTAGTGTTGCTGATACAACGCAGCATTTAAATTCTTTCGCTGCCAGGCAAGATCCCCTTCAGTCCATAGTTCTGCTCCATCTACTCAGTGCTGAACAGGTTTACCTGACCTTACAAGCCCTCCCCCCTGCCTATAGCCTGAAGGTAATGAATTATAGAATGCCACACTACACAACCCATTTTGACACTAATCTTTCTAACAGCTGTCCTGATCTATAACTTAGTTTGTAAATTCCATAGATTGCCTGAGAACCCACCACGGTTGTATTCATTGAATCTTTTTTATGTATGTATTTATTTATTTATGCATGCCCATTGTCGTTACATAAGACTGCGGAAATGAAGCAGAAAAAAAGAAAAAGAAAGAAAGAGAAAGAAAAAAGAACATTGCTTCAGCCTCATAGATTCAGCAATATAAGGAATTAATCAGAAAAATGTACAAGCAAGCTATTTCTGGGACTCCCCAACAGGTAATTAAGGAACCTCTAAATTAAAGCACTCTGAGAGGACCATAGCAGTATAGCATTGCAGCCCTTTATGAATCAGATGTCGTCCCCCCCGCATGAAATTCAAGAATATAATTCACTTTTCAGACAACAGGCAGTGGGTCTGTCTGAGTTGTTATTAAAAAGATACGCTTTTCTACATCTCTATCTGACTCTGCGCCCATTGGCTTCAGTAGGTTCTGCACCATGACTGACTTGCCCCCAAGGCAGGATTTTCTGGCCCGAAAATAACTCCTTGCAATTTGTCAATGTAACCATATAATCCTCATATCCTAGAAGGATAGAATCAGGAGGAAAGATAATAGGCGAACAGACTAGTTTTGGAAGCCAGAATTATGATTTATTTTCCAGATCCATTTTCCTCCCTTTTAAGATTTTTTAGTTGGCTGAGAGTGTGAATCTGTTTTCTATACTGCACATCACAAGGCTGCATATCAGTTACAGTATCAATGTCAGTTCCATTTTTAAAGGTAGTCTTTCTGAACCTTTTGCAGTTTAGACAGTATGTTATTTATACATGACTTAATACATTTGATTTGTCTTAAGTAGAACAATAGGTTGAAAGTGCTTCCCCTGTTTTATGAAGGAGAAAATGTCTTCCAAATATGTATGTGTATCATCCATACGTCAAGTATGTGAGAGGTCTTTGGGACTTTGACAAAGGCAGTACTAGGCCCTTCCCTGGGATGACGGTAGAACTCCGCCCCCTGTTTTGGGTTCTTCTGTGCATGCCATAGAAGACATTTCCTTGTTGGCTTCTTAAACCCTCAGCTGACACCTAGAAACCCCAGTGCAGGGTCTATATGGTGGCTGTTTTCCACTCGAAAGAGAATCATTATTGTATTCCTTATCCTATGTCTTAGTTTTCTACCAAGTGGTCATGTACGTCAACAATCTTGCCTGTCTTCCAATTTTAGTTTTCTACACTTATTTAACCATTTGCCTTTATCTACCCTGAAACAAAAAACAAACAAAAAAATATCTTAAAGCCAGATTAAACCAATGACCCAGACACACACACAAGGAATATTTCTATCAAAACGTGAGGGAATTAAAAAGCTCTATTTTTATTTGTATTCTAAAGCTCAAGGCAAAAAGCTACAAGCTGTTCATGTTTTTTTTTGGATGGTGCAAATGTTTTATTTGAATAGAATTCAGTGCAGTGTTATATCTACACGTATTTTGCTTTATAAGGGTAAAACAACTCAACAGGCACTTATGGTAAAACTATTTATGACAGAAATTATATTCAATTACTAGCAAGATAGAAAATAATATATTGTGAATTAAATTGGTATACAGAGTCTCATGCTGCCATCACACCACCCCTGTATCAAAGGAAAGGTTTAAACTAATGCTCCCATCAGACATCAGACATTGCAAACCTGAATATAGCTGGAATCACATATAATTTCAGTCACACCGAATCATTTTGCACCTTGCATACAATTAAAGGGTGAATGGATTGCGCCGTGCAAAACATTTTTGCACCACGCAAACCCCTCTGCACGGTGTGCAAACCCTACGAATATCTAGCCCTATGTGTGTCTCCCGAAAATTACAGCAGAGTTGACGTGTTCATAAAAACTGAATATTTTGCAATTACAGCTGTATCCTTAATGAAGTCTTTTTCTTTTTAAATTCATATTCAATTAATAATTGAATTTTCATTCCATATTAGTTTTGCAATGTTAGCTGCAATGCAAATGCCTCTTAACATTAGCATCCTTGTGGCAAATTGTTTTCCGCTTATAAAAGCAAAATACAAAATTAGCTACCAAATTTATACAAAATACTTAGAAAGGATCTAAGTGACTTTGAAAGAGGGGTCATTATTGGGGCACGAATGGCAGGAGCTTCAGTCACACAGACGCTCAACAAGTGGGCGAGTGCATGTGTGGGACACCAAGAGAACGGTACAGGCCTGACTGCTTGACCCCTACAGTGAGGGGGTCCGGAGGCTCTGTTATGCTGTGGGGGGTGTTTTCCTGGCATGGTTTGGGTCCACTTGTCCAATTAGAGGGAAGGGTCACTGCAAATCATTACAGAGTGATCACCTTTATCCTATGGTGACACATTTCTATCCTGATGGGATGACAATGCCCCCATCCACAGGGCACAAGGGCTCACTGAATGGTGTGATGAGTATGAAAAAGATGGGAATCATATGCTATGGCCTTCACAGTCAACAGATCTCAACCCAATTGAACACCTATGGGAGATTTTGGACTGACGTGTTAGACAGCGCTCTCCACTACATCATCAACATACTAAATGAGGGAATATCTTTTGGAAGAATGGTGTTCATCCCTCCAGTAGAGTCCAGAGACTCGTAGAATCTGTGCCAAGAGCATTGAAGCTGTTCTGGCGGCTTGTGGTGCCCAACACCTTACTGACACACTTCATGTTGGTATTTCCTTTAATTTATCACCTGGCTTTATGATTGTATACTGCACTATCACGACTCGCAGCGTGAACATTTTTTATTTAATCCTGCCCTGCCTGTTTTGTTGTTTCACTCCTGCTTTTGATTGTGCCTGGTTTATTATTCATTTAAAAATGTATTTGTTTAAATGAACATTCTGTATCTTTAATTTTAAATTCAACTTTTGTTTTCTTTTAATAAAAACAACAAAAAGTAAATACATATCAACAACAGAAACCACTTAAAATGTGACAATGACTTACCTAGCAATGTTAGCACGCAAGCCAGAATAGCTATGAGGGCCCCCGTGCTGAGTCCGGCTGGTAGCACGTATGCTTCAGCATTGCAGGACTGTGCTATGCCCTCCGGGTCACAGTCGCACACTCTGATTGTCAAGGTGTTGGTGCTGCTCAGGGAAGGACTTCCACTGTCCACGATTAGGATGGGTAGTTTGTAGAGAGACTGCTCCTGTCTCCTGAAGCCATTTCTTTTAGTCAGAATAGAGGCAGTGTTGTCTAAAACAGAAGATAATGAAACAAGGTCAATAAGTACCAGAATGCGAGCATAGAAATTGACCTATAGCACAAGAGGCTAAGCTAAAGTCCAAAGACCAGGTTAAGGACTGTGGGATTCAATGTTTTTTTTTTCCTATTTTTACTTAAAGGACCAGGTGAACAAAGGCAACTGTCTACTGTCCCTAATTATACTAAAAGAAAAAGTATCTTTGGACGCACAAACCTGTTGACATCTCTTTTCCATTTGAACCATTTCTGTGTCATAACTGGCTAATACTATGTCTAATTGTATTGCCTCTTTGCCTGCTTTAAGACACAGATACCATGACAAGGATTTGTTAACAGTTTTACTATAAAAATCACTGTTGGGCACAAAAGCTTTGTGGTTTGAGGAGTGCAGAGCTCAATTCTTAAAAAAAAAAAAAAATCTGTAAATATAGTACACAGGACAATACAATGAACGCACTTGCCTTGTTTCAACATGAGGGAAGGGAGGGCGAGTGTGAAGAAAAAAAAAAGCACACAATGTGAGAAAGAACAACTGGGCCTGACTGTGTCAGTGGTGTTAATTAAATCTGTGCTTTATTTCAGGACTGAGGTGACAGCTCATCGCTGTCAATATCAATTCAGACGTACATTCATAAACTCGAAAATCACAGTCTAACACTTGTCCTTTGCTTCGAGCGATTCCCCTTCACTTCTGCATCACCCCTGTTGTTCCTTTGATGTACCGCTGGCCTTCAACTTGGACCCTTGGGAGGATAACTCCCCACAGGGGCAGAGGACTGGGCAAAGGTTAGTCCAATAGTGCTGTCTGATTTCTCTTTCATATACTCCCTCAGCTGTCACCTGTGCGACACTCAGTGGATCTTGTGGTTCACTCAAGCTGAATGCAGAATTGAATGTGCCATCACATACTTTGATTCATGACTTTCTTACCTGTAGTTATCTATTTTAATTGCTTTTTTTACATTTATTTCAATTTCTCTGCTATCTTTCTAAACAGCTGGACTCTTACATGCAAGAATCTCAACAACAAAACAACAACAACAAAAAAGTTTATCTGGTAAACCTATCCACCCATGTACTATATATTTTCTTAAAATAATTTAAATACATACATACATACATACATACATACATACATACATACATACATACAAATAATATATTAGACTGACCAGACTTTGTGTTAAAGCACTGCACTGTGCTTTCAATTTTTAATGTTTCATATTTTTGTAATAATTCCAGAGACGTGAAGGACCAAAAACCTGTTGCCCTGACAGCAGCTGATTTGCAGTTTTGTCCTGGCATGCAAACTATCCAGCATAATTGTAATAATCACCTCTCGTTTATTATATTAATATGCACAGTGTCACTGAGGTCACCTTTATCCAGAACACGCCCCTCAGTCCTGTGGCGTGTGAACAATCATTCTTCAAGGCACAGGTTGTGTCTGCACACCATGCGGCTTATGAAGATGATAGCCTGTGTTCCTCTATTCAGCCTAATTCAGATAAAGCAGCAAGAACACAAAATGTGAAAAGCTGCAGTATGGAATGATTGGGAGCCCCTTCTATTTTTCCTCTAGGTGTCCTGGTGATTTAAAGAATGGTTTCAGAGCCGAGACAGCTAATTCAAGGATACAACTCACATTGGGACTGATTGGACTTTAATTACCGGCCCAGCCAGTACCAGTAACTGGGTGTAGAAATCAGCAGTAAATGTCTTTTAAAATGAGGCCCCCTCAGTGTCACAAGAAAAGGTACCCCGGCAGTTTGGAATGAATATCTAACATCGTACCTTTGTTGTCTCTAAGGGTGAAGTTTAGATTGCTTGCTGCCTCCGGAGTGAGCGCAAAGAAAAACCTGTGACCACTGGGTGGTTCGTCTTTGTCGACAGCACTTATAGTCTGGATAACCTGAGAAAGCAAGAGATATATCTGTCAGGGATCAAATGGGGAACTTGATGACACTGGATGGCTGTTTAAGCTGAAGCACCTGAGAAAAAGGTAGACTGACATGGCTCTTATCTAAATGGCTGCAGGCAGAAAGGGAGAAACGATTAACTCTGTTGTCATAGCAGTGTAGCACACCTCCCTGCACCCCCCCCCCCCCCCACTCCTCCCCCCAATGAACCTCTAGGCAAATAGGAGTGAAGACACGAGGAACCGTCATACACAATTTATCAGAACTGAACTTTTTCCTTTTTTCTGTTCACCATCGAATCAGTTACGAGACCCAGGCGAGAGAGAGGGAGAGTGAGAGAACAGAGTTACAGAAAATACCCATGTACTATAATTTTCGATTTGCATGTCATCTGTCAAATACTGTCACTGGCACTCTGGAGTGCATACACACAAACACAAAGAAACAAAAATCATAATGCCATTATGAATAACGTAATACAAAAATCCAGGTGTATCCTACTATACACCTTACATTTTTCCCGATATGTTTACTCATGTCTTCATATTTTACTCATTATTCATCTCTGTTTCCTAATATGTCAAATTTTTAATGTGCACTTTATGCAAAGGCCAGTTCTGAGCATCTTCCAATTGCACTAAAGCCTCTCTCATTAATTCTTAAAGGGTGTCTTCAAATACAGAGGAAAAAATGTCTTGTCCAAATTAAGTCTTTGCGTAATATGCAAATACTCTTTAAAAGACATTCCAAAATGACAGAATTGCTAGTAGTCTCAGCTAGATACTTGAGCATGGATGTTTCAGTAGACCGAATCTCTATTATGGCAAGCCAAATTGTCGTTTAGAGATATCTCAAAATACAATTCAAGATCTCAAATTAACTTTATTTGAAGATATCGCAAATTCAATTTGAGATATCTCAAATTGACTTCATGTCCTATTTATCTCAAATTCAATTTGAGATATCTCAAATAGGACAGGAAGTATGGCAATCCAAATTGTCATTTAGAGATATCTGCAATTCAGTTTAAGATATCTTGAATTGTTTTATGAGATATCTCATTTAAAGCTCCAATTTGAGATATCTTGAAATGGAGCGTTAAACAAGATATCTCAAATTGACTTTTAAAATCTTTAAATAGACAGGAGGTCCATACAAAACATACATAATTTTCACAGGACGTCATTTTGAGATATCCTAAAATGACTTCTTGATTTATTTGAGATATCTCAAATTTGACAGGCTGTCAATTAAGATATCTTAAATTGTGTTTTAGGATATCTCTAAATGACAATTTGGCTAACCATATCTCTATACATCTTCTACCACCAGATTGTGCACACACTATTGTTCCATAAAATATTGTTGCCAGACTGCACTTCTGTCCACGTTTTGGGAGCATAATAAACATTTTCTACAAATTCATTGGTGCAATGCTTCATTGTTTATCGTTAGGGTTATTACCCAAGGGTCCACCAAACACGGTGTTTATGTTTAATCCGTCCTGTGAGTAGGAGGTAGAAAGTCAGTCAAAACGTTCATGGCGCTGTTACAAAAACAAACATTAGGATCTGATGAACGGATGTCTGCCTAGTTTAATTTGAGAGCTTCTCTGTAATGCAAACTATGCCTCCTGAACATTTTGAAGCTTACATGTATCAATGGAACGAGACCAAACTGTGTTTAAGACTCTTTAATTAACATTGAGTTAACAGTTCAGGAAACTTAGTTTACATTATTAACTGATTGGAGGCAAATCCTGAAAGAGTGGCTTCACATATTCACTGATGACGGCACTTTAATTTCAAACCAACAGAGAAACATATCCAAAGTATCATTCTCATATTAAGTTTTTCTATCACCACCCTGAAAAGATCAGCAGTTCCACATATTTAAACAATCAAGGGAAATACAAGAAGTTGTTGCTTGAAGTGAGCGCAAGTTGTAATTAGCTGATGATGCTTGACAATAAAGCAGTGTGAACATCAGTTTGGGTTTAATATTCTTGCATTGTAATTGTGTTTTTTCAATAGTTTGTTGCTGTCAAAGGAACATTGTTCTCCCATGGAAAGAATTAAATAATTTGTTCTTAATTGAAAACTCACTACATAACCCCTGTCAAACAGCGACAGGCTTTCATTTAATTAATAAAATGGTATTTTCTGAGCTTAGTGTCTGAGTGAGAAACTCAAACACCAGAGTTATTAAATTGTCCATTTGCTTGCATGAAACATACCACATGTGCAATGTGTATGGCTACCTTATACAATGGCTTGGATGTCAAAAAAGCTAAAGATGTGTGTGGGCTTCATGTGTATAGATGTAGACTGCCAGGTTGCATTTGCCCCCACCAGATTTTCCTTCACCCTAATGTAGAGATGCAGCATAGGTTAAATATAGAAACTGATACGATCTTGCACCACTGCAAAAGCATGCCCTCAGCACAACTGGCCGCAGATCAGAAATCAGTCTTTGGTGAGAAGCAAAATAATGTGTGCAACGCCAGCAAAGACAGACTTCCTCTCTTTCTTCTTTTCTCTTTTTCACAAGTGGGGATGGTAGAAATGTAATCTCCGGTTTCAAAAGATTTATGTTATTGTTTATCTGTCATTAGAAGTCCTTCAGTCTACCAACAAACCAAAAATAGATAAATATACAAATATATACAAATATATAGGAAATAAAAATAGATGCAAATACAGCTCTTACAAATGCACTGAATACGTCATAGTTGCAGTATTTGTATTAGAAAATGCCATCACAATAGCAAAAATCTAGACACAGATTTCCTGATTCTTCGTTTGATTACATAAACATTGTAGACATGTCCTCCACTTTCAAAACTTAGTAAATGTGTTTAACCTAAAAATGAAAGTGGGTACAGAAACAATCAACACGTTATGCTCATCCAGTGCTATGAAGACATTGGACATATTACACTGACTTCCTTGAGTGAAAAGAAAAGCTGTGCATACAGTCAGGAGCACTGACCAGAAAATACAATTTAGTCAAAGCAAATTCTAGGTTTAATAAAAGCATGTATGATTTGTGCAAGTGTTAAATAAATGCTTTGGATTCAGTGACTTTGGAAACCTGCTTTACTTCAGTTTATAGCAGTGAGCCATGTTCTGAATTTCTATGAATTACGCCCTTCCAATGCTATCCAACATTCATACATAAGGAAAAACACAGACATCAGTGTCAAAAATAATCACCCAGGTGACTAATGCATTATTTATAAGGGCACATCACTTCATACAATGTTTTCCAGCCCCTGAGTAGCTGGAGCTGGAAACTAAAGCATACCTGGTTTTGTTCTTTTATTGTTGATTTGACTGGTATCTAAAGCCTGGCAATAATGTTGTGTTAACGTTTCTATAAAGTGTCGGAATCCCACCTGCCTTTATGAAATAGCATTTTTGAAATAATTGCTGCAAAAGCTGCACTCTCAGCCTAATCAAAATCCCCTTTCCACATTGTGTGCCGAGGAATATAGTGTGTTTCCAATGCAGCATACTTTTGTAATAACTGTTAAAAGAATATAATGCATTGTAACAGAAAAAATGACACATTTAAATTTAAAGCTTACCATGACACATTTTCATTCGACTTTTTGCTTTTCTAAAGGTATTCATTTTATACAGAGCACTGATGGTTTTTGCCATTGAAAAGCAGTGGACCTGTTTGATGTGATGAATTGTGTAACTGTTACTTGCCAATGTTAATGTATTTATTGAATGAGGATGAGAAAGGAGTGGTAATCATGTCAACCAAGTCCGAAAAGTCACTGATAAAGTATCCCACACCACCTCAAGCTAATAAGATAAAATACCTCAGCTATTTTAAAGGTGAATGTAGCTTTTCTACTTATTTAAGCTTGTATTTCAAGTGATTTCAAATGTTGGTCTATATAAAAGACTATGGGTAATCGATACATTTTCTTTCTCAATGGGTTGATGTCTTTTCTTGCTTATGTTAATAAGTTAATATTACACGTGCACACTTTCTAAAAAATGCGATCATGTTAACCCAGTATCTAGCTGGCAACACCTACATGGAGGTAACAGAACAGAATGGCAGAATAATCAGGTCTGGCTCCCAAAGTGAACCAGTCAGATTAAACCCCTTGTAATACAATTATCAGACAAAGTGTCACACTGAGAGAATGACTTTCAGCACATTTTGTACAAGTACACATTTCTATTCCGTACTCCTGGTGTGAATACTTCTAAATTACAAATCTGGAAATATATGTATGTAGTGGAGATGAGGGGAAGGGTCTTTTAATGTGAGCTTCATCTTTTATTTTTTTTATTTATACGCACAAAGAGGTACATTTGCACTGGGGCGCCTTTAGACCGAGGGAGATTTCAATGCTGTCAATCACCTAAGAATACTTCTATGTGACATGTGGGAGATCATGCACATAATTCAAATGGTCTGGTAGTCTGTGATTAACACCATTTAATGCATGATAACAGTTATATATGGCACAATGCAGTCGTACCAAGACCAACCAAGACAAGCTTTGTATTACCACCTTGAAACTCTCATGTTTTATTGTTGAAAATCTGGTGGGGTTGAATTAAAATAGCTTTGAGGTATTAAATGAATAAATTTCTCATTATGAAATGCTTCTTGAAATTATTTTCACTTTGTTTTTCTTCTATTACTTAATCAGTTTATATAATAACAGCATGCTTCCTTTAATTGAATTCTAATATATCACACCATATATATACAATACTGGTCAAAAGATTTAGAACACCTCAATTTTTCCAGTTTCTATTGAATTTTATGCAGTTTAATGTCTCAGTGTATTCTTTCTACAATGGAAATCAAATATTGTTCGGAAAGTTCTTCCCAAAACTTCTGTTGCAGAAGTTCCCACAAATGTGTTGCACTTTTAGGTTGCTTTTTCTTTCACCCCTCTGTCCAGTTCATCCCATGTTTTGGGTCATTATCTTGCTGTAGGTTGAACCCCTGACCAACTAAGCGTATACCAGAGGGTATTGCATGGCACTGCAAAATGCTGTGGTAGCTGTTTTGGTTCAGGGTGCCAGTCACTCTGTGTAAGTTGCCAATTCTGGATCCAGCAAAAGAGCCCCAGACCATCACGCTTCCTCCTCCATGTTTGACAGTTGGTGTCACACATTGAGGAACCATCCTTTCACCTACTTGATGGTGTACAAAAACCCTGCGTGATGAACCGAAGATTTCAAATTTTAATTAATCAGTCCATAAGACCTTCTTCCAGTGTCCAGTAGTCCACTGGCGGAGCTTCATGGCCCAGGCAAGCCTCTTTTTCTTATTTTGCCATCTTAGCAATGGCTTTCTTACTGCCACTGGACCTGTGAAACCTGCCGCTCGAAGTCTTCTCCTCACAGCTGAAACTGAGACTTGCTTACTGTGACCAGTGTTAAGCTGTGATTGAAGCTGTTGTCCTGCGAGCCGCCTATCACACAAGCTGTTGACTCTCAGAAACTTGTCTTCTGATTCTGTTGTGGCTTTGGGTCTGCCAGACCTCTTCCTGTAAAGGCCGGTTTACACTCGGTCACCCGACCGTCGCTGAAGAGCAAAGCAACCGGCGATCATCGCTGTCGTGTTGCTGTGCAGTTTATACTTTCTGGCAACAGTCGTTGTCGCTAACGACAGTCGTTGGTTCAAATCAACTGAACTTTGACCTCATCACTGACCCTGTTGCTAGGCGATTCATTTATTCATGACCAGCGCTAAAATGGAAGACAGGCTGTTTGTTGAAAAGCTTCTTGGCATAATAACCTTGTATCCCTGTATATACCAGGTCGACAGAGCTGATTATAAAGATCAGCAAAAAAAGGAGAATGCTTGGGCATCGATTGCTTCTCAATCATTAAAATTTAATAAGTTAAGGATAATGTAGAAATAATGACAGCCCATGTAAGTTATGTCATTAGCCCATATGCATTTTATAAACAGAATAGCAATACGCAATATTAATATACAAGTTAGGGAAAATAAAAGAGTGACTATACATGCATTTAATAAAATATTTTAAAAATAGTTTTGATTATTTTGACCGTTTTCATCACTGGTGGCCACCTCCACCTCCCCCTAACCCAACAATAAAAAACAAATTTAAATGGTGGTTTAATGTTTCACCTTATGATGTACATACACATACATTTGTGTTTAGCCTAAATAAATACTTACCATCACGAATAAATAAAGCCTGCTCAATGAATAAGGGCCATTGCATCTGATGTTATGTATAACTCAGGGTTTTGTTAGTGTAACATAATGAGAACTACATTGTATTATAATTTGTACTACTAGCTTAGTTAAATCATCATGCGTAGATACAATTGTTGTGAAAAAGTAGTGTTTTTTTTTTTTTTTACTTAAAAAAAAGGCGCATTAGTTTTCAAAATTGAATTAAATGTACACACATTTACAGTAAATATAATCACACCATAAGCATGTTTAATGATGTTAGACATATCTATTCACATAATATTTAAACGTTGTGGTATTTGTTACAAATGTTTATTATGTCTTGTTATTCTAGCAAAAGAAGTGCAAAAATGTTTCAAAAGTTTGTGGGATGTTTATGCCAGACATAAAAGCAATATTCCTAAAAGTAGTGGCTCTGGAGCTGATGGGCCAAAAATAAAGTGGGCAAATTATGTCCAAATGTCATTCCCGGACCCTTTCATATTAATTAGCCAATCAGTGTTACGAGAATATTAATCAGGACACATGGAAACATGCAACATGCAACATGGTGTTCTAAAACCTTTGACTGGTAGTGTGTGTATATACACTCACCTAAAGGATTATTAGGAACACCATACTAATACTGTGTTTGACCCCCTTTCGCCTTCAGAACTGCCTTAATTCTACGTGGCATTGATTCAACAAGGTGCTGAAAGCATTCTTTAGAAATGTTGGCCCATATTGATAGGATAGCATCTTGCAGTTGATGGAGATTTGTGGGATGCACATCCAGGGCACGAAGCTCCCGTTCCACCACATCCCAAAGATGCTCTATTGGGTTGAGATCTGGTGACTGTGGGGGCCAGTTTAGTACAGTGAACTCATTGTCATGTTCAAGAAACCAATTTGAAATGATTCGACCTTTGTGACATGGTGCATTATCCTGCTGGAAGTAGCCATCAGAGGATGGGTACATGGTGGTCATAAAGGGATGGACATGGTCAGAAACAATGCTCAGGTAGGCCGTGGCATTTAAACGATGCCCAATTGGCACTAAGGGGCCTAAAGTGTGCCAAGAAAACATCCCCCCCACCATTACACCACCACCACCAGCCTGCACAGTGGTAACAAGGCATGATGGATCCATGTTCTCATTCTGTTTACGCCAAATTCTGACTCTACCATCTGAATGTCTCAACAGAAATCGAGACTCATCAGACCAGGCAACATTTTTCCAGTCTTCAACTGTCCAATTTTGGTGAGCTTGTGCAAATTGTAGCCTCTTTTTCCTATTTGTAGTGGAGATGAGTGGTACCCGGTGGGGTCTTCTGCTGTTGTAGCCCATCCACCTCAAGGTTGTACGTGTTGTGGCTTCACAAATGCTTTGCTGCATACCTCGGTTGTAACGAGTGGTTATTTCAGTCAAAGTTGCTCTTCTATCAGCTTGAATCAGTCGACCCATTCTCCTCTGACCTCTAGCATCAACAAGGCATTTTCGCCCACAGGACTGCCGCATACTGGATGTTTTTCCCTTTTCACACCATTCTTTGTAAACCCTAGAAATGGTTGTGCGTGAAAATCCCAGTAACTGAGCAGATTGTGAAATACTCAGACCGGCCCGTCTGGCACCAACAACCATGCCACGCTCAAAATTGCTTAAATCACCTTTCTTTCCCATTCAGACATTCAGTTTGGAGTTCAGGAGATTGTCTTGACCAGGACCACACCCCTAAATGCATTGAAGCAACTGCCATGTGATTGGTTGGTTAGATAATTGCATTAATGAGAAATTGAACAGGTGTTCCTAATAATCCTTTAGGTGAGTGTATATATATATATATATATATATATATATATATATATATAATATGTGTATTACAACACTGTTAGCAAGCACATTTAAAAGATGCACACCATTTTGATAAGGGTTGTAACCAGTTAGGGTCTTGCACTGCAAGATGATGCTGATGTAAGTATTTATCAAAGGTGGATTATTATGGGATTTAGAAAGATAAATGAGAAAACAAATACATCAGCAGCAAAAAGAACAGCAACAAAACAAACAGACAAGGTCATCTTAGCTTTATAAAATCCATTCACAGGGTTTGTTTAAAAAGCAATAAAAGGGAATACAAAAGGACAATTGAAAAGGTTTGGTCATATAAATCAAGACAGTGAACTTCTCATCTTGCCACTTTTGAAAATAATTTGGAGATGTCCCTGCTTGCCCTCCTGCCCTTAATGAGAGAGCCTGTTGCATTTATAAGAACTTTTCTGCCTTGATAGCACTGTCATAATGAGCAATAGAGCATCTGCTCAGTTTGACCAACACAGGTCTCCAGCTAAATCTGATCACAGGTTTATGACTGATATTCCAATCACTTTAAATCAGTTTTAAAAATGCCACAGCAATTAAGCCTCAGTCATTCATTTGTATCTGCCAAACTACTGCCTATGGGAAAATGAAAAGAGGATGGAGATGAGTGTGTGTGTGTGTGTGTGTGTGTGTGTGTGTGTGATATTTGGTGTGTGAGTTTAAGGATTAGCTTCAGGTGTTTTATTTATAACAGCACATATTTTCTCCAACTCTACTGTTGCTACTTACAAAATATGGAGAACTCATATTTCAGAGGGTTTCGGTAGTGTTACTTTTGCCAGACAAGAAAACAACAACAACAACAACAAAACACCAGAGTGCCTACTGATGACCCATGGGCCTCTGCATTTAACTTACTAAAGCAAATACAAATATGCCGTGACTTGGGGCTAAATGCCTCCCTGATTATTATTGCTCACACAGTCTTCTTTCTTTGGGAGCTTCTCAGCCGAGATGAGGCCCCTGCTTAGAAACCATTTTACATCTCTAAATCCCCTCCACTCCACTGCGTTCCAATCAGGCAGACAATCAAGTTGTTTGTGTTCGAAATTGACCTTGTTATCCAATTAAAATAATTTGTGACTGTGCAGCGTGCAATTTAAAGTTAAAGGAGAGGAAGGGGGTGGAGGAGAAGGGGTTCGAAAGACAGCCTATGCTTTCACCGCTGATGTTTGCCTCCCAGAGACATCTAATTAAGAGGGTTAGATTGCACAGTGTAGGAATTCTTTAGGCAGTTGATCTTTGCATTCCTCTGGATCTTCACATTCATCTCTGGGTCAATGTCAGGATCAGGTTAACCCCAAGCAGACTTAAATGCAGCAAATTATCTGATTATCTTGTTCATTCCTTAAAGAGCGTATGGCTGCCTGTATTAAATACCATCACTTTTATCTGGGCTGTCTCGTTGACTGTCATAAAGTCAACTGGCAGGAACAGAGTTATAATATTGCTTGTTTGTGCATCACAGTTCTCCCACAGATGAAGCCCTGCAATCTTGAAATCTTGTAATGGCCTTGGCCAACTTCACTTCCTTTCTGTATGATTTCTCGATTTTTACAGCCAAGGTTACTCTGCATGGAGAAATGCAGAGCGCAACCTGGTTCAAATGAGGGCATAGTCTATTTTGCCTGAAGCACTTCTGAGCTGAAGAAAACAAGTGACAAACAAGGCTGAGTGAATTTGTAATGTTTAATGCCTTGTACTTCACTGTATTCTTGCACTTTGTATTGCACTTATGTTGTAAGTTGCCCTGGATAAGGGTGTCTGCCAATAAAAAAAAAAAAAAATAATAATAAAAAAAAAAAATAATAATAATAATAATAATAAGTCAAACCTGGATATTAATTACACAAAATAAGGGTATAAACTACTTCTTGAAAGACAAAAATCTAATACGTAGTTGTAGCTTGGCCATTTATACTGGCAGCTTTGAGACAAGACGCTTCTTACTGATGGGTATACAGACATTCTCTGGCCTTGAAAACCAAAGTAGCAGGTGAAAACTGAAGGGTAATGTCCAGATGCCTCAATAATATATACCTATATATGTGTGTGTAGCAGGGCCCATTGTGTATGTGCTTTTTATGGTGAGACATCATTCCTCTCTCTATATACAGTATACACTCACATAAAGGATTATTAGGAACACCTGTTCAATTTCTCATTAATGCAATTATCTAACCAACCAATCACATGGCAGTTGCTTCAATGCATTTAGGGGTGTGGTCCTGGTCAAGACAATCTCCTGAACTCCAAACTGAATGTCTGAATGGGAAAGAAAGGTGATTTAAGCAATTTTGAGCGTGGCATGGTTGTTGGTGCCAGACGGGCCGGTCTGAGTATTTCACAATCTGCTCAGTTACTGGGATTTTCACGCACAACCATTTCTAGGGTTTACAAAGAATGGTGTGAAAAGGGAAAAACATCCAGTAAGCGGCAGTCCTGTGGGCGAAAATGCCTTGTTGATGCTAGAGGTCAGAGGAGAATGAGCCGACTGATTCAAGCTGATAGAAGAGCAACTTTGACTGAAATAACCACTCGTTACAACCGAGGTATGCAGCAAAGCATTTGTGAAGCCACAACACGTACAACTTTGAGGCGGATGGGCTACAACAGCAGAAGACCCCACCGGGTACCACTCATCTCCACTACAAATAGGAAAAAGAGGCTACAATTTGCACAAGCTCACCAAAATTGGACAGTTGAAGACTGGAAAAATGTTGCCTGGTCTGATGAGTCTCGATTTCTGTTGAGACATTCAGATGGTAGAGTCAGAATTTGGCGTAAACAGAATGAGAACATGGATCCATCATGCCTTGTTACCACTGTGCAGGCTGGTGGTGGTGGTGTAATGGTGTGGGGGATGTTTTCTTGGCACACTTTAGGCCCCTTAGTGCCAATTGGGCATCGTTTAAATGCCACGGCCTACCTGAGCATTGTTTCTGACCATGTCCATCCCTTTATGACCACCATGTACCCATCCTCTGATGGCTACTTCCAGCAGGATAATGCACCATGTCACAAAGGTCGAATCATTTCAAATTGGTTTCTTGAACATGACAATGAGTTCACTGTACTAAACTGGCCCCCACAGTCACCAGATCTCAACCCAATAGAGCATCTTTGGGATGTGGTGGAACGGGAGCTTCGTGCCCTGGATGTGCATCCCACAAATCTCCATCAACTGCAAGATGCTATCCTATCAATATGGGCCAACATTTCTAAAGAATGCTTTCAGCACCTTGTTGAATCAATGCCACGTAGAATTAAGGCAGTTCTGAAGGCGAAAGGGGGTCAAACACAGTATTAGTATGGTGTTCCTAATAATCCTTTAGGTGAGTGTATGCCTAGTGCTATTTACAATTCAGAACATAAAGAAACATATGTACATTTCGGCCCATTGGAGTTTGCATTTTCCATAACACACAGGCATTCTACTACAGGGTCTATCACTATTCCGATCCCAAAGTATTAGCCTCCACAATCTCCTCTGTGATCAAATGCTCTGTTTAAACAGGAAAGAAAGGTGTTTTTAAAGTAATTTTGCTTTTTACAAGGTTCCGTTTAAGTCCTCCTGTTAAGTCTCCTGAATGCAATCCATTGGCGGTGAGGTATATACTTTCCCTACACATTTTGGAAAAATACCAGTTAAGTCTCCTCTTGATCATTAATTTGCCACTATGGCCAACACTTTATACTTAAACTTGCCTGAAAATTAATTTGTATTAGTGTTCCCATTTAAAGAGAATCTTAAATCATCAGAAAATATTATATTTCTATTGATATGTTGGTTGGACATATTAATACAAATTAAATTAAATGAAAATCACATTATTTTTGTATAATGCAGAATGCAGTGTTTATGTATTATTTTGTTTGATATTGTTTCTTTAGCAGAAGTTTAACATAATATACATATGTCATGCCTGCAGTGATGGAAATAACAGACGCACATAACCCTAGACATAAAATCAGTTAATATTACAGCAAAAGACAGAATTGATAACAATCCATAAAAGTGGTTTCTCTTGAGAGAGACCCTTAAAGGTGAGTCGCTTAATTAGGAGAAAGGTGGCAGGTTATTAGAGACAAGCTTAATTCAAGTGTCAGGAACTCACAGTCATTCGCTAGTACTGGTATTATTTTTCTTATCACACGAATCCCGAAACAATGGAATATTAACACGTATTAACATGCTGGAAAGTTATTATCTGTAGGACCACATTCTTTAATGATTTTGGCCTAGGAGTATAACTTAGGTAATATTTGTTTTGTCATTAGAGGGGATATGATAACCAAGTATCAATCATTTTAGTCATTTCGAGGGAATTTTCCTTATATTACTGACACCTCCACAGGGTACAAAGCATAGACAATTCAGACAGATTCACAATGAAAGTGTAGAATTGAAAAGGAGTATTAGGGATATATAAAGGTAATTTAAAACAGAGATGGTTTGAAGAATCTGTAGCATATTTTAAAATAAAGATTTCACAAAGACAGCAGGGAGCTCTGGTGGCTGATGGTTCAAATCTGACTGTCACCCATATTCCTAAAACTTTAAGGTTGTGTTTAATTTTGCATCATTTTTTAAGGTGAAAACGTCCCAATGGTGGAAAAATAACAAAGCATTTCATTCACTTTTGTTCAGTGAAATTAGCACTCTGTGTGACATTTGTGACTGTATCGTATACAACGTTTCTCAACATCTTTGCGTTTTTGCTTAGTGCATCTATTTGAAGATGTGTATGTGTAATGTGTATCTTGCCAATTATGGCCTGTCAATTTGGCACAGCTGGTTTCTAACCATACCACTCAATACACCTGACACACTGGATTATATGACATGTAAATTTGATTCCTCCAGAATCAATATTTAGTCAAATTAAGACAAAACCCCACTGATTAGGGAAGATTTAAGGGTTAATTAATGAAGGTTGCAATGCGTTCACTGCAAGACTTAAGTAAAAGGACAAGGAAACTCCAACATAAAAGGAGATTCTGTGGCGGCACTTCGCTCTCCCATTTCATCTTGCAGCCACATTTTGTCCCATTTGCATGATACTGTAATACATTTTCCAGATGAGTAAGTATAAGGGCTTGCTATTTTAATTACACTGACCTGAATTACAAACCATCTGTAACTGACTGCCTTTCTTGTCACAGCCCCATCTCAGATTAGGGCGCGAAGAATACTGACTCAATGTACTGTCACAGACCCTGTGCTTAGACATTCAGTACACCCACCCCACTGTTGAAGTTTTTCCACCCTTAATCAATCACCATCGTAGCCCTATAAGAAACTGTATTAATTGCAAGGCTATGTGGCACAGCAGTGAAATAATTCAATTCCACACTGTAAGTAAAGCAGATCTGCTATTGTGATTTATTGCCCTGAATTATGTGATAAAAAAAGAAAAGAAAATATACCGCAGACATGAATTATACCTTTGGACACTACAAACAGAGTCATTAGAAAACCCGTGGGATTTAGCTTGAATTTTCAAATGAAACACATTCCCCCCCTCCCCTCTCATTTATTAAGCAAGATAATGCAGTGGTGCTGCTGTCGTTTGTTTTGTGATTTATACATTGACTAATAACAGATTCAAAATTACCTGTCCAGGCCGGGCATTTTCACAAAGAAAGGTTTCATACTCGATGGCAAACACTGGTGCATTGTCATTGATGTCCATAACGGTGATGATCGCAATCCCTTTTCCCACTTGTGTTGGGTCTTCTGCAAAGAGATGAGAAAAACAGTGTAAGAATGCCTGCAATATCACAATGTGGCTTCTCCTAAAAACATACAGCCCCTTCAAGGTGGACTTCCAATCAAAAGAACACATCTCTCCTGCCAGTTCCATCAACTGGAATATTTGCAGTTTCCTCTACTGTGAATCAGTGTTCAAAATATTATGAACATATAGAACTGATTAATACATTTGGTTTAATTAACAATACAGATTGAATATTAAAGCAAAACAAATCACAGTATGGATGTTTCAAATATGAAGGGTGAACATGAACAGTGGTCAGAACATGTGTATGGTCAAATGCAATCAAAGCGTACACAAATACATCACCACAGTTTTCAGATGACAAGAGAAATGTGAAAAAATAACATTGGAACTCTGTATCCTTCCAGGCTACTGAGCGCAGCTATGAAGTAAATGAAATAGATTTTGTACATCTGGATGTGATTCTAGCACACCTGCTGTTGATTTAGAAGGGTGCAGGAGGAGGAGAAATGCATCAGTAATTATAATTTGTTCTTTCCCGAGTGTCACTGGAGATAACATTAAGCTGCGCACTGTGCCTGTGACATTAAAGTGAGTATTTAATAATGCTGACAACAAAGGAAATCATCGAGTCGATTGCTACAAGTCATCTAGAGTAATAGATTCGCTGACATACGGGCCTGCGGTTTCTCCCTCCCCCCATCTTTCTTCTTAGATTAAACAATACACATAGACCTAGATAGATATAAGAAAGACAAGACAGATAGATACATAGATAGATTCATACAACATACATACAAACACATCGATGATCGCTCTTTTTTTTTTCCTGTTAAGTTTCTCAAAAGTAATGAGGTAGTTGAATAGTCTTCTTTAAGCAAATCTTTCTATATCAGTTCAGATACAGCAGGCCCTCTCTTCCTCACAGGGCTGTCCCCTTAAAAACACTGGGCTCCTGGCATTTGAGTAGTGGAAATCACTTTGGTTTGAGACTTCCCTCCAATTACAGCAAGGAAACCGCTTTAGATCGACTGATAGATTCACTGATTCACTGAAAAAGCATTAGGATTTTAAATGCCTTCCGCTGTGTGTGTGTGACAGAAATCCCATTCAGCCTTCCTCGACACATGTATCCAGTCTTTAGATTTATTTCTCACACTGCGGGGATCCTCACTCCACGGGACTTTGGGTCATTGTGTTGTGTTGGAGCTGCCACATTCCTTGGTGCAGTCTTGTTTCAGATTGTACCCCTGTCATCATCGCTATTCGCTCCAGGTCAAGTTCTTGCATGCTATTGGGTTAGTAGGCACTTCAGCTGCAGGATTGTGAGGACAAGTTAGGCTAATTGTGACTAAAGTGGCTAGCTCTGGGGTTGTGGAAAAAAAAAAAAAGTCAAGAAACCCAACAATTAAACATTCAGTCTTCTCTGACTTTGCTCTTTTTCTCTCCTTTTTGCAGTTTTTAAGTTTACGGCACAGGAGGTGAAGAGCAAAGGTGATCTGTGATCTGACCTAGAACATTCCTGTCTAGACACACACACTCTCTTGTGTCCCGAAACCTGATGTATGGAGCTCAAACTTGCTTTTAGAAAACCTTTCTAAAGACCCTCCCACTTGTTAGCTGTCACATCTGCACACACTCTGTCTTTCAGCTCCAGTAGCATTTAACATGTATATTTTTATGTTTTCCAGTACATTTATGCCAGTTTAATTCTTCATTTCACCATTTTTACTATCAAATGTAATATTTAATTCTGTAAAATAGTGGACTGGTATGAAGAAAAACATTAAACCATTAAACCTTTTATGCTTCTTCCTGATTGAAAAAAATATATAGATTTTGTCAGGTCTTATATATATTGAGGGGGAATGTATATCCTAATTGTTATACAATGGTATGGAAATATATCTTCGCTTTAACCAACCAAATATCCACCTTGGATTCCTATGTTCAAAACATTACATACCAAACAAATGAGCTAGTATTAAAATCAGCAATGTAATTACAATAAAATGACTAAATAAAATTGGCACTTCATTTGAATTAAGTTCTCAATTTAGGTAATGAGAAAACACGCCGACATCCTCAGTAAATTGGAATTTAAATCATGCAGATATTGGTTTAAACAAATTACATTGGCACAGCACACTTGACAAAAAATTCAAACAAAACTTAAATTTTCTTTACATTTTTTGACATGCGAGAAGAGTTTACCTCAGGTCTACAGTACATTTATAAATGGTTGCCTTCCTAGGGTACACAGATATCACCAGGGGAAAAAGAATACAACTTCCCAAATGTCATTTTCAACAAATGACTAAGGCTGTACCATTTTCAGAATGCTTTAAATAGCACCGATTTGGGACTAGAAAAAACAAAGACTCTTTCGCTCTGTACACTACATTTACTGAGATTATCCCAGCCAAAAAAAACATATATTATTATTAGTAGTAGTTGTCGTAGTAGTAGCAGCAGCATTACTAGTCTTTTAATTGTTATTATTGCAACTTTTCAGTGAATCATTGTCCTAATTTGTCAATAATATCTCTCTAAATGCTTAGGCTATATAATGAAGTTCTAGTGTTGCTGCTGGGCTAGATGGAACTGTTTACCAGCTATTATGTTGTCAGTTTGATAGCAACGATTTTGATTGATTGATTAAACGTGGAAGGATTTACATTATGCAGTCTCATTTTTACACTGTCCTTCAAAACCTGCTTTTCACTCTCGCACATATGAAGCAGCATGATGATTCTCTAACAGCAGATCAAGATTGACTCCTTCTTAAACAATATCCATCTCTAAGCTGCAACAGTCAATTTGTAGAAAAGTAAAACACACCTAGGTTAAACAAACCCACCTGACATTCACTAACATGAGTTTCAAAGAGATTTTGTATGTAAATTATATTTCTGTGTTCGGCAACACTGAGTGAACTGAGCACTTAAGTGGTGACATACACAATTTGCATATCAATGAACACTTAAAGGGTACACCTTATAAAATAGGCAAAGCAACAAAGAAAATGAAAAACATTCATAAAAGACAGTGTATGAAGTATGTTTAAAAAGCATTGTTCTCCAATACTTACTGCTTTCCATTGCGAATATGGTAATGTTATGAACAGCATTTTGCTCTCGATCCAGTTGCTTGGCTGTACTAATGACCCCCGTCATGGCATCAATATTGAAAAACCTCTCAAGGTCGGTGTTACGATCTATGGAATACCTGCAATGAAGATACAAATGTGTCTTTAATTACATGCATTAATCCAGTCTTATGATTTGAATGAGCAACAGGTGTGTGCTCCAACACACTGCATAGTTACAAACCTGATATACCCACAATCCTTAGGGAAGCAACACTGCATACTCACCATTTGTAAGTCACAAGCAAACAAACAAACAGCTTCCAGTTGTCTAAACCTTACTCTGAGTTTCATGGTTTCAGCACTGTGGATTTGTGGTCAGCGATCCTTAGTGGAGGGCTGTGTGTTCAATCCCAGGAGGGGGGGCACTGCTGTCGTACCCTTGAGCAAGGTACTTTATCTATATTGTGCCATTAAAAACCCACCTGTATAAATGGGTAATTGTATGTAAAAATAATGTGGTATATTGTAACAATTGTAATATACCATGAATAGGGGCATCTGCTAAGAAATATAATAACAATAATGGTTACATATGCATCAGTATACCACCAATATACGAACTGGAGTGAGCATACATCATGCAGGAGTTAACCGCATCAGAAATTCCCCTGTAATAGGTGAATATTTAGGATTATTCTGAGATTAAGATAAAATACAAGATCAATGCTATATTTTATTCACTGCTTGACAAGACACAGTGCTAAGGAAACACAATAAGGAAAATAGAGCCAGACACACAAGTTTTTTTTGTTTTTTTTAGTTTACCTTCATTTGCTCCAAACAAAGGCCTACAGTGCACAACTCAACTGGAGAGTCTTCTGCAGCCTGACTCTGAAATACAGCTTCTATCCAATTAAGTTTTTTTTTTCCCTGTCGACTTTTATTCCTAATGACTGAGTCAAATTGAAAGGTACCGCATTAAACGGTACAATCCCCACGCAATTAAGTTGTTTTAAGTAAGCCGATGGAGAAACAGATGGCTTAAAGGAAAACAAATCAATCTGAATGATAAGAAAGCTACTTTGATTGATGATTTAACAGTACACTATATGATTGCATTGCACTTTGTTCTGTTTTTCCTGATAACTACCTACAATGAATGACTGTCAGAGTGTTTACATGTCACACATGGCATACCTGAGAGCAGAAACTGTCATTTTTATCGAGAGCTGGCATTCTTATAGCCTAATATCTAATAATGTACGTTTTATTCTTTTGTATTGTTTCAGATATGGAATTTAACATTTTGAGATTGTGTTGATGCAGACCAGTGTGTTTATGTCTTTACTGCTAGTGAGGAGACAAATTGAGCATTGCACAAACATGTTTTCCATCACACATGCATTTTTGTGGGTTCAGCCCCATATTTGAAGTATCCCGATAGAGGAATTCCCCAGCCTCAATATACTGAATATTCTGAGCCGGAATATTACGTTTCATATTCAGAATTTTCTAAGTATATGGTACATGGCGGAATATATATATATATATATATATATATATATATATATATATATATATATATATATATATATCTGGACACTAGTGGAATATTGGCAGCCATGTGAACACAGTGACTGGGACCTTATCATGTAAAGGTCTACAGAGTAATATTTAAGTAAATGCGAATCAAAACAGCATAGTGTGTGTACCCTCAGAGAGAGAGAGGGAGAGAGAAAGATAGAGAGAGAGGTTTTGGTGGGGGGAGGCAGTGGGGTTTGGTTGCCTGCTAAGCATTATATCACATGGCATCCTTGCGTAGTCTGCTACATCAAAGATGAATGAGAAGCCAGAACAGAGGGGTGGGTAATCCTGGTTCTGGAGAGTGACCTGTAAAAATCTGCAGGGTTGTGGCTCCTCAGCAACAAGGTTGGCTACCTCTGCCTTAATCATTAAAAGCTGAACTCTAGACTGCGAAACAACAGTCACACCACGCAGAGTCAAAATATTAACAAGGAGATAGAGTGAGTAGTGATAAATGACCTTTGTGGAAGAGGCAGGGTTTCCAGCAGCGTACTATACCTGATTGCACTGTTGGAGGCATCTGGGTCATGTGCAGATACTGTCCCGATGATAGTGCCAACCTTAGCAGCCTCTGAAACAACCATTCTGTTCAGCAGAGAGGTGAACACAGGTGGCTCATCCACATCTTCGACGTTGACCTTCACTGTCGTTGTGTCACTGAAGGGTCCCAAATTGAGAAACTGAGGGTCGATGTTCTTGTTTGTGGCCTCTATTCTTAAAGTGTAACTGGCTTTCGTTTCAAAATCAAGGCCCTACAAGGAATGAGAGGGAAATAAAGGGAAAAAACTGTACAATCATCAATGTAGAGAATATGCAACTGACATCCTGTGCTTTATATTACATTGGCTTGTGGTAATGGTCTGGACACAGTACAAGAGCAGATCAAAAGCGGACAAAGGAAGCTATTGAATGGAAAAGATGAAAACATATCTTTATGTTATCACTTGCTCTTTGTGAGATTTTTAGCCTTTGAATGTAGAATGGGTTCCCATTCCGGGCACATCATCCATAAAGACTGTAATGGGGTGAGTTAATTTGAGTTTTTAGACAGGGAATAGCTCTGGACAGACCTCATACATTAATCAGAATTGAAAACCTCTTTCTGGACAAGCCATGGGAGGATTATGTTGCTGGCATACTTCAAACAATCTTAATATTGCACAAGTCCTATGAAGCTGAATTTGATTCATCCACATGGTTCCATGTCTAGTCCCCACAAACTACATGCTTGGCCTCTCCTTAATTATTTTAGCTCAGAAAAATATAGTTTTGAACTGGGTTTGAAACCCATAGTCACACCTCCTCCACATTTCAAACAGATCTTGTGCTATGGTATAAACAAACAACAAAACTCTCAAATACCTCACCAAATACTTATTTTATTTCAGATGTTATAATTTACACATGAATAGATGGAATATTGTGCAACTGTGGGAACGAAATAAGAAATCTGTATGGTATTTCATTTTTTTTTTTTTTTGTACATCACATTTTCTCTTTCTATGTATATTATTTTAATGGGTTTGCATGTGTTTTTAGAGTGACAGCTAAATTATGAGCTTTCAATTTGTGGTATAAGTATCCACTTTCATAACCTGTACCAGGCTTCATGTTGGATCACTACAGGAAGACTACAATGTGAATACAGAAGCATTATGCTTCCCTGAACAATTAATGCAGTCTATCACATTGTTGCTTTTTAGTAGCAAAACAAAGACAGGGTAAGGGTGTCAATGGCTTTGGCAGACTTTCAGAGATGAAGCCTACTGATTTACAGCCATGCCTTTGTTAATTAAGTTCATTTATTTCTGCAGCAGTGATTAATGCAGGGGCTGCATGATCTTGAGAGACATTTTCATCTGGGCAGACTTTTAAAATCACTCTATAAATATCCTGTGATGTGCCACCCCCCTATATCTGAAGTCCCTGTGGGAGATTAATGGGAAAGAAGAAATATGAGCATTTCTGAGCTATATATGCATATGCACTTCCACACACCATGAAGAAAAACACATTGAAATGGCAGGGGTAGACAATAAGGCTAAATAAAACTTAATTACATGAAAGTAAGATCAAATAACATTAAATAAAGTAAAGCAGAGCTGCCAAGTGACCAAATAAATCCCCCCATAAAAATCTAAAACAAATCAACATAGATCTTCAGAAATAACTAAAGAAAAGAGAGCCACCAGAAGTATGAAGCCACTTCTCAGAAAGGTATGCGGTCAACTCAAGTTTTAGAATAAACCTGACTACTACTGGTTACGATCCTAATGAGGGAGATGGTACTTCTTTGTGGATTTACTCTTCAATGTTTGTAAAACAGAAGAGAACTAAACCTAGATTATGACTTTAATCTCTGTAGAAACCTAAACACTCATGCCATGACACATCCAAGCATCCACTGCCTGGCATAGCTGGCTACATCTGGCCCATTCCTAATGGCATTGCAACAGAACCATTTTGAATTCCTAAGCTGTTTACTACATCATAAATGCTGTGTATTTTTTTTTATTATTTTATTAATTTGTAATCACATTGAACATTTTTCTGTGTAATAACAGGCCTTTCTGACAAATCTCTTTTGAGTGAGTCTTCATCCTTATTACATATAAGGATATATATACTGTATATATATCCCTGTGAGATTAGTATGAAGACTTGCATATATACTGGCAAATACTGGCAGCATATATCTGACATTCTGGACCATATTTCCAGTCCTTTGCAAATGTTTCATGCTGGTATATTTCACCATAAATTTAAATAGATGTAAGATATCTAGATGTAAATACAAATCACCATTCCAGAAAGATTTATTTGAGACATTAGACTTGTGGAGCTCAAACCTTGACTTGTTAATAGAAGACAAAGACTTCTCTTAAACTGATTTAGAAAGAGATCCAAGCACAAACATGTGGAAACATAAAGGCACTCTTTACTCCTTACCCTGTGAAGATTTTTTTTTTATTTTTACCTCACAGAAACTGAAATTTATATTTCCTGGCTTATTTTGCAACAAATGAGTTTTACAACAGAACTGGGGAATAAAATGCCTCGATTCCTATTACATCTTGAAGCTGCTTTACCTTTTGAAGAGTTATGAGTCCCTCATGAGTTTCTTTGTCGGCAGAAACTTTGAACGTCCCAAGGCCATCCCCATCTATAATCCTGTATTCCATTTCAGCATTTGGTCCCACATCAGCGTCGGCAGCTTTTATCTTGGCTACCACTGACGCCGCGGGCAGAGACTCAGGCACATTGTATTGATAGGATTCTGCGAAAGCCAACACAGTTATTGATGAGACAATTTTCTTACTCTTATCACCTGTTTGCTAAAGAGCCATGCTGTTTAGCTTTTTCTTTTTCTGATTCAGCTGATTTGGTCTCAAAGTGGCTGCTCGGATGTCACTACTTCCAGACTCAAGCAGATGTCATTTATACCATTAACATCACGCATCTAAACCAATTGGGTTTAATGAGTGTAGCACATTAGTCCAGATTTATAAGACTCTAGATTCAATGTACCACGGTTACAGCTCTGCATTCCATTCAATCTACTAATACAAATACGTTTTTTTCAAATGTAAAATTATTACCAATGAGTCCTCATTAAAAAATATGTTCATTTTGACAAAGTAGAATTTGCAATTTTCATTTCTAAAAGAATAATCAACACACTACTGCTTCCTGCTCCAGTTCTCATTTGGCTCTAAAATGACGAATTGTAGAAGAGACCACATGGCTGTGGATGCCCTCTGTTTGAAAGATCCTAGTTTGTATATGTTGCTTTGCATGTTTTAACCAGTATGCTCAGCTTTCATAGTATGCTATATTACCAAACGTCATGGGACAACAGACAAGCACCATACAATTACTTACAATGTATTTATTAGTTTATTTGTAGGCCCACCCTTGGCACAATGGCTGGTACCACCCTATTAGTAGTAGATCAAAGAAAGACCTTTTGTTGACCAACATTTTCCAATGCATTCTGCTGGTACATTCCATAATTGGAGGAGGAAGGCTTGTTCCATTTTGTTTTGCCAATATTCTATGATGAGTTAATATTTGATATATATAATTTGTATAGACCTTTTGACCCCATGCTTTCAAGTTTCAAAGTAGATATGGTTAAACAAACAGCAGATGGTAATTATTTGAGCTTGATGAGATTCAATACAAGGAACATGGAAGCAGCACATGCTACAAACATAATTGCCTATAAATAGACCCCTTTTCCACAAATATATATGTTCAAAGAGACGAGGCTCCAGTTTTATGTAGGCAGATGATTAGACTAAGTGAAGTATGGAGCGAAATCCTGTTTGTGGCTGAACCACTGAACATTTTGATCAGGCTTATTTTCCTCCCTGGTTGAAAAAATTAAAAATAAAACATATCAGCAGAAATCTCATCCTCACCTGTAAAACCTAATTAAACTCTTTTCCACACTCAGAAAATCATCATCAAAATCCACCAAACGCACAATCGTAGCCATTTATTAAAGCGTTTCTCTCCACTTCAGTAACCTGACATTATGCAGTGTTTTGATTAGCCATTTTGTTTCAAAATGCTAATTTGCTTAACGTTGTTTTCCAGCGCATAATCTTTTTTGATGGCTTTTTAATTCACCGTGGAATGGCTGCACCTTAAATGACAAAATTACGTGCATTTCTCTTGGGTTTTTATCCTTTTCTTTTTTTGAATCCCAGGATCATGAGCCTGAGCTAGCAATCACCAGTGGACATGGCGAGTGATAACAAAATATTGATTCTATCCGTTGACCTTGCTACTGCACTAGTATAGCCCCCTTCCTACTCACCAGCACTGTTTTAAAGGAAACCCAATAGTTTAAATTGAACACCTTCCTTCTGTTTCAAGAAAGCACAGTTGGCGTCTACACTTCCAAACATTTTAATATGTTGTTGGTACTTCTTACTGTGTCCTAAGCTTTTGCACCTTAAAATATAGCATATTATGTTGAAAAAATAAAATCCAGTAAAAATCCAGTACAATTTGGAATCCTAATTATTATTTTCATTTTTTTTACCGCAAGTTTGCAATTGCCAGTTACTGAACTTAGGTCTTGGCCATGATTTCATTGAAGTCTCAGGAGGTATGAGACAAAATCCTCTGACGTGCACAAAGTCAAAAGCATCCAGCTGTGTTTTGAAGCGGCAAGCCCAGAAAATATTTGTCTGTCTGTCACACTAATCAGAGGATTTGACGCAGATGGAATGGCAAACACCCCCAATCTTGCAGGTCCATAAAGCAAAACAAAAGGCCAACATTCATGGATATTGTATCCATCGTGACTAGTGAGACCACTTACTGCGGGAGAAGCGTGGTGGGTTGTCATTAACATCAGTGAGGGTAACAGTCACAGAGGTTGTCCCAGAGAGGCCTCCCATTTGTCCCACCATATCCTTGGCTTGAATAACTAAAAGGTACTGGTCCTTGGCTTCTCTGTCCATGTTGGGAAGGGCTGTTCTGATAATCCCTATAGAAAGAAAGAACAAAAGGATTTTTTTTAAAGTTAAATGAAAAATGCTGACATTTTGAAGTTAATACAGACTTTATATGTTGTCATCCTGTTTTATGTCAGCATCACATAGAAGTTAAACTTTTTTCACAATCCACTGGCTTCAATCAACTAGTAGCCAAAAATACATTATAGATATCTGATATATATATATATATATATATATATATATATATATATATATATATATATATATATATATATATATATATATATATATAGATATAGATAGATAGATAGATAGATATAGATACATATATATATATATATATATATATATATATATATATATAGATAGAATATACTGTACTGAATATATGTATGCAGCATATCCACTTCATAATTTATCATGTACGTTCACAAATTTGTTCCAGTCCTTAAAACTGAAGGCATGTACAGTTTTTGTAGATCACAGCCATTCTCTTATATTAGTTTCTGAACTTTAATTTACTGCTTCATATATTGCATGAAATGTATTTTCCCCCTGAACAAAACTCCAGAATTACAGTATGGTGAAAGGTCTGGTAATTCCTGCTCCAATATTGTATGTCATTTATACTTTTAAAAAACTCTTAGGGTTAACCTACAGCAAAATTAATGAAAATCATTTTATTCCAGACGTTGGGCCTGATATTCATAGGATTTGCATGGGTCACGCACAAATGCACATTATTTGTCATATTCAAAACCCCGTTTTGCGTGGCACAAGCCATTCTGAACCACTCACCCTTTAATTGTATGCATGGTGGAAAATGGGGGGAGTGGCCGAAAATATGTGTGATTCCTGCTATATTTGTAGCTGTGTGCTGCACAAAAAAACAGGTTTGCGATATACGCAAAATAACACGTTGAAAAGGATGGCGTTAACTGTGCACACAGCACTATTTCAGGGCACAGTCAACAATGCAGCTGTCTGTTTTAATATATGGTTGTATGTGTGCTGCACCAGAACAAGTTCCTAACAGTTTTTACTTGACTGAATGGCAATACATACATACATACATACATACATACATATATACATAGGAAACATAGCCTAGTTAGTAGCATGTAGTGTGTCTGTAGACATTTGGACAGTAATGCTGCACTGTATAATCAGCAACAGCAAGAAGATATGCTGCAGGGTGTACCGGCCTCACAAAGACACAATTCGCCCCCCTCATACGTTCATGAGCATACACCGATCAGCCATAACATTATGACCACCTGCCTAATATTGTGTAGGTCCCCCTTTTGCAGCCAAAACAGCCCTGACCCGTCGTGGCATGGACTCCACTAGACCTCTGAAGGTGTGCTGTGGTATCTGGCACCAAGACGTTAGTAGCAGATCCTTTAAGTACTGTAAGTTGCAAGGTGGGGCCTGCATGGATCGGACTTGTTTGTCCAGCACATCCCACAGATGCTCAATTGGATTGAGATCTGGGGAATTTGGAGGCCAAGTCAACACCTTGAACTCATGATTCATCAGACCAGGACACCTTCTTCCATTGCTCTGTGGTCCAGTTCTGATGCTCATGTGCCCTTTGTAGGCGCTTTCGGCAGTGGACAGGGGTCAGCACGGGCACCCTGACTGGTCTGCGGCTACGCAGCCCCATACGCAACAAACTGCGATGCACTGTGTGTTCTGACACCTTTCTATCAGAACCAGCATGAACTGTTCAGCAATTTGAGCTACAGTAGCTCGTCTGTTGGATCGGACCACACGGGCCAGCCTTCGCTCCCCACGTGCATCAATGAGCCTTGACCGCCCATGACCCTGTCACCGGTTCACCGCTTTTCTTCCTTGGACCACTTTTGATAGGTACTGACCACTGCAGACCGGGAACACCCCACAAGAGCTGCAGTTTTGGAGATGCTCTGACCCAGTCGTCTAGCTACCATAATGTGGCCCTTGTCAAAGTCGCTCAGATCCTTACGCTTGCCCATTTTTCCTGCTTCTAACACATCAACTTTGAGGACAAAATGTTCACTTGCTGCCTAATATATCCCACCCACTGACAGGTGCCATGATAACGAGATTATCAGTGTTATTCACTTCACCTGTCAGTGCTCATAATGTTATGGCTGATCAGTGTATTTAACCATTAGTGTGTTCACTTATCATAGAGACATATAACAAACACATACATATAGGTGTGTATATACAGACAGGTGACAAAATAACCTCTCTGGAGCTCAACTGGAGGGATGAACATCATTCTTCCAAAAGATATTCCCTCATTTGGATTTTGATGATGGTGGTGGAGAGTGCTGTGAGATCTGGTGACTGTGAAGGCCATAGCATATGATTCACATCATTTTCATACTCCTCAAACTATTCAGTGCCCCCTCGTGCCCTGTGGATGGGGGCATTGTCATCCTGGAAGAGACCACTCCTATCAGGATAGAAATCTTTCACCATCTTTTCACCATGATCACTCAGATTTGCAGTGACCCTTCCTTTGCCAAACATTCAGGCCTGTACCGTTCTCTTGGTGTACGCGACACATGCACTCTCCCACTTGTCGAGAATATGGTGAAGGATGACTCATCTGATCATATCACTTTTTTCCACATCTCTGTAGACTAGTGCCTATGACCCCCCATTCAAAGTCAATTAGATCCTTTTTTCTTATTATTTCCTAATTTATACATGTATTTATATATATATATATATATATATATATATACATACTATTTATTTTTCCAGTTTTTATTGAAACTTGAGGCATTCAAGTCCAGTGAATAACCTGAAATGGTACAAAGGTAAGTGGTAAACTGCCAGAGGTTAAAAAAATAAAGTTTAGGTTACCAAAAACTGAAAAATAATGTACATTTCCGTTATATACTGTGTTACTACACCCTCTTAAGCATTATTTGGCAGTGTTACGCACAACTCCATTGCATAGAAGTTACACTGTATTTCTACAATGCACACATCATTTGAAAGCTTATTCTCTTGGCTACCAAAGTGTTTAATTCTCAAACACATCTGATTTACAGTTTCCACGTCGCCATAAACACGCAGTCTGCTCCGGGGGTGAGAGGGGGTCTCATTCAGACGGTCACAAATCACTCAGTTTCGATCATATTTCTTTGCAAATAGGCTTGTTTTGTTCACAACAACCTAACGATCCAGAATATATTATTCTTCTATCAAATACAGATCCAATTATGTAAAATCATTGTGTGTTAGTACACTGTAAACAGAGTTTTCCATCTTGACATTTTGAGCTCTCTACGGGTGTGTGTTACTTCTACCTAAACAATGGTCTTGTTTTGATCAGTAGACTGTCGGGTTTGAGAATATGTCAAAGTTGTCAATATTTTCAATATAATGCACACTGGCTTCAAAACACAACTGGATGCTTTTGACTTTGTGTACGTCAGAGGACTTTTAACGGTTTAAATGAGTCTAAACAAGGAAAAAAACGGGACATTTATTGAAATATTGTCAATATTCAGACCAAGTATCCCCCCACCCCCCCATTTCAGAATTCAGAGTGTGGGGGGGGGGGATAAATGATGGGGGGGTATAAAAAACAAACAGATTGTTCACATCAGAGAATGCTTCATTGTTAGAAAGCTGAGAGTCTCAGCTTTCATGGGATATCAAATACTTGGCAAACAACACAACAGTGAAGAGTACACATGGGATTAAAAAGATTAAAAAGAAGCACACGTATTTGGTGCCAAAGGGGTTTGTCAGCTTAAGGGGTTACATTTTGTTAAACAAAATGATTCCATGCTTTATTTTTTATTTCCAATTGTTTATTTGTTCTATGATTTAGTACATTGAGACATTCAACTGCATTAAGTAGTATATATATATATATATATGAATGTACAAATAATAGAATGCTTAAAATGTCACAAATGAGTGTAGAAACATGGCACCCGCCTCTGTCCAGCAAACTGCCTTTAATGCTGTGACTCAATTAGCATATGGTAAAGACTCTCTAATTGGAAACATAAGATGCAAATGTATTCTTTAGAGGTCATTAAACATGCGCATAGCACAATCAAATTTGAATTGCGTGAAAGCCCTAATTAGACTGAATATACACGTTTTTGCGTGATATTTGTGGTACGCATTTATGCAAGAAATGTGCAAAGCTGGCTCAAACTGTGGGAATAACAGTGCACTTTGGAGTGGTGCATGTGGGTTTGTGAAACACAGAGAAAAAAATGATATATTCCAATGTCGCGCAAAGATTTGCACCATGATTGAATATCTCTCTTTTTTTGCATTGTTCTTACGCTGCACACATTGGAAATTGCGCAAAGTTTTAATATTTTCATCTTCTAATCTGGGGGTTTTGATATTGCAATTTAAATTTCTAAAAGCATTATTTTGTGGTGGGGGGTGGGTGGAGTCTATGGGTCTGTTTTTTCACTTAAACCCTTAAACCCTAAAAATGTAATAGTGAAGAGAATACAGTTTAATACAGGGGTGTCAAACATAAGGCCCACAGGCCCAAAGGGTGATTTGAGAAAACTTAAGTCCATTTAATTAAAGTAAAATTTTCTAAGAATACAATAACACCCTGGAGCTTTTCCAGATCTGCAGGGACACAAGGACCTTGGAACACAAATGGAAATTGGGCTTAAAGGCATTCAAGACAGAAAACAGGAGACACTTCTTCACACAGAGAGTTATTACAACCTGAAACAAACTCCCCAGCGATGTGGTTGAAGCCGACAATGTGGGAACAGTCAAAAATGGATATTAATGGTAATTAATGGACACCAACCGAGCACGATGGGTCGAATGGCCTCCTCTCATTTGTAAACTTTGTTATGTTTCTTATGTTTCTATTAAGGAATACGGTGCATGTAGTTCCTATTTTGTCCACTAGGCACACATAGGCTGCTGTGAGTGTGTGCTGCTGCATCAGACAAGAACCAGCTAGATCACAAGAAAACCTAAAAAACACCAGGCCGAGAGCTGCTGCTTTGATTACATTGCCATAGCTAGCCAACATTAACTTGAAGATGTTGTCCTCAAAGATCCTTTGCAAGTTCGGGGGAGTATTTATCTTTCTGACCAGTCATTCTCCATAATGAACCTAAACAAGACCAAACTGCAGTCTTGGTTAATAAACAGTCATCTGAATGACATAATGAAAATCGCAAATACTCAAATACTGGTCCCTGATGTTGATGCATTGGCTATTGCCAAGAGATGTCAGGTGTCAGGACGCAGCAAGTGACAAAGAGTGAGAGTAGGTACATTTCTTTTGGTCCATTTTCTATGGAGAAAAACATGCATTTGAGATTGATTGCTGGGTGGGTGCGTTGGCTACTAAAATGTTGCATAGGGTACAATGCAAAATATGCATAGGTTACTCTACTGTGAATAATTGAGTTTCCTACAGTAGCTAATATGGAGGGATATCATATATAATTATTATCTGAGACTTGTTAGTTTTTCAGAGATTTTAATTAAATGTGCTGGTGTCCTGACAATTCGCTCACAATGGTTTAAATGTCCCAGTTTCTTGTTATTCCTTGTTTAGACTCACTTAAACCCTTAAAAGTAGACAAGGCATGTTTATATGTGAAACCAATGTGCATTATATTGCACATATTGACAACTTTGACCTATTCTGGAACCAGACAGTCTACTGATCAAAACATGACCACCCCTGTTTTGGTAGAAGCAACACATGCCAGTACAGAGCTCAAAATGTCAGGAAGTAAATACTCTCTTTACAGTTTACTAATACAAAACTATTTTATATCATCGGATGTGAACTTCTCTGTGTTTGATAGTGGACACTGCGCTGTAATTTCATTTAACAATGGTATGGCCTGCATATCTATTATTACACTTTGTGAATCCCTGAGACTCTCTTGAACTCATAATTCTCTGTGAATAACTTAAACCTCTTTTTTCCCACCTTTTGAAAAATTGTGATGGTAATAAAGTGATGGTTAAGGGACCAGGTGTCAGTGTTATAGAAATAAAGACAGAGGTGCTATCAATGTCTGTCTATTGAGATTTCCAAGGCAGAGAACAATGCAAGTTATGTATCCCACTCCATCATCAGGACACTGTGGTATCTGGATTTACTCTTGAAGTGGGTGACAAAAAGACTTCCAGTGTGTCACATCTAAACTAATGTAATAGAATGTATACATGAGCACCGGGTTATTTATTAATGTACAATATTCCATTTCTGGGTGCAAGTGCACTTCATTTAAAAAAAATTCTGATACAATCTCTTCACATTCACTCGAGAGAGCAGTGTATCAGTCAGCTTTCAAGTCGTCTTCTCTTGAACTTGGTGGTGCAAAAGTGTTCACAGAAACGTTTTGATCATACATATGTAGGAGTGGTATTCTGCTGCAATTTTTTTTTTTTTATAAAACAACCCTGTTTGCTGAGATTTGTTTTTCTTCTTCACTAAACATGATGCCAATTACAGTGGCAGTCTACAGAACACTAAGTCGTGCCTATCACATCTGTGAACTGTGATAACAGGTTGCTGTCACAAAGGGTTTCAAGGTCATTCTGGTCAGAAAACTCATGTCTGCAGCATGTTATTTTTACCTGGGATTTTCCTGGCTTGCTGTACAGTATGTCTCCAATAACATGACATTAAAAAAGGAAAGGGGAAACAAAAGATCACTGAAAAGTTGGTTAAGCAGAATTATCAATATGAAATTCTGTCCCGAGATCTATTAACTTTATTTAAAAAAATAGATTGATTGATTCCCCGCCCCCATATGTTCTTAGATACTTCACATTCATTAGGGATACATTTCAATAGCTATGACACATGCCTAAAATTAGTTTAAATACAAATGGAATTTATATTTTTGTGGCCATTTTTAAACATTGCCAAACATATGTAATTCAGCAACCTTTTCAGTCATCGTGCTTTAAGGATTATATTTTTAAATACGTTATTTTAACTAGAGTGAATGGCTATCGGCTCATATGATAACCTAAACAGAAATAAAATGAGTCACAAAGAATACCTATTATAGAACTAGCAAAAGGAAATAATGAATAGAAAATATAATTCACGTGATATAAGCTACTCCTTCAAATACATTATCTTCAAAATAATATGCATGCTTTCAAATAAATGGGGGTGGGTTGGTGAGCTCTAACGTATGTTTAAGGACTTTATGAAATTGGGAAGCATCTTAAATTGGCTTGTCTGCCACATTGCATGCAATGATGGTACTCGCTTTCTAAACTGGAAAACATTTTAATTGAGTTCCTTGATTTGTGCCCTTTCAAAATGCTTTGATTCTGATGCTTCCTGTCAAGCACCTCCAGAATGCTCGCAGTCAATATATTATTGAAGTAATTTATTTCAGCTGAGGGAGAAAAAGAGTCTAATAAAAATGCTAAGCGTACTGGCTGTACGTCTCCAGCAAGAACACAGAAGGAGACCCTGCCACATCAACCAAATTAAATGGTAGGAGTACGCAATCTTTTCGCTTTAGATGAGGAGCACAAACGACTGTTATTTAACACCTTTGAGGTTAACATGCACGATTTTCATTTGACCAGGACAATCTTGCTTTATTAGTTTCTTCCAGATCCATTCTATCTGTTGTAAAAGAATAGAGCTTTTTCTTATGATCCTGTCATACCATTTGCTGTACATGAATTGCCTCTTGACCCATCCTGGCACTAAAACTAGATGGATTAGAAAATGCAATTCTCAACTGGAGCATTCTAAAGGGCATCAGTATATAGTAATTAAGATGGGATTACCATTATTATACAGATGCCTGCAAAACCCTTGCAGTGGGTTGCTTGGATGGCTCCACAATATAAGAATGCGGCAGATGCAATACTGCATTTTATGAGGCACCTTGAACTTGAGGCCTATGGTTTACAAGTGCAGATTGTGGCTTTTTGATTTGTATTATTTTTATTATTCAAATCATTATAATATTTCACATCAATTAATTTCCAAGCTTATTGGGAGCAGGAGGTGCTGAGATAAACTGAACTGTTAACTTGTGGCATTTAAAAATATCAGGTATAAGCAAAGAGCAAATATATCCCTTAAATATCCCTATGTATTTATTATTTAGATGTTAATGTGAGTGCTAATTGTGCATGGAGGTATATCATTTAGCTTAATGACGACTGGTTTTATTTGTGCCATGTTTAATTGGGGGGTGGCATAGAGTAAGAGTGCTTACCTGCCACATAGGACAGGCGAAAAAACAGAAAAAAAAAAGATTTCAAAAAATGAAACTCCAAATTTAAATTGCTCTGTTGGATTCAAACATTAGCAACAAATTGGTAACACACATCACGGTAGTGTTGTGTTTGCACCTTTAGAAGGGAAGACTTTTAAATAAACAATAAAGTGTTCCAAAGTTAATAAAGACGAGCACTAAAGCTGCTCCCGATCATTAGCTTCGTCTGTCTCTAGACATTCTATAAATCTCTTGCTGCTAAACAGTCGGACTCATATTGAACAGCTGTTATAAGAAAGAGCATGCTCGGTATTTGTTTTTTCTTCTTACACATTCATAGAAGTATGGATGAATGCCCCGCTGCTAAATCTATTTACCTGCTTAAAGTAAGAAGCAAGGATTTTTATCGATAATACAGACAAACTCAGTCACAGTTGATAGTTTTGTGCCCTGCATCTAAGAAGGAAGGCCGTTATCCCATAGCTGTTACATTAAAAAGCAAAATGTCAGTGATTATGTTGTTTTATTTTGTATTTTTCTGGTTCACATCTTGTCTCCCGTGTGGGGTTTGGTTAAATAGTGTCCTGGCGTAGAACAGAGCACAAATTACAAACAAGCGGATGTGTCTGCCTACAGAACTATATATCCAATAATAGTGCTTTACTTAGAGGCATCAGTTGTGCTTTTAGCATCATTGGCACTCACTCACTCAAAGGATGCATCCCACAGCAGCAGTGACTTTTAAAATAGTACAGATATATCTCACCATTAGCACTGCCCTGTGTAGTTTTCCCCAATGAACCATGAGGAAGAAAATGTATTTATAAATAGTGATGATAGTTAGGTTTGTCATTCATATTAAATTAACATAGTGATCAAAGGAACAACTCAATGTTTCGTCTGCTATAAGACTGACCCTCTAGACCAATCAAATCTCAATTGCCCCATTCGATAAAAATTCAGTGTTCATATGCATTAATCATTTGCATATTTAAAGGCAGAAAAAACAAAACCTGTTATCTAACTGTATATAAACTATCTACATGGAGGCCATAGCTGAACAAAAAACAATAAAACATTGTGTTTTTAAGCCAGAATAAAATGTAGCTAATTCCACGTATGGGTGCTAAGAAACACTTTCAGGTACTGCAAGTAGAATTCTGACAGGCCTGCTAACACCTCGGCACAAGTGAAATGATAGTGAAGGGAGCTTTATTGATCTTTAATTCAATTGCATCATTAAGAGGATGTTTCTACCGAAGATTTGGATCAAACAAGATTGGGAAGTCTGGCATCTGACTACCCTTAATGTTCAGCTTTGATAGAGACTCCCTTTTCCACAGTGCCCAAGGTCATGAGCTTGTCCTGATATCTTTAAATTGTCAATGGTTTAAAGACCTAGCAATTCTGATACGTTTTGCAGAGCATTGACTCCATTAAAATCATTAAGAGCTTAGGTGCAAGGGAAACCAGAAAAACCTATGGCGTGATCCAACCAAACTGGCCAGATGCACAGTGTATCACTGTGAGGTTAAAGTACTGCGGAGGAATATCTGCTTTGTTTTAGTTTGAAGTAAGCCTGCAATTTATATGTTTCACTGCTGTCTATCTCTGCCTACAAAGGCCAGCACATCCATTGCTATAGCTAATAAAGGGCCTATTATATCTTCAAAGTTTGTTTACTGAGATTCCTTCAAAGATTGGAAGTAAATGACTCTTAGAACCTAGTGACTCAAAACACATACCCACACACAAATCTTCAACCATTATAAAATTAAACACATTTCTCAATTAAACTCAAATGCTATAGATTCAAGAACAAAATTACTCCACAAGGACATAATTTAGCATCTTTACAATTTAAGCTGGAAATCAACATAAAAAGGAGAAGAATGACCTTTTGTTTCTCTCAAACATTCCTTTTTTTTGCATACTGGTAGGACTGCATTGATATTCATCATAGGACATATTCATTCCCAAGGATACATTCCTATTCTAGACAACAAAGCCTAACCATGTTTATAATGGCCATACTAACTTAAAAACACATAAGATGCTAGAACGAGTTGCTTGCTGATGTACCCCCCATAAATAACAATAAGTCAGCTCTCAAAATAAACACCAAACTATCGAGCAGAGACTTACTGTTTAATTCCCACATTCACTTCTCATGCTGTAGTAGTTCTTTCAACTGCTGCTTTATTAGCATCACACAAAAAAAAAGAAAAGGAAAAAGAACATCTTTGTTCTAAAGTGTTTTACAGCGGGTACATTGAATTATCATAAGAGTTTAATTACAGCTAGTGCGTGTACATCGTAATTCATACAGCTTGACTGGAATTAGTGTTTTATTAATTATTGATTTGCAAAACACTACAGTTACACAGGGTGATTCATAACCCGCGCAGCACTGTGTGTGAGGAAACGGAGACTGTGCGGATGATTCGAAAAGGAAATGTCTATGACAACCTCGCTCTTGAGGATCGGAGAGGGTGGCTGCATAATGGCAATGTTTAATGCAAAACAACCAAATGGCGGGGAGACATTTAAAATACAAAAACTGCCTGAAATTACCTCAGTATTGTGAAAGGCACTTATCAAACTGCTGATACTGGTGACATGCTATAATTATGCAGCATCAGTAAGATCAATCTTGGTGAAAATTGATTCCCAGGGCTCATGTAGACAACAATAACAGCCATAGCAACCAAAGTTCACTCTTCAGCTCCGTACCGCCATTTTCACCCTATGAACATTGACATTCTTGACATTGACATTGACATTGAAAGTCTGTCCTTCTGCTTTAACTACTGAGCGGCATCTGGTGTCTTTATACCCAAAAAACCCACAGAGGTTTCACACAAAGTCACTGTCTTACACCCCTTTATCCCAAAATGGCTGCCCCCCATGGTTAAGAAGTACAGAGACACTAGAAGGATCTCCTTTTTTTTCACGTTAGTGGACACATTTTGGTGACTATACAGTCAGGTTAAGGAGATGGGAAATAACCTGTGTTACCTGTCTTTGGCTCCACGGAGAAGTATGGCTGACCCTGCAGAATGCTGTAGACAACTCTGGCACTGTTTCCATATGTGGGGTCATCCGCATCAGTGGCTGTCACTTGAACAACAGAGGTTCCTGTAATTACAAGTTGCAGATTCTCATTTGAACAGGCAAGGACCAGATGCTTACATGTAAATCATGTCCTTGTACACTAACTCATTTGCTTTTCCCTATTTAAATGAAAATATTGTAATGAAATGTACATATATATTATTGAATTATGTCCTGATTCAACTAAAGCATTTAATTATAAAAATTATTAAAAAAAAATATTTTTCAAAGTATTATAAACGTGTGCGTTAGTTGGAATTCTAATGCATTTTTTAGAAAGTGGTTAGGAGATAAACTTAGATTTCATAAAAATACATACTGAGAAGTTCAGTTCTGAAGTATGCTGTCAACATAAATTAAAACAGGAGATTGATGTGATGTACTGAGTTTAGTGACAACCTCAAAAATCCACACGGGATCCTGGCAGAAGTGAAAGTAAGTTCAAGATTTTCTCTTTTTTTTTTTTTTGGATTGCAGTTTTTAAAGTATTTTTTCTTTGTGGTGTTTTGCATTAAGAAGCATTTTTATTTTAGCAAAAGGAATTCTCCTTCTAGACATCAATTACACAACTTTATTTCTCTGTTTCCCATTGAAGTGAGCTTGCATGACGATGGAAAAAGTTAGCATGCCAATCACAGCAATACAAATTTTCTGAAACAAGTATTTTTTTTTTTTTTGTGAAAGCTGCACTAATCCTCCCAACAATACCACAGCTCTGCTGTTTGCACTGTGGACTTGCATTGTGAAAAGGGCATGCTTCACAGCACTGTGGCAATTGCAGAAGTCAACAGGACTTGATGTACATTTGAAATTCAGAAATTAAAGTGGAAGAAATACAAAAATGGTAGAGTGTAAAAATCCATATTAAATCTGGACATTTCTACCACCATCATTTGTTCAGTTTTAGTTATGTTTGTATGATTATTGTTGACTTATTTAAAGTCCAGATGCTACCTCCATGTCCAAGTTATCACCAGGATACAATGGCCAGTGAACTTTTTGAACATATTTGGGAGGCTCTTTAAAGGAAAACTGTGTGCCATACAAACACTTCCTCACACAGTCCCCTATGTCAAGCAAATTAATCCTGCAAGCCATTCATGGGGAACATGATTGATCCTGTATTAGTGAACCAAAAAGCATTCTCTTTTGTACGTTTTTAACAAAAGGTTTAAGATAATTGGCATAATAATCCTGAGGTCAGACAAAAAATGTTTTGGAACTAGCTTCAATCAAATTACTTAGACTGTACTGTAAATGACTCGATACAAACTCTCTACTCCCCTTGTACATTGCTCTGTGTGAGCCAATCAAAAGTGGCCCCCCAAAAAGACTGCAACCCATTGATATTCCAAGCTGTCAAACTGGCCCTCCACTCAACCTCAATACACAACACTCCTCATTTGACTGTATTTGTGGAGTGAGGAGAGAGTTGGGGGTGGGTTGTTTTATTTTTTTGAAGGCAGATTATTTTGCAAGGACATTTCAGTGTTGTTGACAACTTTTCATTTCCATGTATATAAAATGCAATACAATACAATAACTAATTTTGCTTCCTTTTCCTCAGGTAGCCCCTTCATCTCTTTCACTCATACACGACTGCTGTAAAGAATTATATTGGTAAGCGATCTATTCTATTCTTTAGACTCAATGCTGTTTGGAGAAATGTTTTATCCCTCAACACGTTTTGTTACATGATGGATTTCAGCTGACAAAAGCGTGTGTTTTAAATTGCTGGTTAAATGTGTTTACACCCACGTTTCAATTTGGAAAAGAAAAAGGAACTCTGTGAATCGTTTTCTACAGTCATTTAATTTCATGCCAAAAACAAATCTTTATAGTAAACCCTTTACTAGTCAGATGCAGATCCTTTGCGTTTGAATTGCGAGTTTCAAATGGGCATTTTGAATTGAAAGCAGCCTTGAAAAGCCAGGCTTCCCCAAAACAAGTAGCGACTGCAATAATAATTCAAATAAAAGTAAAAATGAACAGCATTCAAAAGACAAACAAAAAAGCAGCTGCCTATTATATTTTCCACTTTTACATCATGCCTATTTAATAAGAACTGCCAGTACCTTAGCTTAATTTACGTATTTGCTGTTTTCTGCATTAAGTGTTCATGGAAAGCAAAGATTAAAGCTCCCTGTTTTCCATCACAACTAAAATGAAGAGCTCTGGGTTAAATTACAGTCTGTGTGCTAAGGTATCGCTGTGTTTCTGGATAACTCATAATCTTTGCTAAACAAGGTATAGCCTTCAATTTCTCTCACGGTATTTTCTGCCACCAGGTGTTGTTTTGAAAGTCATTGCAGCATTTATTTAATGTAACTTTCTTGCAAGAATTAAATGCATGAAACATCCTTATTCAGACCTCTAGGTATCTTATTCCAATGACATATCAAAGTAATTCCATCCCTATGACTTTTTACAATACAAGGAGGAGATTAAACTGTGCTGGGTCAGATACGCCGTCAGATTAAGGATAAAACCTTATTTTTTGTTTTTAATTTTATTCCTCCTAGTAAAATAACTCACACATCTATTTATATGAGATTGACATAAGATATTTCCATCCACCTGCAAACTTTATTCCAGGCTGATGCCTTGGAGCTCTGAATTCAATGCAGATCCGCTCACATCTTTGTAGGCAATTTGAAGATCTGGCCGCTGGCATCACGGTGGGAGAGTTTTGCCCATGCACATTTTCATCCGATGAACTTTAGTTTTTCCGACACATTCCATAACTTATACAGCTGTGTGGCTACCATGTGCTGCAAAAAATGACCTCACGTCAAAGAATAACCTTCAAGGTGCCTGCATCGAGTTCATTACATTATAGTATTTTTAATGCAAGCAAGGGCCTTCAACCTCACCCGAGGCAGTGATTCATCACGGCCTAACCTTTCATTATGTTATAGAAGTACAGATTGCATTTCCCCCTCTAAATAACTATTGTTGGTCACGATTAGCTGACCTCTGCAGCAGTATGGTGATAGATATCAAGACAAGCAGCTTCAGTGTGCACAAGAGTATATCAAAAGATGAAATTCTGACATAACTGACCTATAGCAACACTAACAGCCGCAAAATGAATTCAATGAGTTATGTGATTTACCTGCTGCCATTACCGCAAGCATTATTGCAGAGGAATGTCATGGGTCAACTACAGCGATGTTTATAATTAAAGTACTTGGTGATTGCAGTTGATCATGGATTGCACAGTTACATATGCAATTCAACTGATGTGGTTACACAGAAGCAAGGCTACATGCAATTCCCTGAGAAAATGTTGTCTTCCAAGTGTATTTTAAAGCCCCGTAACACTGATTGAGTGCCTTTTCGTCAGTATTATTCAGAAAGTAAAGACACAAATCCTTATTTATAGTACTTGATATAATTCTCATGAGGATGTTTGAAGCTTGAAAAACAAAGAACAAAAAAAAACATATTTTACAAAGTTGAACCATTCTGTCATTGTAGCTTATATGGAGTTCAGCAGTGAAGGTGGTATTCCAGCAAAAGTCCATCAAAGACCAGACCATCTTACATGTGCATGTGTCTGTACTGGTAGGCCCTATATTAAATGTAAATGCATTGCCTACATTTAGATGTCGCCCTGGAACGTTCTCTCCAAGTTCGTTACCACGGTTTGTTAATTATGATAAATCAAGACTAGAAGGGGTATCATCCAAATCCATATTGAAATGTTTACTAGAATTGTGTGAACATTAGAGGGTGCTATAATATTAAATAGTTTCCCTTCTTGCCTTCTTTAGTACCATCAAACAGGTCACTTTCCTGGACCCTGCTCAAAAGGGATAAAACCCTCAAGACGGAACACAATAAAAGGTGTAATTACCTGTGTTTAGGGTGGTATAAAATTAAGTTACAAGGTCATGCTTCACTGGTATTTAATGATATTGCTCTGCCTCGACATCTTCTTACAAGTCACTTAACAGAGAGAGGTTGAAATGTAATTTCTTGAAAATGACATAGGAGTCAGATAAAAATTCCAACCTTCAGAAATTGCTGTTTAAAGGGGAAAGAAGTCTTTGCCGCTTGACAGGGGGTGGAGGGAGGGGATGGTTGACTGGTTCAATAAAAGGCTTTAAAAATAATTAGGGGAAGCTTATCCGTTCTGAGCATCTAAGTGCCATGCTGAGCTCAAAGACCACAGCTTAAAAAAGACTAGAACCAGATTTAAGGCACATTTAACTCCACCATCAAGTTCCGCTGAATGTTTAACTCAAGCACCAAATGCTACTGCACTGGAGGAAAACTTAATAACAGCTCATCTTCTAGGCTCACTTAAACAAAGCAAGGCAGGTGTCAGGCTGAACAACATTACCACAATAAATCTATTATTATTTTATTATTATTATTATTATTATTATTATTATTATTATTATTATTATTATTATTATTATTGACGTTTAGGTCTAGTTTCCACCAGCAACACAGTTCTCTAGTTTAAACTGTAGATGAACTCATAATTCCCTAATTGGACTAATTATTTCTGTACTGGATCAATTTAACAAAACACTTAAACTGTTACTGATACTCCTATAAAACAGCTCTTGAGGACTGGAGTTCTGTACCCTTGTTGTAGTTTATTTCACTGTAAATCACTTTTATAGGCGCCAACATAAATCATATAAGATTACACATATAATTACACTGTGATCACGCAAAGTAGATAAAAGGAAAAAAAAATCATTTAAACAGTCTTCGTGTCTCTGTAACATATTTCTCCAATGACAACATTTTTCTTTCTTTAAAAATCTGTCTCCTCAACATGTCTTACATCTCTTTGCACCAAACCAAACCCCTGGCTCCGCAATTAGTCGTGTTCTCCTCAGGGTGGCTGAAACCAGGCAGCACCCAGGATAAGAAGCTCCATGCCATTTGCAAATTAGTGTCTCATGACTTTTGTTCCGGCCAAATTCCCAGTTACTTCATTGGCCTAATTAGCTGATGAGCTGCATGAACTGAATACTTCTCTGCAGACCACAGATTATAAGCAGTGAACCCTGAACCCCCCAACCCAAAAACAACACACAAATGAACAAAACATTAAAACATGTCTATTCGATGAGTTACCTATATTAAGGAAGTACACAAGTATGCTCCAGTTGGTGTAAAAAACAGGAGATACTGCAACCATCCTGGAATTGAGTTTGCAACCCTAGAAGCAGACTCTCTTAATAAATAAAAATGAATACATCATACATACAACCATGTTTCTTACATTATATATTTTTTTGATTTTCTCCCCCCTAAATTTTGAATCACCAAATGTGCTAATGCATCTCGGCTCATCACATCACCTTCACATGGGGAGGGTGAGGAAGTACAACCAGGCTCCTCCAATGACTGCCCTTGAAGCCAACTGTCTCTTTTCACCATGCAGGCTGAACAGCCAGTATGAGAGGTTTCATCACCGACTGGAGGAGAGGCACATCCCTCCCAGCAGTACAGCAAGACAAAAGGAGACACTCAATAATGACAAGCCGAGAGAAGACCTGCTGATTTAACCCACCCCAACCCAGGTGGTGCTAGGCCAATTGAGCACCACCACTGAGCACTCCAGGTCACTATTGGCTAATGTCATGAGCTTGGATCGAACCAGCAAACCTCAGCTCATATATATCAGTCTGCGCTTTTACTGACAGGGCCACTGAGGAGGCCATTATATGACCTTTAAGTCACCTTATATGAAAGCAATTTGAAAGTTATAAACCAGTTAAAAACGTATGTTAGGTGAATTTACTAAGCACAAAGCATACAAATCCAACATGTATAGGGACTGTATATTATAGCATTGAGAATGTGTTGTTTCCTATTGCTTTAAGCACATCAAAACAAAAAAGAACACCAGATATTAGTGCCTTATTATTGTATACAAATATATGTAATAAATGTACAAAGGAAGTGGGTCTGCCTTTAGCTTCTAGTAGTGTAAGTGCTGTTCTTGGTAGAGAGTCACATACATTATAAATGAAAGCTTAATCCATGTTTTGTTTTTTCATTCAAGCAAAATGTGCTTCAGGTCTTGAACTGAAACAGGCTTGTTATTCTGTGTCATAAAAACATCTCTAGGTGCTACTGTACATGTTAATCTAAAGTTCTGTTTTTTCCCTTCTTTTTTCTTTTGTTTATTTGATCTTTTTTATTGTATTATTTATTTTATTATTATTTTGCCGCCAGCTGTTTTGTCAAATTCTATTTTGCTCAGAATGGTTTTCATGTTAGACAGAATGATGCTTATTGTTTGGATTTTTCGATGCTTGCTTTTTCTGTGGTAGAATGTGTTTTTGTATTCAGAATTCCCTGAAGCACAACAAAGACCCCTACATTTTTTTTTTTTTTTTGGTAACCTTTTGTCTTAAATTGCTTGTCAATATTTTTCATTGTTCGATGATTTACAAAATGCTCTTGATACATCCCTTTTGAAATTCCACTACTCTTGGCAGGCAATAATTAATTTTCCTATAAAAAATGGTTAGCAATTAATTCTTGTTCTTCCTTTCAAAACTGTATTCAATTGTGTAACGCACTGCACTATGCATGTATAACAAGGATTAGTATATAAAACCACTCTGTTAGACCGAAGTACTTCAGCCTGGACTCGGTAGAGCTTGGGGTCATACAAATTCATACCAGGTGGCAATGAAACCTATCCAAGGTCTAAGTTAAAAGGACAGGTGTAAATTTGTGAGGTTTAGAAAAAGGACATCTGCTTTTAGGGATAGACAAGGAAAATGCTCTGGTGGAAACACCATGAGAAAGCACACCAAAAGGCATTGGGAGAATCTCTCATCAGACTGACTCATGACACATGACTGAAAAGACAAAGTTTAGGGTATTTCACATGTGTGACTAAGACACATTGTTTCTGGTCAGAAGCATAAACAAATACAAAAAAACTCCTACTCTGGCTTCTATTTCCCACTATCCTTACCAATGGTTGCAGAAAGCTTATTAGTTTTTATTTTTTTGCTCTTCGATCTCTGACACTTCATCTTGAGAGCCGTGAATAACTGCTCAAGAAGGACCGGGTAAATTCATGGACTGAGTTCATTGACACCCCATGACACGCTGAAGTCCATGGAAGTGCATTAGGTAACAGACACTACCTGGATGCTGTGGGGTTCACTGCAGACAAGAAATAATACTGATGGCCCACATTTTGGTTAAATGCATTATTGGGATAGATTGATGAGCACCAACAGGTCAACTGATTTGAAACGTGTATGTGTAAGATCTGGGGCGGGTAGGTCCTGGCCTGGTGTGTCAGCCTCCCACAGATTTCAGGACACCTTTGTGCTGGCAAATGTGTCAGTCCTGGAGGAGATAGGCAGGAGATATTTGCCTTAGCAGCCCAATATTTAATTCAATTATGTAGTTAAGATAATCACAGACAAGAGTGAAAACAAGAAACAAACTTGGTGCTCCAGCACTGGATTGGAGGATGTTTGTCAATTGTAAATAAAATATGTACAAAGCCTTGTGAAAGACACGTCAAATAATACCATTTCTGCACTTACCCACTGGAGACATTTCTGGGACGCCAGCAGTGTAGGGTCCATCCAGGAACTTTGGCTCATTGTCATTGATGTCCTGTATTTTAACGACGAATTCCGACTCTGGCTCCACAGGCCTGTTTGTGAGCCTGTCCACAGCTTGGGCCCTCAGGGTGTAATAGGCCTGCTCCTCACGATCCAGCCTCTTGGTGGCATGAATATCTCCAGTATTCTCATCAATAATAAAGATGGAAGTGGCTCCTTCGCCTGACAGGACGTATTTGATGTCGCCATCCCCTTTGTCAACATCAGAGTGGAGCTGTTGAAAAATGGATATAAGACAAGGTTAAGGCAACGGGGGGAAGCCAGGCCCATCAAAAGTAGGTAGGGATAATTTATTTTGTCAGGTGCTGTAGCCTGCAATTTGACTCCTTCGATAACGTAGAAAGACAAAGTATGCACAGTCCAATGCTTTGGGGAGGGGAACAAAGAAACAAAAAAACAAAATGAAATCTTCGCCCAAATAAAAACTTGAAATCAGCATAGACTTGCTTGTAAAATATAATTGGTATTGAGCAAGTTCAAGACATTTTCTTAAATACAACCCTAGCTACTGTTTAGTGTAAGATACATTTTTGGGGGGGTTTCTGGAAGAAGTACAGTATTCTGGTCACCACAGGAATTCTGCTCAATGATTTTCTCTACATTTCTCATTTTGCTAGGCTTTCATCAAGTGGCTCAGCTGTTTTATTTTTCGAAATAAACATTAGCACACAAGGCCTCCTCTTCATTCCACTATCAAATGCTAGCAAGCTCACTTTAACTGTGTGACAATACATTCATGTCAGCTTTCTGTTTCAATCATGTCCTGAAGTCAACACCCCATATCACTAATGAGAGACATCTTTAAACCTAATGTCCACAAATATCTCCAACAGATGTAGTATCTGTGCAGGAGGTGAGCAAATAATTGCTGAGAGTGACTGAAAGGAGAATCTCAATTTACGATGGAAAATCTTCAAGTGATTAACACAATGAATCAATGAAATGTCATATTATTTATCAGGTATATATTGCCGCTTAAGAATATTTAAATATATGAATGTCCTCATCAGAATACATATATAATAATAATAAAAAGCATAGGCAGCTAGTGTGTACAGAAGGAGCGCACTCTTTAAAATACAGATAGAATGGAAAATCTATCTGTATTTTAACAGATTAACTGGAACCAGTTAATCATAAAAATCTTGCTCAATCAATGCTGACATTGATCCGATGCTTTGCATATAAATTGCACTCAGAAGAAGCACAAAAGAATGGTGTTCCCTTCCTGCAGGATGCAGAAGAAGCTTTGGTGGAAAAGGGCGGCATCTGACCCCAGCAAACCATCGAACCATTAAACCTTACCATGTGTACGAATTACATTAGCACCTATGACAATTATGTGCAACCTCGGAAATGTGTTTGGGTTTTGTTTGTATTTTGTGCAGGGAAAGGGTGACTTTTAAACTCCTTCTCCTCATAAGGAAAGTGCAATCCTAGTTTACCAGCTCCAAAGAAATTATAAGAACATATTTATTTCTGTTGTCATCATCATTCATGTATCCTGTTGTAGAGCCACTTTCTGATTTTTAAAGTATCTATGAAAGGTGCAAATCTAGCAAGGTACACTGTGAAGATGTTACCATGAAGAAAGAGCAAATAAACTTAATTTCCCATAACTTTTTATGGAGCTAGGAAACATGGAGCCACTTTTGAATATGAGCACCAGATGTTCTTTTCTTGATGTGTTTTGACAGCAAGCACTTCTTTATCAACTTCCAAGCCTTTTTTCCCCCAAGTCAGTTTTGGTAAAAAAAGAATGACAGGACTTAAATAGAGCAGTTGTCCCTTTTTATGACTAGAATGAGGAATACTTTTTTTTAAGCTGACATCAGTGCTGGCACCCTTCCTGATTAGCATATGACAGTAAACAAAAATAATTCAAATAAATATCACAATAAAAGACTGATATAAATTTAACTTAAAAAGGTTACTTCACAGAAAATTACCAGAAGTGTGTAGAAAAATGTGTTCTTTCACATTTTTAAATTAATGACTATATTTCCAGTTCTTTTAGATGAAGCATTGTGCTCTCTTTTTAACAGTCCTAACTGACAAGCTCCATTTACCATTAGTCAGAAAATACAGGCCTGAAGGGCTTTTAAAAATAACTTTGATAAAAGTTATTAGAGTTACAGTTCAGCACTTGGGGAAAAGAAGACTTTCCTTTAGTCGACATACTTTTTATGCAATGTACCCACAAAATTCCCATGGTGAAACTGGCACTAGTATATATTTATATATATAAAAAGCCCTTGGAGAATAATTTTGGTGTTTCTATCTGCTTTCAAATCTAAATCAATTTATATGAAAACTGATCTTTAATCTTACACCGGATGGGCCATTAGTCCACATAAAAATACAGGAACTGGCTAATGTAATACAATTTTGTTGGAAACTGAGGGGTTGGCAAGCCAAAGACTGAATAGCTTAGTTATCCGTCAAATGGATGTTGTCCATATCACATGTATTGTTTTTTGTACTATTCAATTATTTAACCAATGGACAAAGAACAAGTCAAGTCAATTATGTATGCCGAGTGAAATCTAAAGATGATTGTAAAACCTAAATTTCACAATGTCTTACAGTTAAAATAATAGTTGGCCATTCTATTCCAGGTAGATTCATAATATATAAGTAAATTAGGTAGGGAAGTAAGTAACAAGTTATTAAGTAAATAATTAAGTGAGTAAATTACTACATAAATTAATTAATACAATGTATAAAATTAAATAAAATGTGCCTGCATTTCCTACTCAGTTTACATACTGAAAGTAAATAAATACATTTATAATTAATTTTGATGCAATTAGCATTAATGTCCTCTTCATGTTAGATATGTATGTGTGTTGAAATGTGAGTGTTCTTTCAGATTTAACAGTTTTCTGGTATATTAGGAGGGGCAATGTGGATAAAGTGTGCAGTGCTCTGTTAATTTGGGGAGATGGAAGACTTTCACATTACTCAGGGTATGGCACTTGGTGCAAATTTCAGTTATTAATTGTTTACTGCAGCAGTGCCTGCTTGTCCCTCTTTCTCTTGATCGGTGTGCAGATCTTCAAAGTCATGTATTGGGAGGCCGTGTCACCCTTACTGGCATTGGCTGTGCTATAAAGGAATACTCAGCTCAGGTTTATTGCTTGAAGCACAATTGGGTATTCTTGTTATCTGCCTTATTTATTTGTTACAACTGTATGGGGCACCTGAAGCAGTGTAAACACTATCTAAATGTTGCATCAGGGTAACAGGATATATGGCTTCAGCCAGCATACAACAGCCAGAGGGGGAGAAAAAAAGGAAAAATTGAAGAAGGAAAAAAGGAGAAAAAAGGTTGTCAGGGAAGACTAGGATATTGTGAGGTTACAGAAAGTATAAATAAGGGATGGAAGGCAATATTAACAACAGGTTTGGTATGTGGGGAAAGATGGTATGAAACCAGAATAAAAGTGACAGCCTGTAGTTTGGGAGAGAAAATAAAGCTGTCAGTCTTATACTGTCTTTGAAACATCCCATGAAGGATAACAGCGTGTCCTAATATGAGACACAAGGAGGATGAGATGGTTACATTTTAGTTTACAAAATCCTCCACAGTGATTCCAGGATTGAATATAGGCATTAGTGGGGTTGGGGGGAGACAGTGCTGGGTGAATATGTACACATTAAAACAATGGTTTTCATTAATTTAGTTTAAAGAGCTTATATACACCCTGGAGTCATGTGAGTGTGCTGATGTTTGTCTGCCCGGTGTGGTTATGTAAAATTAGACTATCTGAAAAATTAGACAATCCGGCCCATGGAACACTTTACAGCATTGAACTCGCTTGAACTTGCATTTCAAAGCTTTCAAACCTTTAAGACAACACCGCAAATAGTATTTTCTGTTTGCCATTAACAATCTTTTGACCAGTAAAACAATTCCTAACAAGTTACAAAAACATTTGTAACATTTTAAAACATTGTGTAGCAAATGCATTGGCTATGTAAAAACAACCGTTCTATGAAACATTTATGTTATTTTTTAATGCTTTAAATATTAAAGACACCACTGCAAATAGTTATTTCTGTTCGTAACTAACCTTAATTTAACCTTTTCTCCGAACAACGACATACAACAGCAAGTGTTGTTTTAGAGTCCACATATTACAAATCTATGCATTAAAACTGCCAATCACGGCACACTAGTCTTTAAAAATAATGGCAACAGACAGAGAATACAATGAACCTCCCCTTTAATGAAACTTGGTTCTGCACCATACGCTATTGGCAGATTGACACATTTTCTGGACACCGGCTTACACAGCAGTTTACAATATGGCATGTCCTGTTAAGTAGTGAAAGTGTTTAGAACTGCTTCAGAACTCGGAAAATATAGATCATATGGCAGATAAGCATTGTTTAATGGAGAAAATATTGTATAGTAACCATAAACTAATATTGTTTAAATGGATGGGTGTGCATACTGTCACACCACTGGACATACCATTGAGCCTTTGCTGTTGAAACAATATATACCTCAGCTTATTTATTTATCTATTTAATGTTTTGGAATTTTTTGAGCTTCTGAGGTGTTCCACTAGGGACTGTGGTTCTCGGTTTTCTCTGGAGAGTATGCACAGCATGGTACCTGTAATGAGTTTTTCTGTCTCCCTGTTTGTATGCCTCAATTACTATGCGCTGAGGCAGCCACTTAGGTAGGAAGCAAGAGAGAGTAGTTCAGCCTGTATGTCCATCAATCTGCACCCTCTCATCTCTAAAAGGGTACCTTACTGTGCCACGTTGTGTGTTTCTTTTATTTCGCAGGCTGGTGTCAGCTGGAGGCTAAGATTAAGGCACTAGGCCTACTTTAGCTGTCAAGTTTTAGCCTAAGCTTTCGGAAATGAAAGACCTGAAAGAGTGGCAAGCCGAGTCAAAATTGTTACTCATGTAATTCTAGCTTTGCTGCATTTCTGTGGCGAAAGACACCTTTGCATGCAATGAGGGGGAGGCACGTGTGGCGATACTAAGTTATCAGTTTGCTTTACTTGTCTAGATATAAGAGCGGTTTAGGTTATGCTAAATATAGTGACAAATCTCTGAATATAGCACTGTGTTATTGCCCTATGATTCTGTGTGCTAGATCACTTATACACAGCAAACCGCTACCTGTTTTCCCATTGTTTTCCCAATGTAACTATCAACCTGCCACGGAGCACATATGTGTCAAATGATGGCTGGCAGCTTCTGGAGTATACTGCAGTATACTGGTAGGGAAATTAAGAATAAAGCAATATATAGTACTGACAGTATACGGTTAGTTTGTTTAAGTTATTGTATTCATTACTAAGACAGTGTATGTCACATAATTTCACATTCCAGGAAAATTTCCACTCCAACGTACCAGGCTTGGAAACAGTTGGTTTCCATTATTTAGCATACCAATCTTAAAGTACTTAATGGAAAATCATGTCACAAAAAAGGCTTCATAAAAGTAGACTCCAACAATACTGTACAAAGTGGAAGTGAAGTGATGCTAATCAAGGCAAGGAGCAGTAGTTGTAGGTACAGGACAACTTAAAGTACCTTGACATTGTAACAGGTCAGAAAAAGTGACTAAAAATATTATGAAGAGCACTGAATAGCAAACACAACTCACGATTTATTACTGGTGTGATAAATTAAGAGCAATAAAAAAGGATTGGACTCTGTGTGGTATGAAAAGTTTAAATGATGTGTTATATGTAGTATGCATGTATAAGCTCCTCCCTTTTAGCTTTTTCTTGTTGTTGTTGTTCAGTTCAGTTCATTCTGCAGAGCTGTCTCTCATGCATAATAATTTCTTCAAATTACACCTTCCAGGAAATGGCCCATCTTATCATAGGGAACATATTGCAATATGATAAATAAAATGAATGAAGTGTATCATTACTTTCCCACAGCAAAATTATGTCATTTGTCTCTCACAGTTGCCAAGACCAATTATGCTGCAAATTACAAATACTGCTTGTTTTGGATTCAACAAATTCTGTGTTCATCTGTCTGCCCTCCATCATACGTGCAATGTGCTTACGAAGATGGCCTTATGTAAATGGATTTTATGATGAAGACCATGCTGTAATGCTTACCAGTACCAATCAATTGCCCGAATGGAAAGCACTTTGCATTAAGTGAGGTTTGTCTTTCATATTAAGAGACTTTCATATTATGTAGGGGAAATGTAATATAGTAATGTATTGCATATTTAAGAGTGTAGCTCACTGTTCTATGCTACAAAATGTCACAGCCACTGTAATTCATTCCTCTACTCTATTATTATAATTAGGTTCAAATTGGTTTGTCCCAGACAGCACTATGAAGACTGGCTCCTTTATAATTATCTGCAGCGAATGAAACAAGATACTGTACATTTCCATTGTTATAAGAAAATGAAGCAATATTGGACATGCTAATATATTTTTAAAAATGCACAGTATGAATTTCAAAGCTTTCTACATTGGTACCAGTGTTCTCCCTTCAGATGACTGCAATCTAATATTCCCACATGATGATAATGCAAGAAAAGTAAAATGGTTTCCAAACCGATGACTATCCTAACCAGATAATCCTAGTTGGATTATTATTTGGAGAATTTTACAGACATTTTCATAGAATGGAGAGAGATGGTTTTCTTACCTACAGGTGAGGGATTTTCCATTGAATTTGACTGAACAGAAGACCTAAGCACATTACTTTGGGATGTGGGAGGAAACCAAAACAGCACTTGACGAGACCGACACGGGGAGAACAGGCACATTCTACTCAGGCAGACACACCCGCAGCCACTGTGCCATACTTTGAGACACATCAGTGTAATTCACATACAGATCAGTTTGCATGCCTAAGCTTCAAGTCACATAATACAGGCTGCTGACGTTAAAAAGAAAAGTGACTTCACAATGTGGCAGTCATTGCTGTTAACGTACCATATCCCTACACATGCAGTATATGCATGTTAAAAAATGAATCATTATTACTGCTTTAGTCTTGTATCTATAGTTAAAGTGGTCCCTTTTCCCCCATGAAAGACTCTTCTGGCTTAATTAGGTTTCTGTGCATGGCTTATTATGTGAGACAAAACACACAGCTTAAAAAAAATATAAACAAGTGTATTCATATGGACAGATCACCAGGCTGACCGGACACGGCTTAATTTTACCATTAGTCAAAGTGGTTTACTGCTGGACTAAAAAGATTGAAAAGCTCTCCGAACCAAATCAGACTAGACATCTAGGTTTCTGAACAGTTCTTCAAAATACGCAGCATTATTAGGCAGGTTGGCTTTCATAACTTGCATGCGTTCCAAAGCAAAATAAAACCTTTTAACACCTGATTTCTGTAACTGCATCACTGCATAATAGTACTTTCAAAGGTTCTGAAAGGGGATAGATCACACCTTTTATATATGCCCCCTTTGAGAGGAATTTGTGAAATGACTAGGATGAGGATTTATTTTAATTAATTTGCCACCCAATACTTACATTGCCCCTTTAAATATGAATACATAAATAATTAAATAAATACATCTTACTGAATATTTTACAAATCTAATAAAGGTAATCACTGCATATGTTATGAGAGAAACATTCATTTTGCCCAATTTACTGTACTTTTATACAATATAATTATACTCTAAAGTCAAGATAAGGTTGATTGCCTGATGGATACCTAGCATTTAATCTGAAAACATATAGCTTTCTAGTGTGTATCAAAACTATAAAACCAAACTACTAGCAGGGTATAGGTGAGTTCTAACATTACATTGAATTAACACTCACATGTTCAGAGGTATTCCCGGGAAGTGTGACAAGTGGTGATTAACAAATTACATTCTCCTCTTATTTGCTTAAAACACATTTTTAGCAACACAGATGCAAGAGGACCTGTGTTCACAGCTTTAAACATTTCACAGAAACCAATCATCTCTGTGATGACATTCTATCAAAGCAAACATGTGGCTTTATCATGTATACCCTATGTATAGCTCCATGATCCAGTGAAAACAGTGTAAGCAAACTGGCAGCCCAGCAAGACAATGTAAATGGTTCTGAAGAGCCCAGCTAATAGTTAAATGTCTCAGTGAGGCTTCATCAAAGCAATGGGGCTATTTAAAGTACTGTCTTACTGAAGGTATCTGCTTGGATAGTACAATTATGGTCAAGGCAGTTTGGATTGCCCAAGATGGGTTCACCCAATTCACTAAGTTTAAAAGAAAAAAAATGATACTCTGTATTTACAACCTTGAACCAGCAGTGAAATAAGAGGATGTCACAAGAACTTACAAAAACAGGGGAGCTCATGTTATACACCCATTATATACAGTTAGGTCCATAAATATTTGGACAGTGACACAATTGTCATCATTATGGCTCTGTACGCCTCCACAATGGATTTGAAAGGAAACCATTAAGATGTGCTTTAAGTGCAGACTTGCATCTTTAATTTGAGGGTAGTTACATCCAAATTGGGTGAATGGTGTAGGAATTACACCCATTTTTATACGTGGTCCCCCCAATTTTAGGGGCTCAAAAGTATTTGGACAAACTAACATAATCATGAATTAAATTGTGAGTTTCAATACTTGGTTGCAAATCCTTTTCAGTCAATGACTGTCTGAAGTCTGGAACCAATAGACATCACCAGATGCTGTGTTTCTTCCCTGGTGATGCACTGCCAGGCCTGAACTTCCTACACTGTTCACCCAATTTGGATGTAACTACCCTCAAATTAAAGATGAAAGTCTACACTTTAGGTACATCTTTATTGTTTCCTTTCAAAACCATTGTGGTGCTGTGCAGAGCCTAAATTATGACAATTGTTTCACTGTCCAAATATTTATGGACCTAATTGTAAATATCAGGCCTTTTTACAATTAACGTAGTGGGACGATTGCATTCATTACCCAGTGTAATAAAAGCTTCAGCACTTGTTAGCATTATAATGAAGATGCATCCTGATGATAAAGCCATTCTGGTCATCTTTAATAATTGTAGTGCTAACTGAATTAACCCCGGAGGCCTGAAACTTCGTGAATAATTTAGAACATTTTAATCAGATTGGATGGACTTGGATTCTAGAAGTTCGATCCATGGAAACATATATATATATACACTCACCTAAAGGATTATTAGGAACACCTGTTCAATTTCTCATTAATGCAATTATCTAACCAACCAATCACATGGCAGTTGCTTCAATGCATTTAGGGGTGTGGTCCTGGTCAAGACAATCTCCTGAACTCCAAACTGAATGTCTGAATGGGAAAGAAAGGTGATTTAAGCAATTCTGAGCGTGGCATGGTTGTTGGTGCCAGACGGGCCGGTCTGAGTATTTCACAATCTGCTCAGTTACTGGGATTTTCACGCACAACCATTTCTAGGGTTTACAAAGAATGGTGTGAAAAGGAAAAAACATCCAGTATGCGGCAGTCCTGTGGGCAAAAATGCCTTGTTGATGCTAGAGGTCAGAGGAGAATGGGCCAACTGATTCAAGCTGATAGAAGAGCAACTTTGACTGAAATAACCACTCGTTACAACCGAGGTATGCAGCAAAGCATTTGTGAAGCCACAACACGTACAACCTTGAGGTGGATGGGCTACAACAGCAGAAGACCCCACCGGGTACCACTCATCTCCACTACAAATAGGAAAAAGAGGCTACAATTTGCACAAGCTCACCAAAATTGGACAGTTGAAGAGTGGAAAAATGTTGCCTGGTCTGATGAGTCTCGATTTCTGTTGAGACATTCAGATGGTAGAGTCAGAATTTGGCATAAACAGAATGAGAACATGGATCCATCATGCCTTGTTACCACTGTGCAGGCTGGTGGTGGTGGTGTAATGGTGTGGGGGATGTTTTCTTGGCACACTTTAGGCCCCTTAGTGCCAATTGGGCATCGTTTAAATGCCAC